>NC_033800.1:115921222-116028722 GCF_001876935.1 Asparagus officinalis
TAGGGTTAGGATTAGGTAATTAAAACAAAAATTATTTAAAATAAATAATTACTGATATTTAAAAATCAAATAATTATAGAATAATTATCTACAAATAAAAATGTACCAGTTGTATTAATACAATAGCTGATAAGTAACAAAAGAATAATATAACAAATTAAGAGAGAGAGAGAGAGAGGGAGAGAGAGGTGGGTATATATATAGGATTATGTTAGGGTTAGGGTTAGGGATAATTAAACAAAAATTATTTAAAATAAATAATTACTGATATTTAAAAATCAAATAATTATAGAATAATTATCTACAAATAAAAATGTACCAGTTGTATTAATACAATAGCTGATAAGTAACAAAAGAATAATATAACAAATTATACAATTAAACAAGAATAATTAATAAAAATATATTTACTTATATTTAAAATCAAATAATTACGAGAAAATTATCTACATAATAAAACGTACCAGTTATACTAATACAACAGATAATATGCAATAATAGAAATAATACAACTAATTATACAAAATAATACATAATAATAATATAACGTATTACATGAAATAATACGTAATACTAAAAAAATAATACAACGTATTATTCAAAATGATACGTAATAGTATCCATAACACAAAAGATTAATTCAAAAAACTTTTACTGCACTAAGTTAATTCATTAATATCAAAATCATTTAAATAAATATAAAATTTGGACATTTAAATCATAAAAATTCTAGAAAATCGAGAAAAATACAAATACTCTTTTAAAAATAATAATTAAATATTTAAAATATCAAAAAATTATTTTAACTAGTATCAAAATTTCACGATCATTACAATTACCATTTTTGGTTGATTAGGCAATATATTGCATTTCAGTAGACTGTTTCCACTATAAATGGGCTTTCCCATTTAGGTTAGAATGTTGTCTTAGTCTTGTGTGTCATGACCATGGATCGCCGAATAGCTAAGACAAGTCACTTTCCCTAAAGGATCATTCTCTTACTCTTCTATTGAAGGCTCTAGAGATCTGTGACTAGTAGATTTCGATTCATTGATGAGCTTAAAGTCTCAATTCATCTAGGATTTCTAGCTCTTGGAGCCACTTTTGATTATTTTCTTCAGTGATCATTTTCTCAGCAAGAGCAATTCTTAATGATAGCATCTGAATTTCTATAGGGATCATAGCTTCGCATCCGTAAACCAAGGAAAAAGGTGTGGAGCCAGTGAGAGGGTGGACTATTGTCTAATAAGCCCATTAAACACTCTACATTTTTCTTGTCCTAATCTTGTTTGTTGGAAGAGACCAATTTCTTTAGAAATTTGATAATGGTTATGTTGAACGCTTTAGCTTGACTATTAGCAGTCGGCTTATATAGCATAGAAGCCATATCTTAAATTCTAAATTTGCTATATAATCTAAAGAATGGTCGACTAACGAACTGTGGATCATTGTCATAGATAATCATTCGAGGAACGCTGAATTGGTAAATAATATGGTACTTTAGGAACCTAACCATGTTAGATGTATTAACCTCTCTCAAGGGAATAGTTTCATCCCATTTAGAGAAGTAATTAGTGATGGCCTTTAGCAGATGGCCGGCTGATTGGCCCCATGATGTCCACATCCTATGTTTCAAATGGCCACAAGGCAATTGTCAGATGTAATTTTTTTGGGTCTTGGTGTAGAAAATCCACGTAGACTTGATACACATGATAGACTTAGCATAACCCACTTTACTAGCAATCATTGTTGGTCAATAATAGCCTAGACGACGAAGTCTATTCTAAAGTTCAGAATCTGGTTGATGAGCTCTGCATGTACCGTCATGGACCTCCTTGAGTGCTTCTCAAGCTTCACTTGGTGATAAGCATCGGAGCAACATGCTATTAAATGATCGATGATATAAAGTCTATAATAGGGTCATAGAAGAAGCATGAAACCCTTCTTTGGATGGAGATTGCTTGCTTCTGATTATCTAGTAATCCCTGCAAGACATAATCAATGATCGAGTGTAAAACCCTGTAAATTTGTATATATTGCGATAAATGGTGATAAATATGTTATATGGTGAAAATAAAGTATTTTGATATTTGAGTATGATAGGAATTGATTTGAGATCAATTCAATGTATATTTGTGAATATATGAGTACAAATGCACAAAACATGCACAAAGGTCAAGAGTGAAAATCTGGGAATAATGACCAGTTAAGCGTTTCTATATTTTACACACCGATGCATTTAGAATATGGAAAAGTGTAAAACACAAAAGTTGTAGGTCTCTTCAGAATCTTTCTAACAAGTCTTTAATCACCTCATTCCGAGGTCGGATACGAAAGTTATAGCCACAATACCGAAGAGTATGTTTCTAGTCAGACTGTGTTTTCCAGTTTCGGGTTTCGGGTTTTGGGCTGTAATTATTCGGGTTTATTGTCATATATATGCATGTTTCTACACAAAAATCACCCCTTTTCTTCTGAGTTCCAAACCCTAGCAGACCCTCGACTCCTCTCTCAAACCCTAGCACTAAACTTGAGTTCTCGGGAGAGTTTCATGAGGCGAAAAGTGAGGAGAAGGCAAGATTTGCGGCGTTTGGCATCGAGAGATCATTCTCACATGTTTTTGGGAGTTCATCAACACCACTCAGGTGAGTTTCATCTCACCCAATCCCTCATCCAGTTTTTAAATGCTTTTTAATAATTGTTTTCTTGTGATTTGTGAGCCTAACATGCTAGTTTATGTATAAATTTTAAATGCTTTTTAATAATTGTTTTCTTGTGATTTGTGAGCCTAACATGCTAGTTTATGTATAAACATAGATCTTATTATTGTATATTGCAAAGAGAACAAGTTTTTAGTTAATAAGATCACTCACGAATTTCTTAATGCAGATCTAGATCTGAAAATATTTTTAAAACAAGAGTTTTGAAAGAATAATAATTATTTTCAAAGGTTTCGACATGAATATGCATGTTTTAAATTGTTTCGTTTGTCTATAGTGATTAGATTGTTTATATCATGTTCCGGATATGCTAAATCACATGTATAGGGTTTCATATATATATAAACATCACACACGAAGTTGGAGATCAAAACCACGTTAAACAAAAACTGGAAAATAGTTTCTGGTTTTGCACGGTCGACCGCAGTGGGCGCGACGGTCGACCGTGTAGCGTGCACAGGTTCAGGGTTTGTGTTTATTTTGATCGCGGTCGACCGTGCTGGGCACTATGGTTGACCGTCGATCGTGGTTGACTGGGCTTGGCCCGGCGGTCGAGCGCTAGGGAGCACAGAAGAACAAGAAGTTCCTGCTCTCTGTGCGGTCGACCGGGGTGGGCACGGCGGTCGACCGTGAGTCAGTTTTCTACACTGTTCAGTTGTGCATATGTTCGTGTGGCTGGCAAGATTTCTGGGTTATTTGGGGTTGTTAAATACTGAGAATTTTGTACATGAGTTGACTACAAATAGGAGACTTGTTTTATTCACCAAGACATGAGAGTGAATAGTGTATATATATATATGTTTTTTTATTGTAATCTATTGCGGTCCATGTGTTTGACACTTAGCTATTGTAGTCCATGTGTTGGAAATTTATCTATTATGGCCCATGTGTTGGACCTTGATTATATAGTCCATGTGTGGGACATTTGCTTACTTCAGTCCATGTGTTGGACATGTAGCTTTTGCGGCCCATGTGTTGGACCTGCATCATTTATAGTCCATGTGTTGGACCTACATCATATATAATCCATGTGTTGGACCTGCGTTATATATATAGTCCATGTGTTGGGCTTTTTCCCATTTCAGTCCATGTGTTGGACATTTATCATATACAGTCCATGTGTTGGACATTCAGTTGAATTTACCTTATCTATCATATAGTAGATGAAGTTTATGTGTTGAACACGTATTTTGAAATTTGACAGATCATTTATGGTACGGTTGGAGATAGAGTCATTTCTCCACGTTGTAGTTTGGATTTGATAGTATGGTTGGGGATGGAGCTGTTTTTCATTATTTCTCCACACTGTAGCTTTGGATTTGGTATTTAGGGATTTATGATATGAGTCATATGATATATATATGAGGGTTTCCTTGTTTGGATTATTTCGCTCGACGTACCATGCTCGTGTTATAAGTTCCTAAATATCAAACTTCCATTTTATTTTAGAGTTGATGTTTTGAGTATCTATATGTATTATTAGCTATTTTCATATCCTTCTAGCCCTTCCCCTTGGGGTTGGTTGAGATGTTACTCGCTATAACTTTCTGACGCTCGTTGTTTTCCTATTTTTAGGTAACGAGTCCGGCACGTGGAGAGCCGTAGCTTGATGGAGTCACTTTAGGTTGTTATTTATAGACAGTGTTAGTAGTTATGTCAAAACTCCACATTAGATGTATTTTGTTGAACATTTTGAGATATTATTTCTAGTTTTGGAAAGGTGAATGTGCCTTAGTATTATATCATTTGATTCCTATTGTGAGACAGTTGTATCAGTCCAGATGTTTTATTTTTAGAAATTATCTATTTATGTCAGTGGTGATGACTTTTCTTTAGAGTATCTGTTGTTTTATACTTCTTCTGTATTTTCTCTTTTGCCTGTTTTGTACCTACACCGGTTATTGATTTCACTAGATAGGTAATTATTGTGATGGTGAAATATGTTATTGCACGGTGTGGTGCATGGCAAGTTTGACATTCTTGGTTTCACATCGGACTACAGCCTTGTTGAAACCAGGGGCGTCACAGTTAGTATCAGAGCTCTAGTTCCAGTATCCTTAGGATCATTCTGTGTCGAGTCATGGAGCTAGGTTAGAGTTTATTAGGATTCATGTATAGAGTCTGCTAAGGATTTCCTAGTATGAGTGAGGACGATATATTCGTATATCTCAAAATTTGAGAATATGTTTTTTTATGACAACTATTTTATGTTGATTGAAGGTATTTGCTTGAATACTATGTGTTATGAATTCGTATTGTGATACATTATATATATATATATATATATTATAAATATCAAAACGAGGATGTGGTCGAGGTAAAACTCGTACCTGGAGAGCTGGGCATGCAGAGCCAAGCCGCAGTAGGCTCCACAGTATTTGATCGACTTCATGGCACCGATAGCAACAAGATATTACAACACTCGAGGAGCAAGAAGTGTATCCGTTTTCGTCAGCAGTACCACTTTCAGGAGTTCCATCACCGGTCGTACCCGTCGTGAAAGTAAAGAAGCAATACTTATGAAGGCACCACCACCCCAATTAGCTGTTTATAGAGCCACAGAGCAGGATGTTTAGCTCTGAAAGAATAAGAAATATATCAGACAATAAGAGCACTAAAGTTTCAAGGCACACCAATTTCATTTGAAACCTATAAGGGAAGGAGTATGTGAAAATTTCTTGAACGTCGACTTAATACCAAGCAAAAGTTAGATGTACTCAGCGTTGAGGACATCGCTGGAGGATAGCAATGACATTCAAATTTTTGATGGGGCAGAAATTATCACCTATTTAGGAGAATTTTAGTCACTATTTCAACAAGTAGTTAGAGCTAGTCTAAGTGAAGCAGTGAGATATACCCGTAGTGGAGGAAGAAATCAAAACCAGAATAGTGACAATGATAATGACAAGAGAACTATTGTGGAATCTAGAGAATCCTAGCAGCGGGAGAATGACTTTAACCCAGCAACAGGGACAATATAAGAAAGGAGCACAATATGATTCGAGAATGCCGAAGTAGCAAAGAGTTTGTAGTACATGTTACAATTACAACAAGATCGAACAAAGAGCGAAAGACTTGTCGCAGTACACCAGCAGGAAGCCAGCATGATAGAGGTCATGGTCAATAGTCTCAGAGTCATAATTTTGGCCAGCAGCGGAAGAATAGAGACACTACTTGTTAATCCGAGGATTTAGGGGCCAGCAGGCTGGATTTGCATTATTCAGGAGATTTTTGAAGGACAGATGGTCCCATATGTGTTACACCACCAGCAGAGTTTATTCAGCAGTACCGTGTGATCATGGTATGAGCGGAGCTTTCTTCGTGATTTTCTTTCAAACTCAAACCTTGTTTTACTCAGGAATTTCACTTTCTTTTATCTTTCATGCCTTCATGGATAGGCTTCAGCTTATGGCACATTCTTTAAGTGTTCTGTTATCAGTCTCTACTCTTCTAAGAGAGGTGTCCCTATTAGAGAGTATCTATAGGAGATGTGTCATCAGTCTAGATAAGTTCGAGTTTCTCATAGATCTGATCATGTTGCGGATGTCGGATTTCGACGTCATTTTTGGTATAGATTGGCTATCATCATACCATGTTAATATCGACTGTTTTACTAAAACAATCAGCTTGTGAGCATCCGTTGAGTTTGTATAGATAGTAGTAACCTCATAGGGTAACCAGAATATAGAGTCATTCCTGGCATACATCGAGGAGGTAATGCGGAGGAATCAGATTGCTGATTTGTGCAAGACTAGAGTTGTCTTTGTTAGACCCTAGAGGGGGGGGTGATTAGGGTCAAGAGGCTCTAATATGCAATAAAAATTAAACACAAGCAAACCACAATATTCTAATACGATTAAAGTAAAAGAGATAGGGTTAGGAATTGTTATCCTTTGACGCGCGATGTGTTAACGAGGTTCGGTCCGCTGACCTACGTCCCCGTTCCCCACTCTCGAGGAGAAATCCACTACACACCCGGTTTGGAAGCCGGAACTTCGTCTACACAGCGATTCCCTCTCAATCTCTCACTACACAGTTGATCTCAACAGATCCCACACCCTCACAGTTGATCTACACAAGATCACACTCACACAGCAGTAGAAATGATGCAAGACTATCTCTTTACAAGTCCCTATGGCAAAGAGAAAGAATACTGAAGCTGGGAAGTGAACACACACAAAAACAGAGAGAAAACAGACTTTGAAAATTTTTCTCAGGAAGACAACGTCTCTCTGGTTTTTTGCAGAAGTTAGGGCAACTTGGAAGAAGAAGAAGTCTGGGTTTAAATAGAAAAGACTAATCATTTTAAAATCACAACCCAATCTTCCCAATTAAGAAAATAATCTCCTATTCAGACTATTGCCACGACTGTATAAAAATCGAGATTTCGGTCGACCGCACCGGTCGACCGACGACCTCTCTGGAGCCTAGTGACGAATGACCTTAAGTGTGGTCGACCGGTGCGGTCGACCGCATTCTGATATGCTCCAGAATAGTATTTAGACTCAAACGAAAATATTTAGAAAATATTTATTTGACCTCTGAAAATTATGAAACTTTGTAAAATGTTTTTAATACTAAAAACAAACTGTTTGGAAAAAGAATTTTGCAGCTAGGTCCTCATACTTGTGAAAAATAGTATTTTGTGAAAAACGCTTAAAAGCTTAAGTATGAAAACGTATGTGTGAGTCCCAATACCTTCAAGTGAATTCAATAACTCTTTGCCTACATTCTAATACTAGAGAGAGAATAAAAACTAGCTAATATCCTCACATAGAATACAATCTTTGAGTCTTGATATAACTTGAGTTTGGATGAAGCTTTTATATGAATTTGTTGTTCTTGAAATAACATTGCTTCATCACTATGCCTCCTCCTCCTTTGGATATCATCATTGTAGCGTATATTCCATCCAATCCTCCATGAATGGCACTAACAAACTTGATAAATGAATTTACTACATTTGCACTCAATAAGCCATTAGTACCGTTAATGGTGGTTGTAAAACATCATCAAAACATAAGGGCTAATAGTCTTAGTTTATTAGGATGTCTTTTAGGCATACCTAGGTTACCTCCGATGAGAGAGGTTGAGTCCTGCATCGAGTTGCAGCAGAGCACAGTACCGATATCCTAAGCACCCTATCGTACGACACCTGTTGAGATAAGGAAGCTACAGATTTAGACAAATGAGTTATTATTTTAGAGTTTTATTTGCCGGAGTCTTTCTCCATGGGGAGCACCAATCCTCTTCGTGAAGGGCGACGATATCTTATGATTTTGTATAGATTTTTGTGAGTTGAACAAGTTCATTATCCAGATTAGATAGGATTTATGACTTGTTCGATCAGCTGCGGGGAGTATAGTATTTCTCAAAGATTGATCTTCGTTCTGGTTATCATTAGTTACGGGTCCGGGAGATGGATATTCCCAAGATGCCTTTCTGACTCGATATGGGTCCTTTGAGTTTTTGGTTATGTCATTTGGGTTGACCAATGCACCTGCGGTATTCATGGATTAGATGAATCGGGTCTTTCATCCATTTTTGGACCAGTTCGTGATTGTGTTCATTAATGATATTCTTATCTATTCGAGATCGGAGTCAGAGCACGAGCAGCATCTACGTTTGGCTTTGCAGACCTTATGTGAATATCAGCTATATGCTAAGTTCAGCAAGTGTGAATTTTGGATCTCTGAGGTCAGATTTCTTGGTCATATTGTCAGCAGAGAGGGCATAACGGTAAACCTAGCTAAGGTTTTAGCAATACTTGAATGGGAACCGCCGAAGATGGTTACCGAGATTAATAGCTTTTTGCGGTTGGCCAGATATTACAGGAAGTTCATTCAGGACTTTCCAAAGATTACGATGCCACTTGCATGCCTTACGAAGAAGGGTGTACAGTTTACTTGAAGCATGGAGTGCCAGAAGGCCTTTCATACCTTGAAGACTAAGTTGACTACAGTGCCAGTTCTTACTATTCTGAGTAGTGATAGGACATTTGTTGTGTACACGGATGTGTCGTTAGTAGGTTGGGAGGTGTTTTGATGCAAACTCAGAGGGTAATAGCATTTATCTCACGGTAGTTGAGGGTGCATGAGCAGAACTACCCCACTCATGATTTGGAGTTAGCAATGGTAGTATTCACATTGAAGGCGTGGAGACACTACTTATTCGGAGTTCAGTTCGAGCTTTTCACAGACCATCAGAGTTTGAAGTACCTTTTCTCCCAGAAGGAATTTAATCAGAGGCAGTGGCATTGGATTGAGTTCATCAAGGACTACGAATTCGTGATTTATTATCATCCGGGGAAGACGAATGTCATAGCAGATGCTTTGAGTAGGAAATGTCGACATCAGATTGTGGCTTTGAGGTGTTCATTATATCGAGACCTTCTCACCATTAGCCAGTTCAATTTTAGGCCAGAGATTTGCGGAACCAACGCATACCTGGGAGCTATAGTAGTGCAGCCATTTTGGAAGGACAGAGTAGTCAGAGCACAGTTAGAGGATTCTTGAATTCAAACTTGGAAGGAATAGATTTCTAAAGAACCCAAGGCCAAATGGACCGTTAGGGTAGATGAAGGACTTTGGATGAAAGTCTAGTTAGTGATGCCAGCTAATGCACAACTAAAAGAGAATTGTTTAATGAGACCCATTGCACCAGGTACGCAGTGCATCCGGACATGACTAAAATGTATAAGGACCTAAAGAGACACTTTTGATAGAACGACATGCGTAGAGAGATTTCTGAGTATGTGGCTAATTGCTTTACCTATCAATATGTGAGGCAGAACACCAGAGACGATTGTGTCAGCCCGAGGCTCAAATTTTACTTCGTACTTTTGGAGGAGTTTCTAGGATTTATTCGGCAACAAATTATTACACAACAGTGTATTCCACCCTCAGACAGACGATCAGACAGAGAGAGTGAACCAGGTGTTGGAGGACATGTTACGGGTATATGTTATAGATTTCCATGTTAGGGAATTTAACGATTTGGTAGACGGGGAAAGTTTACCCCGAGGTATATTGATTCGTTTGTGAGAGTTGAGCATTTTGGAGCTAGTTTGTACCGGCTAGATCTTATAGCATCGATGTCGAGTATACAAGATGATTTCCATGTTTTGATGATTAAGAAGTAATTGCGAGATGAGGAACAGTAGAGGGTGATTGATGCACCGGGATTTGAATTTCCGATAGTTTTAACTACCATAGAGATCATGTGTTGTATTCTTCCTAGAAAGGATGAGGGACCTAGAAAGAAAGTAATACCTTAAGTTAAAGTTCAATATAGATGGAAAAGAGCTGTGGAGCCTTCTAGGAACACGAGGAGGATATGTGTCGCGACTACCTGCACCTGTTTGAGTGGATAAAATGATTTGGTTATAGCTTATTGATATTTATGATTTTTGATTTTTCTATATGGTCATATTAATACTTAACGCTAGAATGAGGGTATTAACACTTAGCTCCTAATCATTCGGAATACATGGTATATATATGGGGGGTTCCTTGTTTAGATTTTTTGCTCGACGTACTAGTTCTGTTTAGTTAGGGGTTAAGTGAGAGTATTCGCATTATAGATTGTTAAGCATAGATATTACTAGTAATTTATATCTAGGGATTAATGGTATGAGATGTGTACGGAAGGGTTTCCTTATCTGGATTATCTCCTCTTAGTACTTTTCTCATATTATTAATTCCTAAGATACGATTGTGGAATTTCGGGGACGAAATTCTTTTAAGGGGGGAAGAATGTAAAACCCCGTAAATTTGTATATATTATGATAAATGGTGATAAATATGTTATATGGTGAAAATAATATATTTTGATGTTTGATTATTATAGGAATTAATTTGAGATCAGTTCAATGTATATTTGTGAATATATGTGTGCAAATGCACAAAACATGCACAAAGGTCAAGAGTGAAAATCTGGGAATAATGACCAGTTAAGCGTTTCTATGTTTTACACACCGATAAATTTAGAATCTGGAAAAGTGTAAAAGACCAAAGTTGTAGGTCTCTTTAGCATATTTCTAACAAGTCTTTAATCACATCATTCTGAGGTCGGATACGAACGTTACAGCCAAAATACCAAAGAGTATGTTTCTAGTCAGACTGTGTTTTTCAGTTTCGGGTTTTAGGCTGTAGTTATTCGGGTTTGATGTCATATATATGCATGTTTTTATATGAAAATCACCCCTTTTCTTCTGAGTTCCAAACCCTAGCAGCCCCTCTCCTCCTCTCTCAAACCCTAGCCCTAAACTTGAGTTCTCGGGAGAATTTCATGAGGCGAAAAGCGAGGAGAAGGAGAGATTTGTGGTGTTTGGCATCGAGAGATCATTCTCACATGTTTTTGGGAGTTCATCAATACCCCTCAGGTGAGTTTTATCTCACCCAATCCCTCACCCAGTTTTTAAAATGCTTTTTAATAATTTTTTTCTTGTGATTTGTAAGCCTAACATGCTAGTTTATGTATAAACATAGATCTTATTATTGTATATTGCAAAAGAACAAGTATTTAGTTAATAAGATCACTCATGAATTTCTTAATGCAGATCTAGATCTAAAAATATTTTTTAAACAAGAGTTTTGAAAGAAAAATAATTGTTTTCGAAGGTTTCGACATGAATATGCATGTTTTAAATTGTTTCGTTTGTCTATAGTGATTAGATTGTTTATCTCGAAGGTTTCGACATGAATATGCATGTTTTAAATTGTTTCGTTTGTCTATAGTGATTAGATTGTTTATCTCATGTTCCAGATATGCTAAATCAGTGATTAGATTGTTTATCTCATGTTCCAGATATGCTAAATCACATGTATAGGGTTGCATATATATATAAACATCACACAAAGTTCGAGATCAAAACCACGTTGAACAAAAACTGAAAAACAGTTTCTGCTTCTGTGCGGTCGACCGCGGTGGTCGCGGCGGTCGACCGCGTAGCGTGCACAGGTTTAGGGTTTGTGTTTGTTTTGATTACGGTCGACCGTGCTAGGCACTACGGTCGATCTTCGATCGCGGTTGATCGGGCTTGGCTCGACGGTCGACCGCTGTGGAGCACAGAAGAACAGGAAGTTCCTGCTCTCTGTGCAGTGGACCGGGGTGGGCACGGCGGTCGACCGCGAGTCAGTTTTTTACACTGTTCAGTTGTGCATATGTTCGTGTGGCTAGCAAGAATTCTGGGTTATTTGGGGCTGTTAAATACTAAGAATTTTACACATCAGTTGACTACAGACAGAAGACTTGTTTTATTCACTGAGACATGAATAGTGTATATATATGTTTTTTTTATTATAATCTATTGCGGTCCATGTGTTGGACACTTAGCTATTGCTGTCCATGTGTTGAACATTTATCTATTGTGGCCCATGTGTTGGACCTTGATCATATAGTCCATGTGTGGGACATTTGCTTACTTTAGTCCATGTGTTGGACACGTAGCTTTTGCGGCCCATGTATTGGACCTGCATCATTTATAGTCCATGTGTTGGATCTACATCATATATAATCCATGTGTTGGACCTGCGTTATATATATAGTCCATGTGTTGGGCTTTTTCCCATTTCAGTCCATGTGTTGGACATTTATCATATACAGTCTATGTGTTGGACATCAGTTGAATTTACCTTATCTATCATATAGTAGATGAAGTTCATGTGTTGAACACGTATTTTAAAATTTGACAGATCATTTATGGTACGGTTGGAGATAGAGTCATTTCTCCACGTTGTAGTTTGGATTTGATAGTATGGTTGGGGATGGAGCTGTTTTTCATTATTTCTCCACACTGTAGCTTTGGATTTGGTATTTAGGGATTTACGATATGAGTCATACGGTATATACATGAGAGTTTCCTTGTTTGGATTATTTCGCTCGACGTACATGCTTGTGTTGTAAGTTCCTAAATATCAAACTTCCATTTTATTTCAGAGTTTATGTTTTTACTATCTATATGTATTATCAGCTATTTTCATATCCTTCTAGCCCTTCCCCTTGGGGTTGGTTGTGATGTTACTCGCTATAGCGCTTTGACGCTTGTTGTTTCCCCATATTCAGGTAACGAGCCAGGTGCGTGGAGAGCCGCTGCTTGATGGAGTCACTTTAGGTTATTATTTATAGACAGTGTTAGTAGTTATGTCAGAACCCCACAGTAGATGTATTTTGTTGAACATTTTGAGATATTATTTCTAGTTTTGGAAAGGCGAATGTGCCTTAGTATTATTTCATTTGATTACTATTGTGAGACAGTTGTATTAGTCTAGATGTTTTATTTTCAGAGATTATCCATTTATGTCAGTGATGATGACTTTTCTTCAGAGTATCTGTTTTTTCATACTTCTTCTGTATTTTCTCTTTTGCCTGTTTTTTACCTACACCGGTTATTGATTTCACTAGATAGATATTTATTATGATAGTGAAACATGTTATTGCACGGTGTGGTGCATGGCAGGTTTGACATTCTTGGTTTCACCTCGGACTGTAGCCTTGTTAAAACCAGGGGCATCACATCGAGAAATATCATTCATTACATTTGAAGTATGTTGGCATGGCATACACTTCATTAGCTTCCAGGATTTACTTAGGGAAGCATAATTGATGGCTAGCTACTGTGATGCACCTAGTAGACTTGGGAGTCAAGGTAAGAGTGGCTGCAATGGATGCGAAAGTATCTGCATGAGTATTTTCGAGTCGAGCTACATAACTAATGTAGAAACCTTCGAATGTCTTAGCAAGCTTCATTGCCGCTTCAAGGTAAGATATAAGGTTGTTGTGGTTGGTCCTATTAGCAAACCAGCCTCAAGGAGAACATACCTGAGCCCACATTTAGTTTGATTATAATAATTGAAGGCCTCTCCTTCTGGTATGAATGGGATTAGAGGAACTCTCGATCCTTGATTGAAATTCAATACTTCTTTTAGATAGAAATTGTACCCTATTTTTGCCATTATATACTTAGATTGTTGACTGTGGTGGGAAACTTTGGAACTCCTTTGGTTTCCTCATTCGAGCTTGATAATTGTGGTTGCGGCTTGACCTTTCCAAAGTTAATAGGATGTCAGGCGCCTCCTTTAGTTTGGACTTTGAAGGTAGCATTCTCTGACACCTAGCTACCGATGAGTCAAGTAAGACTCATTTATAAGCAAGTACAAAGTTTGTTTTAAAGCTAGCTTAGACGTTAAGGCTTTGACTCTTGAGTTTTCATACGCAGAGACTAAAGAGTAGTCATAAGCAAAATCGACTTCACTAAAGATTCAGTCGCCCTGATTTTTGGCTGACTAGTCGGTACATGGTTCCTCAGGTTAATTATATGCGCTTTCATTTCCTAGATAGGATCATCAATTAGATTTAGCTCATTGTCCGCTTCATTAATGCTATCTTCATAATTGGTAATAACAATCTCGATTGCATGATTATCATCATATAAAAGAGAGTCAGCAAAGTAATTCTCTTGCCCTTAAAGGGATCCTTTTCAGCATAAACCTTTTGTTGAACCCTCTACTCATATATGTACTTGAAACATTAATGAAGTGTCAATGTAATGATCATATTGGAATGGATCGAAGGTCACTAAGGAGTAGGTTGTAAGGCGTTTCAGTGTCGATGACATAAGAAGTCACTTTTGACATTTAAGTTAGATCTTCCCAAGAGATCGACTACTACTGGAGTTGAAGTCGAAGATGGTGATGGTAGTCTTTAAGAGCTTGTGAACCCAAAAAGATCAAGAGTCTCTATGAGATTATGCTCACAACAGAGCCTGAGTCGATGTGAATCCTCTCGGCCTTCACCGATCCCACATACCTAGTATAACAAAGGGGTTAGTTGTGATGATGGTCTTTGATGAGCATGTCATCTGGAGTGAATTTGATATAAGGTGCCTGCCATTGGCATTAATCATGCTACTTGTGTTCTTCATCTTGAGAAGGCTTGACCATGTGGGCAAGAAATGCCTCACTATCATTTAAAGATTGTTGAAAGCCTCACTCGTTTCTTAGACAAATGGAGAAGTTCGAATAAGGTTGTACGTTTGTGAAATTAGTTGACTGAGCCATGATATAGTATTTGAATGGGGTTTTAGGATTGTCTGAGGGATGCTGTAATGCCTTGTAGAACCGAGTATCATTTTACTTGGTCGATTCTGGTTGCTTGGAGGGTTCTAGCTGATCATAAATCTTCAAATAGTCTCAATCGAACCTCATCTCGGTAATGATAATTTTCTCTTCTTCTAAGTCAGTGAGTGAGAGAATCATAAAGATTCCTCTCTAATGATTGCAGAGATGACATTGCAAGACTTCATCTTGTGTTTACCCTTCGACTTGGACTTCGAAATAATCTAATGTTCATCTTGGAGAAGGTCGGCATGTACGCACATAAATTTCTCCACTTACTATAGTAAGAGGGACTAAGTCTAGGCTTTGCTAATTTTATTGATCATGATTGACCACTTCTATCCTTGTAGCGAAAATAGGGACAACTCCATCTTGGATCAGGATTTTTGAGATGGAGCTGAATTGTAGACCCACGATGTTGGCAATAACTTTCTTTTTCTTAGGCTAAACTTGAAGGTTCCTGATTCGATCAAGGTTTGTATCTTATCCTTAAGGATGTAATAGTTTCTTCGGATGTACCAACATTCTACGATAAAGATAATAATTGGGATCATTAGTCTTTTTGATTTATTCGGGATGCCGAGCTTTAGGAAGCTTTAGCCAATTACCCTCATTGAGAACATGGAAGATAACTACTGTATGCTCATCGTTTAAGGAGTAATTGCACTGGACATTTTTCTTTGGTTCCCTCTTCTGGCTTTTGAGCTTTTTGACCTCGATCACAAAAGTCTCGTTAGCTTTTGACTGGGAGGACTCCTCTTGTTTGTCTTTGTTACCCTTAAAATTAGTACGAGGTTCGGAGTTGTTAAAGCGTTTTGATGATTTCTCTACTATTTTAGCTTGCTCTATTAAGTCCTTCTAAGTATACATCGTGACAACACCCATATGAGCTTCTACACAACCCATGAAATTATGCCGACAAGTTTGGTGTAGCATCGACAATAGCATATCTCAACACCATAATGTCAAATTGCAGAATCGCTCAATGAACTCCCTTACCGTCTCATTTCCCCTTTGCTTTTCGGAAAGGAATTCAGCCAAGGCAACATTTGATTGCTCCGTATAAAATTTGAGAGGAACTTTGATTCTAGATGAGCCTAGGATTTGATTGATCCTTTAGGAAAATTCTAAAATCAATTGAAGGCTAACCCCTAAAGGGCGCTAATGGAAAGTTATGCCTTAATCACGTCATTACCCATTACATTCCTAGTTTGTTGGTGGAAGTAGTAGAAGTGCTCGTTCGAGGAAACTTTACCATAAAACGTATGCAACATTGATGGCTTAAATTTTATTGGATAGGGGACCATGTCCTACTAGATGAGGTAAGGTCGGGTGGTTCTAACTGTCTTAAGCTTAGTTCACTAAGAAAAAGCATTGAACTATTTTTTGAGGTCCTTGAGGACCTTTGCCCCTGACTTGGCTTAGGAGGCACCAATGTTTTTTATCCTAAATTCTCAAAATCTGCATCTCCTTGATACTTTTGTTCTTCTTCTAAGGAGAATTCGACAATTGGTCATTTCCTCTTCGAAGAATTTGGATGACACTAAGAGATTGCCATGAGCTCACTGAGCATATTTTTCAATCACTCGAATCGCTCCTTTGAAGCTTTTCTTTGAGCTTCCATTTATTGGAAAAGATCTTCTCGCTCCATCATATCTACAACCAATTGTTATTCTTGACTTGAACTAGGAGTGACATTTGATACTATGGTAGAATTAGCATCACTAGCAATGGC
Organism: Asparagus officinalis; assembly: GCF_001876935.1. Taxonomy (NCBI): domain Eukaryota; kingdom Viridiplantae; phylum Streptophyta; class Magnoliopsida; order Asparagales; family Asparagaceae; genus Asparagus; species Asparagus officinalis. Next base: position 115,937,794 of record NC_033800.1, read on the forward strand.
TAGTCAACTTGAGGTGGAGCCTGCAATGCTCGTGTTTGGAGGAAGGAATAGTCGTAGATGATTGTTGCTCTCTACCTTGATCTTGTGTGACGGTACACACCATTAGTCTCTAGCAATATGCCTCCGATGCTAGGAGAGTATCTTGGGTTGGATGGACTGTTTGCATCTTCCTTGTCATCTCCAGAGATTACACCAGTCATATTGACTATGAATTCTTAGAGTTTACCCTTTTGAGTATGTCGTCGTCTTTTACTCCTCACCTCTGATGGTTCAGGATTGTGAATAAGATGGTTGAAAACTAATTCCTTATAAGGAATAGCTTTACATTGGAAATTCTTATGAACTGCCATGACGACTTCCCTGAGTGTCGTATAATACTGACATTGGCAAGCTCTCTCCAAATTTATTTGAACCAACTTTGCTATTTTGGACCTTGGCATGCGAATGTCACCTAAGACGACATTGGCCTGACTTTCACTTAGCGAGGCTAGATGGATCACCATTAGTGATGCCATTCCCTTGTAGGAGTTTGGACGAGGGATCAGACCAAATCTCTACTTCTGTCAAGGAATCATAGCGAGCATCGCGAGATACTTTAAATTGAACCCCTAAAGGAGTTGTGGACTGATGTCCAAAATTAGAAGACATGAGAACGTCTTAACCTTAGATAAAGGTGAGGGTCGATATTGCTTAACTCTGGGTGAAGTTTGCTTGGTTCCCAATGAAGCTCATATTGTCTTTGGCAAAAGTCTCCTTTACACATGCGAAGGTTGATTTAGATCCTGAATTCACATTGTGGTGAATTTTACAACAGCATCTCATAGTTTCCATTGATGATTAGTTTGAGGAAATGAATTCCTCGAACTTCACTTAGTCAAATTCTATGACCAATGATTCAACGAAAGAGCCGAAGGTCTTAGTGTAAGATTGCGACATAATTTTCTCTTCGAGGGAAAAAGAAGTCCCTAGTAGAGTTATCATTCTATTTTGAGTCTTTTGTATTACAATTAGCTCAAATTACAATAACAAGAGAAACAAGAAAAAAATGTTTTGACTGGGTTCTTTACTACATGCCGATAAAGCGTCGATCTTGTACTCTTTTGACAGTCTAACTAAAATGATGTATCCCTTGATGTTGATTTCTGACTTGGTAGCTTGGAATATGACTTAGTCTTCTCTTGGAACTAAATATTAGAAAGAATGAGAGAAAATGTTAATTCTATGCATGTATCATGATGTTTGATCTCTTTGTTGTTGATCCCTCTTTTCTCGGTGTTTGGAATTTTAATCAGAAGAGACATGATTAAGGGGAAAAAAGATCCTGGACAATACTAGATTAAAGAACAAACTAAAATAAAGAGAGATAAGAGTTTACTGAACAAGAGATGTTGATCAGAAGAGACTAGAGCATGACAGCTGCAAGAATCCCTCAGCAAGAACTGATCGATCGACTAGGCGATCACATCGGTCGACCGGTCGAATTCGGCAGTTGAAATATGGAAGGGAGTCGACTAGTTTGGATTGAACGTTAGGGTTGGGTTTGCTTATATATATATATATATATATAAGCTGTCATGCTCTAGTCTCTTCTGATCAACATCTCTTGTTCAGTAAACTCTTATCTCTCTTTATTTTAGTTTGTTCTTTAATCTAGTATTGTCCAGGATCTTTTTTCCCCTTAATCATGTCTCTTCCTAAATGATCTAGATATAATAGGGATGATATTTATGCATGTTATTATGAGCACAGAAATTGAAGGTTTTAAATTTCAGATCTCTAGCAAATTTCGCCTAGCAAGCTTCGCTCAAATATCGAATGAGCTTCCCTCAACTGACTTGATTAGCTTCACTTAAGCCCAAATGTTGAATGAGCCTTATTTGACTGACTCTGTGAACTTCGTGTAAATTTGAAGACTAGGCGAATTTTACCAAAGACTTTACTTGGCGAATTTTATCAAGCGACTCTTGCCAACATATGGAACCTAAACTTCATCACAAATACAAGGAGTTCATCATGCACAGATCAAGCATATGGAAGAAGATAGAAAACATAAATCTTTCATTGATAATAAAGGTTACATACAAGTAATTTTTAAACCCTTAAGATTACAAGGACAGTGAGCATCCATTCCTCCAACCTCAATAATAGTCAAGGAACAAGGAGGAGAAACAGAAAGCAAGTATAGCTCCTGTTCAACTAAACCCTATGACGGCTGAGGAATATAAAGGAGCTACACAAAACTACTAAGCTCCTATTCCCCAAACTAAACAAAGACTGTGAAAAAAGCCTAGCCATATAAGGAAAATTCGACATTGAGGTTGAGAAAAACACATGACGTTTAATTGCATTCTAGGTCCACACTTGTGAGGCATAATCACTTTCAAAATCTTTGCTCGTGGAACTCCATGGGCCTTTCTTCAAGTGCCATATTAGCCTATGAACATTCCTACATAGAGCATACTTGAAGCTCCATGCGTCCTTATCACGGACTACTTCACAGCATGCTTCTGACATGTTCTCGAGAGTTTGTTAGAGCATAGCCTTTTCAGCCTGAAGTAGATCAAACTACAAGCAGAGAACACAAACTTCTTCCTTAACATTTCCCTTGGCTTGGGCATAATCGTATTAGAGCCGAATATTCGCAGCTCCTCTATCAAAGAGCTTCTCCGATTGGGTTGGAGAAGACTTAGACATAGAAAAGATGAGGTGAGAAAAGTTGAGGATGGAAGGAGCTATTTGTAAGCTCTCCTAATATAATTTCCCATAACAAACAACATGTTTGGGCCAAACATAGAGGCTAACAGATAGCCTAAATCTTAGGGTACTCGGTAAATCTTACCGAATATTTGACCCTAAAGAGAAATCCTAACCGCAAATCAAGGGCCATATCTAGAGACAATAGCCTTGGCGATCTTCATCAATTAGTGAACTTCGATCAAATGGTCAAAATTAACCGAATTTTGCCAAAAATTCAGGACCAAGCGAACATCGCAATTCCACGAGCTCCGCTACAATCTAGGGGCAAACGAATGTCGATCCAAACAAAATATCAGGTGAATGTAGAAGCGCTAAGCATTTAATCAAGACTAATCTATGACAAGAAAGCTACATTTAACATTACATGTCTGGTGATCAAAATATTCAAACATTAGCCCAAACAAGACGACTTAAGCTACTTTTAATATAACACATCTAGCTATTGCCCAAAGTATTTTGATCCTTGTTATATATCACAAGAAGGATCTCAAAAAAAATTCTTGGGCGGGGGGGTCTTGTAGATGGTCAAAATATGGTCAGGCTTAGACCAAGACAAAGAAATGAATATACATGGGCTAAACACTTCACATAGTCCCAAGCACAAGCCCATATTAAAACCAACCCAAGCTCTTATATTTGGTTCTTCCTATGGGCAATGGGACCACCTCTTATATTTGGTTCTTCAAAGAGATTCTATCTCCTCCTCCATCGCAGCCAACCAACTCTCACTATCTCTCTCCCGAATAGCTTCCTTGAAGGAGACCGGATCATCATCCTCTACCGAGAGTGCGTATTCCACCAAATTAACCTGCCCATAGTGCTTCAGGGGTTGATCAGGCCCCAGTTTTAGTACCTACTTGTATGCTCGTCTTGGCCTAGTGGAAGCCAAACTATCCTCGAGCTACTGTTATTGTAGTGCTTGTGTATTTTCTTACTGAACCTCCTCCAACTTAAACTCATCATCTACCTAATTTCCCACTTGAACATGACTAGAACCTGGTTGGTCTTTAGGTTCTATCTCAATAACCTAAGACTTTGAAGTCCCAACAGTCCAACACCATCATCCTTGGGCGTCTTAGCAATCATGGATTTCTCATTAAAGATAACATCCCTGCTGATCACAAACTTTGAATCTTCTGCACACCAAAGGCGATAGTCTTTTACACAATTTCCTTAACCTAAGAATATTGCCTTCTTGGCCCTTGCACCAAGCTTTTCCTCGTTGACGTGATAATAGGCGATACATCCAAAAATTTTGAGCCTCTCATAATTTGCATGCTCCCTGACCACACCCTATAGGGTGTATCACCATTAAGTGTAGAATGTGGAGAATAATTCATAATATAACAAACTGTAGCCACCGCTTCTGCCCACCATTCTTTGCCTAATCCAGTATAAGATCGAATACTCATTGCTTTCTCCCGTAATATTCGATTCAGCCTCTTTATGATCCTATTTTGTTGTGGTGTAGATCTGACTGTCCAGTGTCTAGCAATGCGCTCCTGATCACAAAACTCCTTGAAAGCACCATCTGTATACTCTGTACCGTTGTCAGATCTTAGTGTCTTTAATTTCTTCCATGTCCTGTTCTCAACCATCACTTTCCACTTCTTGAATGTCTCGAATACCTTATTCTTATGCTTCAGAAAATAAATCCAAGCATACCTCGAATGATCATCTATGAAAGAGACAAAATACTTGATACCATCCTTGGAAGTTGTCTGAGTCGGACCCTACACATCTGTGTACACATAGTCTAATATACCTCTTGTAGGCTGTCTAAAAATCACAAAAGATAGCAAATGAGGGACTTTTCACATAGATCGAGAAGAGTTACAATTCAACGATACTTCCGACAACTGATAAAAACTCTATTCAGTGGTCTTCACAATCAACAGTGAGAGTTACAATCTGATGACTTTCACACCCCATAACAGCTAAAGCGAGGATTACTGAACAATGGTCATTGCAATGCTTTACAGAAGAGGTTACAAGTCAATTAGGCCCTTCTAAAATGCGGAACTCATCTTCGCGTTACAATTCTTGAAATGCAGGCGACCCTCGTGTTTCCAAGCCGTAACAAGAAAGACGCGAGCGGCCCTCGCGTTTTTGACGTTCAGGCAACACCCAGCTCCGCGTCTCAATTCTAAGACGCGAAGCTAGGGTCTTGAACGCCAGATTGGGCGTTTGACTTATTCAAACACGAGTCGAACGGTTTCAGAACCGTTTTCCCCACAATTTGAGGAAATCATACCCACTTAGGAACGAATTTAGAGGATAGTTACAACCTCTTATCCACCTATAAAAACCTCAACAAACTCAACCGAGTAAGGGGATTTTTGGGGATCAAAAACCGCACGAGGAGGTGGGGATCTTGGGATTTTCTCTAGAGATAGGAGAGGCGAATGCTTTGGTGATAGAGGATTTAAATCAGACTTAGAAGATAAAATCTCGAAGGATCCTTCAGCAACAGAAAATCTGCTTGGCCATTAACCGAATTTTCGGTTATAACAACTCTTTTCACAGAGTTCTAACTCATTCTAAGTTCTAAAACTCGTTAAGAGTTATTCCTTAAATTTACCACAGAAGTTCATTGTTCCCACGAGATACAAGATGGTCGGATCATCAACGGAGAGCAAATTTGACGCAAGCATTCGAAGGAGGCACTCCATCGCTACTGAGAAGAACCCAGTTTTTAAACAAATGGGAGAATCAAATTCATTCTCCTCTCTTTTGTAATCGAATTGTAATTGAGATCGAAGGAATACAAGTCAATTTTCTTTCAATCCTTTTATTACAAATTTTCCACAAACAAAAGATGACGACTCCGCTAGGGACTAGCTTTTCTGACGAAGAAGTGGTGGCGCAATCCGACGTCCACCTCATGGGAAATTCTCCCTTCTTCGCCAGGAGTTCTAAATCCTTGTGCGGGAAATTCTCCCTTCTTCACCATAAACTTCTTGACAAAAGTATTTACCGGGCTGGCCACTTCACCGATCGGGTATTCTTTGGCGAATAAGCCTGGCCGTAAAGCCGTCACCTGTCTGTTATAACCAACTGTGCGAACCCCTTGAAAAGTTAAGGTCCCGAGAACAACTCCATCTTGATCCTTAACAAGGTTCCAATCCATACGCCTTGGGATGGAGACGCATTGAAAATATGATATGGGGAACATTCTCTCCATATTGGGTAAGAAAAGGTTACGGTCTCCAACCTTCCTTAGCCATTTGTAGTCCTCATCATAAGCGATGCCTGCTTCAAAGTTAACAAAATCCCCGAAGAGGAATCCTGGTTTGACTATTGGTTTACGGCTCAGGTTCTCAAGCCTAGCGTCTGTAACCAATATCCTAAGAGTGTCAGGAGAAGCCTAGGTGATCATTTGCACACGACTCTTCTCGGTAATCCTGAAAACCGGGAGTTCTTTGCACAGATTAAATGTCATGTTTGGATCCACGCCACCTTCATGTCCAAAATGATGGCGGAAAGGGAGAGGCTCGTTGGTATGACGCACTGCAAAATAAAGAAAAGAGTCAGACAATGCAAAGGTAAATAAGACGCGGAGATCGAGCCCCACGTCGAAAATCTTAGACGCGGAGATCGAACCTCACGTCAAAAATCTTAGACGCGGAGATCGAGCCTCGCGTCGAAAATCTTAGACGCGGAGATAAAGCCTCGTGTCGAAAATCTTAGACGCGGAGATCGAACCTCACGTCAAAAATCTTAGACGCGGAGATCGAGCCTCGCGTCGAAAATCTTAGACGCAGAGATAGATCCCCGCATCGAAAATCTCGGACGTGGAGGTCGAACCCCGTGTTGAAAATACTAAACGATAGAGTCCAGCTCTGCGTTATTGAAATGAGTCTCCTCGTTGATTCAAAGATAGGAACTCGCCACAGCGAGTTTGACGACCACAAAAGTCATACTCACCACCGATTAAAGGGAGTTAAGGCGACGGCACGCCCGCCTGAGCCACGGCGCCACCCGACACAAGCGCCGATGAACCTTGGGCCACGGTGACGTTGGATTTGGAGGGACGAGTGACAGTCTTCTTCTTGGGCCCCATTGATTTCGGTCGAAGGAGAAGATGAATAGTCCTCGCCGGAGATAAGAACGAAAATTTTCGTTAAAATTTTAAGAAGAGTCGAATGACTCTTGATTTGACCCCCAACGGTCTATTTATAGACAGCTATGAGCTGTCAAATCGGAACGGGATTCTAGGCCAGAATCCCGCCCAAACACGATTTCAGCGTTCGAGTTGGTTGAACTTCCAAACGCGGAATTCACCCACGCGTTCTAGTTCTCAAGCGCAGATTTCACCCACGCATTCCAATCCCTAAAGGCGGAATTCACCTATGCATTTGGACCGTTATAATAGCAGCATCCCGACAACCAAGCTACGGCACAGCTCCAAATAAATAAAAGAAGAGCTAACAGCGGTCATCAAGGTGACCAAAGCCGAGAAGAAATAGACGACTCCGCTGTGGAGTCTGTTGGATGAGTATAGACAGATTATAATCAGCAATGCTAAAACCGTCAAACTCGATCCGGCGCACAATTCATTCTTCTAAGTGGCTAAACATTCCCACTAAGATTGATGAAACTAGGAATCACGCACGACTCATTCTTCCAAGTGGCTTAATATTCCTACAAAGATTAATGAAGACACGATCTGACGTGCAACTCATTCTTCTAAATGGTTTAACATCCCAACCAAGATTAATGAAGCCAGGAGCTGCGCATAGCTCATTCTTCTAAGTGGCTTAACATCCCAACAAAGATTAATGAAGATAGGAATTTCGCGCGCAACTCATTCTTCTAAGTGGTTTAACATTCCCACAAAGATTAATGAAGACAGGAATCGCGTGCAACCCATCCTTCTAAATCGCTTAACATTCCCACCAAGATCAATGAAGCTGAAATCTACATTTCGAGTGTTCATCAATGCCTACAAGAATTCTCTGTAGAAAAGAGTGCACCTCATCGTAGACTAAGTGGAGTATCTAAAGGATCCAGACGAAATCCGATGAATACACCTCATCGCAGACCGAGTGGAGTATCTTAAGGACCCAAACAAAATCGTTGTCATCATCGTTCTGGTTTGATTCATCAGCAATGACTTGGGCTTTTGCTTGTTTGACTAAGTTCATTATCATCAAGACTTAAAAAGTTACCTTGTTTGGTTCGAGGAAACAGAATTTCAACATTCCAACAACCAGGTTCACGATGTCTTCATATCAGATGGAATGAACAACCAATCAACTAAATTTTGGGATCCAAAGTATTCCAAAAATTCGTCCCAGTCAACCGTGAACTTTCAAAAACTTTGGAGGGGGTTCTGTAGGCTGTCTAAAAATCACAATAGATAGCTGATCCCTATCAAGCTTCAATGATGAAAGTTACAATCAGATGACTTTTATGCTAACAAATACAAACTGCAAATGGGAGACTTTTCACATAGATCGAGAAGAGTTACAATTCAACGACACTTCCGATAACTAATAAAAACTCTATTCAGTGGTCTTCACAATCAACAGTGAGAGTTACAATCTGATGACTTTCACATCCCACAACAGGTAAAGCGAGGATTACTGAATAATGGTCCTTGCAACGCTTTATAGAAGAGGTTACAAGTCAATTAGCCCCTTCTAAAACGCGGAACTCATCTTCGCGTTACAATTCTTGAAATGCAGGAGACCTCCGTGTTTCCAAGCCGTAACAAGCAAGACGCGAGCGACCCTCACGTTTTTGACGTTCAGGCAACACCCAGCTCTGCGTCTCAATTCTAAGACGCGAAGCTAGGGTCTTGAACGCCAGATTGGGCATTTGACTCATTCAAACACGAGTCGAACGGTTTCAGAACCATTTTCCCCACAATTTAAGGAAATCACGCCCACTTAGGAGCGGATTTAGAGGGCAATTATAACCTCTTATCCACCTATAAAAACCTCAACAAACTGAACCGAGTAAGGGGATTTTTGGGGGATAAAAAACCACACTAGGAGGTGGGGAGCTTGGGATTTTCTTTGGAGATAGGAGAGGCAAATGCTTTGGAGATAGAGGATTTAAATCAGACTTAGAAGATAAAATCTCGAAGGATCCTTCAGCAACAAAAAATCTGCTAGGCCATTAACCGAAGTTTTGGTTCTAACAACTCTTTTCACAGAGTTCTAACTCGTTCTGAGTTCTAAAACTCGTTAAGAGTTATTCCTCAAATTTACCACAGAAGTTCATTGTTCCCACGAGATACAAGACGGTCGGATCGTCAACGGAGAGTAAATTCAACGTAAGCATTCGAATGAGTTACTCCATCGCTACCGAGAAGAACCCAGTTTTTAAATAAAAGGGAGAATCAAATTCATTCTCCTCTCTTTTGTAATCGAATTGTAATTCAGCTCGAAGGAATACAAGTCAATTTTCTTTCAATCCTTTTATTACAAATTTTCCACAAACACCTCTGCGCTTGTAATTGCTTTTCAAGAATTTGACCCTGTGTGCCTTTCTGTACACACAATCCTCATAAAAATTCATACAAGGTTTCTTCAGATTCTTTAGCAAACCCTCCTTACCAAGCACATCTAGACCCTTCTCTAACATGTGCCTAAACCGCTTATGCCATAATCGTGTATGCTCACATGGGTCTCCACCACTTCCTTTAGTTCCAACCGGTGCATCTCCCATCACCATCGTACCTGAGAAAGTATATAAATTATTGTGACGAATATCCTTCATCACTATAAGGGAACCCCGAATAACCTTCTTCACTCCGTTCTCTATAACAATCCTGTAATTACCATAGTCCAATGCACCAACAGAGATAAGATTCTTCCGCAAGTGGGGAATGTGCCTCACATCCATCAAGGTTTAGACCACTCCATCATGCATCTTGATCTTGATATTACCTAGCTCCACCATTTTACAAGCATAGTTATTCCCCATCAATACGGTTCCAGCATTAATGCTTCTGTAGGTATTAAACTACTTCCTATTTAGGCACATGTGGTAAGAACAACCTGAATCAAGAATCCATTTCCCGGAGATATCCTCGCCACCCGTGATGACATAGCATTCCTTCTCGCTCCCTTACTCTGAAACATAGCTCGCTTCTTCCTTGCCTTCTCTCCTCTCAGTCTTGTTGTTATTCTTCTTCCCACCTACTCTCTTATTTGGACAGTCGACCTTGAAATGTCCAACTTCAACGCATTTGAAACATGCTCTTCCCGCAAGAGGTCTTGATTTAGATCTAGACTTTCCTCCCTTATCTTTTCCTTGCTCATTACCCCTTCCTCTAGCAAACAATCCCTGTGCCTGTTCCTTGTTACCACCAGTAATCATGTTATAGGTTGTAATCTTCCAAAGGTGATCCACTAGAAGCGCCGTTCTAGTCTCATCCATCATCAAATTATCTCCCACAAGCATTAGTGTTTGCACCAGGTTCGCATAGGACTTCAATAGAGATAGAAGTAGTAGAAGAGTCTGATCCTCGTCTTCTACAGTCACATCGATATCCTTAAGATCCGATGTTATCATATCAAACTTGTTGATGTATTCCCGGATTGATGAGCCCTTCTCCATCTTGTAAGTATACAATTTAGATTTTAAATAAATCTGGTTCTTTAGACTCTTCGTCATGAAGGTGCTCTCTAACTTCTACTACACGCCCGCAACCGTTCCTCTCCCTCTAACAAGAAAGCTACATCCCTCTCAAGGCATATGATAATCGACACCCATGCTTTTAGATCTAGCTCCTCCAAATCCTCATCAGACATATCATTGTGCTTCTTCTCCGTTTTAACCAAAGTCTTGTGCAATTTCTACAAAATCAACGAGTTTTTTATCTACATCCTCCAATAGGAAAAATCATTCTTCACATTGAACTTTTCAATCTCGTACTTTATAACTTTAACTATTTTATTTGTTGATGTCATTCTCGGCTTGTATTAATAAATCCGTTTCTCTTAGGAAATTGCCGAGCACCACCACAAACCAGAAGCTACACCACTCATAATAACAGCTCTGATACTAATTATTGTGCGTAGAGTCATGCCCTCACGCCATGGAAGTGATATAACTTGAGAGAAAGCCCTAGCTTTTATTTTCACCAAAGTTCAAGCCAACCTCTATATTCCCGTTTCACAAAGGAAACAAGAATAGAAAGTGAAATATCTCAACAAAGTGAGATATACACTCTTCCTCTCATCAGTACTAGGACTGAATTGTCGAGGGAACCTACAAGCAATAGCCAACACCTAGAAAATAGTAAAGATATGAGATTTACGTGGTTAGATAAACTTGCCTACGTCCACAGGAGGGGTGAGGGGAGATTCCACTATGAAGAGAATACTGATGACTTGTACAATCCACAAGCTCGTCTCAAAATTAGAAGATTTAGTTTTTACCCAAAAGAAATTGACCTCTCTCTTGTAAAATCCCTCCAAGCTTTCTCTTTTTCTCTCCTCAAGATCTCAGATGTAGATCTCTTTTAGCTACCACCAAAACTCTTTTTTTTTCCTCTTCACAGTCAACTTTACCCTCTGTCTCTTCTGCATTTTCCCCCCTGTACGAAACCCTAGGTACATTAAGCTCCTATTTATATTACTCTGCCCGCTGGAATCCTTGAGACAAACACAATTCTCTTCATGGGCCTTCTCTTCGTGGGCCTACTCAACTCAGCCAACCGAACTCTGTAAGCAGTAGTTCACGTGCTTGTGGCCCCTACATTCACAGAAGAGTGAGGAATAAGAGATTTGCTTAGGCATTTTGGTTTGTGTAGGTCCTTTCTTTTAGGGGTATGATAGATCTAGAATGATGTAGAGGTGTACATATCATGAAAGGAAAAGAAAACAAATTTTAAAATTGTTTTTCATTTTTACATTTAATCCATTGCTACTTTAACTAGGTCACCTAAAATTTAACTTGTATTGATTGTTGAAAAACATTCTTCTAAATGCATCATATATGTGTATAGATGTATATGTCTGTATATATTCATGTGTTTATGCTCATTATTACTTTTGTTATTTATTGTGGGAGGGGGTGTGGGAACTTCTTGTTGGGCGTGGATTGAGAAGGGTAGGATGGCATGAATCCTTATCTCAGTAATAACATATCATCTAAAAGCTGGGGAGATATATTTTCTATCTTCCATTTTTATCAATATTTTGTTATTTTTTCTGTAGTTTTAGGGATGAGGGTGTTGTTGGAAAATTATGGCCCAAATTTTAGACTTCACTGTTAATTCATTTTCATCCATTCACCACTTTTATTTTAAGCAAATAAGAGAGAGTCAAAGATATGATGGCATGGGAAATAGGCTTGGACGAAGAAGGGTGTTGTAAAGGTGAGGAATAGTAAGGGGAAGGGTGTGATAGTTGTTGAGAGTTGACAGGATCGGGAGTAGCAACCCCCCTTGTTGGTTTCGGGAGTGTTGACCCAAACCTGGAACGAAATCAAGAAACATCATAAACCCCAGATCAGTCGACCGAAGAAACCCCACCAGTCGACTGATTCGACTGTAGGAAAGAAGCTGGAAAATGTCTCTCTGGTCAGTCGACTGGTAGGACTGGCAGGGTTCCACCAGTCGACCGATAACTTGCACGGAGCAGCCAAGAAACCTGTTATCAATTGACTGATGCAAGTGCATCAGTCAACCGATGTTGGGTCAGATTGTTTTCTGACTCGTTTGAAAACCTGTTTGAGTTTGGATTATATATATATCCTTAAACATTTTAAGGGTTTGATATATACAAAAAAGAGAGGATTTTGAGAGCACTTTGAGATCAGAGATCTTAGAGGGCGTGTGGCCTATTGTAAGCTTTGTAATCTTCTTCAATAATCAAAGAATTTCTAGTGTGGTTCCCGAGGGCGTAGGTACATTTTTCGAACCTCATTAAATCTGGTGTTCTCTCTTTTATTTATTCTTTCCTGTAAGTTTTTTTATTCACTCTGATTTTTTGCTTGCTAATTGTTTGTCACAAGATCCGGAGGGCACGGGTTGTCAATAGTTTAACCCTAACAACTAGTGCCAGAGCTTCGTTCAGCAAAGATCTGTGTGAGATCTATGGCAGAAGAAAGCAAATCGAAAATTAAAAAGTTTGACGGATCAGACTTTGCCTACTAGAAGTTGCAGATGGAGGACTATCTATACTAGAAGGATCTTTACCATCCGTTGATGGGAAAAGGCTAAGGGAAATTAAGAAGGATGAGATCGACGAGGACTTGGAAATACTGGATCGGAAGGCTGTAGGGCAGATTCGGTTGTCGCTCGTGTAAAACCCTAAAAATTTGAATATATAGTGATAAATATTATTTATTGATGTTTATGTATGCTAGGAATTGATGTGAGATCAATCCAATGTATATATGTGAGGGTACAAGAGGATCATGCTCGAAACATGCACAAACAGACTGATTTAAGTATGTCTAGTCGAATACTACTATTAGTACTAAACTACTAAGGTCATTAGTCGACTAATAACGATAATAGTCGACTAGTCAGGCTGATTTCTAGATTTCCTAATCAGTTTTGGGTCAGTTTGGAGCCCAGCTTCATATATGTGTATATATACCCTATTTACACGAAAATTTCCTCTCTTTTAATTATATCTCTGAACCCTAAGTAGCCACCCTCTCCCCTTAAACTCTACAACCTTTTTGTGTTGTTTCTCGAGGAGTTTGAGACATGAAATCGATCAGAGTGTGGGTTTTGCAATCGTGATTGAAGGGGGATCTTGTTTGAAACCTTAGTTTTGTTATTTAATTAAGTACATGTTGATTAAACATGTTCAAACCTTAGGTTTGTGACACCTAAGTAGTGTAATCATATTTAAATGAATTTATCTCTATTCATGTTTTGATTTTATCATGTTTTATTAATTATGTTGATAATCCATGTGCTAAATTGAGGAAATTGATTAATTAGGATGTTGAACCCTAATTAGACTAAGTTAACATTTCGTATTATCTTCTAGTTAATCTCTGTTGAATATTTATCAGGTTTAAATCTTGTTTTAACTTCATGATAAGTGCATTTGACCGATAAATCATGTTCGTGCATGTAAAAATTCATCTTTTACAGTGTAGTCGACTAATGCCATTAATAGTCGATTACTCGTTTCCATGTTCAACCTACAGAAACTTATTTGTTGCAGAGTAGTCGACTAATACCCTTAATAGTCGACTACTGATATAGATTTTTGCCTTCACAGAGTCTGGATAGACTCACTGTAGTCGACTACTAAGCTTAATAGTCAACTACTAAGATAGTTTTCCTGATTGTTGTTTTGCACTATTTCGAGATGTGATCGCGGAGTTTGAGCCGCACGTTGACACACATATAGTCATGAATATACATGAATAGTGTCTTCGTATACATATGAGTAACCCAAGGTGGATTATGACAAGTATTGATCCGTTTGCACTTGAGATATAAGATATACACACGTTATACACATGTTTGGATATCGTTGATGAGCTCAGTTTAGTACTGCGTGGGGTAGTGCATCGATATTCCATTTGTACAGGCTATTAAGTCAGATTTTAGGATGTTTTATCTAGCAGTCTGTCTTGAACTAGGGTGCAATGAGGCTTGTGAGCCATATTTCCAGGATTCCTATTTGGTAGTCCGTCCCACCCTCATGTTACGTACAGAGATGCGATAAGACTTATGAGCCGTGTACACAGTTAGGATACCAACTTGGTAGTTCGTCCCGCATGATAATGCGATGAATCATAACTTGTAAGGATTTGCATTATGACGATTGTTGATAGCATGAGTCTTTGGTGGATGCCATTTACGAGCATGACACATTGCTAAGATATATGACCGAGGTACTTTACTCTTGAAAGTATGTGAGACTATTATGCTGATATTTACTTTATCTTCCAAATGATAGTGGAAGATATTATAAATATGATATATTGATGTCTTTTATTTTTCCGTACTATCTTCTTTATTTCTTGGTTAGAATCAACGATTAGCGATTTATAATTTGAGACATATAGTATGTACATGAGGGTTTCCTTGTTTGGATTATTTTGCTTGACGTACCAGTCCCGTATTGTGGATTTCTAATTGTTTATTTAATTTAGGTTGTTCATTCTTAGTTCAGTATTAATGTTTAGACATCTATAATTTGAGACATATAGTATATACATGAGAGTTTCCTTATTTGGATTATTTCGCTTGATGTACCAGTCTCGTATTATGGATTTCTAATTGTTGATTTAATTTAGGTTGTTCATTCTTAGTTCGGTATTAATGTTTAGACATCTATAATTTGAGACATATGGCATATACATGAGGATTTCCTTATTTTGATTATTTCTTTCGACGTACTACGTCTCGTGTTGTAGGTTTCTAAATGTTAATTCTACTTAGATACAAGGTAAATGATCTCGGTAGACTATGCTTAATAGATAGAGCCTCCACTTCATCTAGTAGCCCTTCTCCTAGGGGAGGATGGATGTGATCTTGTTGCAGCACTCTGTCACTCTTCTTGTTATTCTTTTTATGTTAAATTTCTTTTCAGGCAGCTCAGAGTTTCAGAGATCCACAGGATGATGGAGTTCTAGCATCGTCGTCGTCACACATTTTAGTAGTTGAAACTCCACTATAGTTTATGTTCTCATTCGGATATTAGAGTTTTGTTTTCATATTGCAAAGACAGTGTGCCTTAGTATGATTTTTAGTTAAATCAAGTTGAGATATTTTCATTATTCTAGATATCAGATGTATTTTAGTTGAGACATGATTTTCATTTATGAGATATCTCTTTCTATATCATGTCTATTGTTTTTATTTCCTTATTTTGCCTCTTTTGTACCTACACTTATATTTGATTTCACTAGAGGATAATACCGTGATTGGTGAAATGTGTTATTACACGGTATGGGTGCATGGAAGGTTTGATATCTCTTTGTTCACCTTGGACTACAGCCATGTGTGAAATCAGGGGTGTGACAGTTAGTATCAGAGCTCTAGTTCCAGCATTCTTAGGATCATCTTGTGTCGAGTCGTGGAGCTTAAATAGAGTTTCTTAGGATTCATGTATAATGTCTACTACAAATTCCTAGAATGAGTGAGGATGTTATATACGTGTATTTCAAAAATTTCAAATTTTTTTTATATGACAACTATTTTACTTTGATTATAAAGTATTTGCATGATTGCTATATGTTGATATGTTATGTTATATATATTATATATATATATATATATATATAATATATATATATATATATATATATATATATATATATATATATGTATATATATATATATATATATATATATATATATATATATTATATATATATATATATATATATATATATATATTATATATATATATATATATATATATATATAGATTAATGGCGTATCCTTGTCATAGGTGAGGAGATTTCCCTCCTTGTCGGCCTAAGTGGCACAATCCCCACCATCCTTATAAAGTAGGCACAAATCCCACCAACTCATATTCTCTCTCCCTACTTTATAAGGATGGCGAGAAATTGTGCCACATAGGCCATCAAAGAGGAAATCCCCTCCTATTGTAAGGATACCCATTAATCTCATATATATATATATATATATATATATATATATATATATATATATATATATATATATATAATATATATATATATATATATAATATATATATATATATATATATAATATTATATATATATATATATATATATATATATATATATATATATATATATTTGCGATCTCACTTACTGTGTCTAATAAGCTCTCCTCCTGGTTTTATAAGGATGACGAGAATGTGGTCGAGATAGAACTCGTACCCATAGTGCTGGGAAGCAGAGCCTGAGCCGCAGTAGGTTCCACAATATCTGATTGACCTCATGGTACCCATAGTAGTAGACTAGCAGCACTTGAGGAGCGAGTGGCGAACCAGACTCTACCAGTCGCACCATCACCTGTAGTTCCACGATCAGTGATTCTAGTTATACCTATTGTAGAGAAGTCCCCAGAAGGTACACCAGGAGTTACACCACCACCAGTAATTGACAAGGCCGTAGAGCAGGAAACTTTGCTCCGTCTAGTTGAGTGGTACCAGAAGATGAGGACACTAGAGTTTTAGGGATCGTCAGACTCACTAGTAGCCCACAAGTGGAAGGAAGACGTGGGGAATATTCTCGACCTACTCGATATCGACTCAATCCAAAAGCAGAGGTTGGTGTTTGTGTCAGAAATCGGTTTCACTGCAGAACTCATTTACAAGGTTTGTCATTTACAAGAAGTTCAAAAAGAAGGAGCCTTTTTATAAGACTTTTCTTACACAAATGAAAATAAACAGAAATCTCCTAGAAACACACGCAGGATCGTTTATCGGTCGCTACTTATGTGGGATCTTTACTTGTGATGGGGACACTTTAGTCCGTAGACAGCCAAAAAAATCAGATCCGGTTGATCGGAACGAATAATGATGTTCTTGTTTCACGAGATAAATACGCTTCTCAAGATCAAATTGATGTTTAATCCCAAGGAAATGACTGAAGGATGCTGAATGGGCTACAGATCTCTCTAACTCTTCTTCTTTATGCTGAAAAACTCGTCTTTACATCTGAAATTTGTGCTCCTCACTCTCCAAAGTGTCAGGGCTTCGCTGTTGCTTAGATCTCCTCAATCAACACGTCATCAATTGCAAATTACCCTTCACAAATGACAAGGGGGGGTATTTATAGGCTTCGGATGTCATGGTCACGGATAAGAGTGCATCTTCAGTTGATAACAGCCCTCTCATGTTTAAGGATAGCCTCAAGAAAG
This sequence comes from Asparagus officinalis, assembly GCF_001876935.1. Taxonomy (NCBI): domain Eukaryota; kingdom Viridiplantae; phylum Streptophyta; class Magnoliopsida; order Asparagales; family Asparagaceae; genus Asparagus; species Asparagus officinalis. The sequence continues at coordinate 115,955,345 of NC_033800.1, forward strand.
TTAGGGAGGCTCCGAATCCATCAAAACAGCTCAAAAACTGTCGAAAATGTGTCCCGAGAAGCTGACTGGTGCGAAACAGCTTGGGTGTTTCGCACCTATGTGTGAAACACCTTGACTGTTTCGCACCAGGTGCGAAATAGTTTATACTATCTTTGGTATTTTAGCTTTATTTCTTTCATCTAACCTCAGAATAAGGTGATTCTAGTTGCGTTGGAATGATGGAGAAGAGTCCTATGACTTTTTTCTTTTGATTTTTTTCAGATTCAAATTGCATCATAGTCGAAATTTCAATTCTTCATACTTGTGCATTCCTTTACTTCCCCTTTAGCATTAGATAATCCTCTTTGACTCGGATATCGACGTTCATCACCTTTTATTCATCTTGAGCTACGTACAGAAACCTATAGGTAATTTTTGATGCCTATAGATACCCCTCTAAAGTGTTTTAGTCTCATTCTTTTATAGAGAAGACTGGAATACTTTGGATATGATACGCCTGGCCTTAAATTCTTTGACTTCTTCAACTTTTAGTCTATTCAGTATTTTATCGAATAGCTAAAATTCTTCCAGTGTTGTATTTATCGTCTGACTGTTGTTGAAATCTTGAGCTGAAACTGGTGTGTGGATTTCTAAATTAGCTCGTGTCGTTGAATCGATATTGAATTGGTTCATCTTCGTCGGGAGTTTGTATCTGAATCGTGATTGAACTCCCCAAAATTATCCTTTAACCTGGAATTTTTTTGAGCCTTATTTCGACGAAATTACCGATTCGTTGACTGACGTCGACCTTCATTGCAACGCATTGACCGACATTGACATTTGTTACAATGCATTGACTAGTGTTGACCTTCATTACAACACGTTGACCGGTGTTGACTTTTATTACAATGCGTTGACCTTTATTGCAACGCGTTGACCAACGTGCAACACATTAAGCGATGTGAACACAGTTTATACTCATACATTTAACTAAAATCTACACAGTTTAAGCTCTTAAGGTGTTAGAACGTGGAGAATCAGTTTATACTCATATAATCCTTGGAGTTTTGGAAATCAGCTCTTAAGGTGTTAGAACTGGAGTGTACCCATTGGAGGTTCAAGGAGATGCAATTTATACTCGTATACTCATCTGAGTGTAAGGGAAGAAGCAGTTTATAATCTCATACTCATCGGAGTATTGGGAAGAACGAGCTGAGAATGCATTGGACACTCGCCATGTTGAGCTCTTTGTGTGAGATTTGATTGTAGGACCAGCTGTTAGTGCTGATACAGCTACTATCTCTTAAGCTGCCGAACATCTGAAGTTATCATTCTCAAAAATATGTTCAAGGATCCAATAATTATAGAAGCTTCGGTTGGAGTTGAGGTTAGCTCAGCTGTTCAAGTTATGAGGCTAACGGGTGAAGCTGATGCGTCAGTGACTTTTGTACCCTATTATGATTACTCATTCTGATTAGAATAGATAAGCATAATACTCATAGGATTTTTGACAAACTCTCAGTCATCAACGGGTTTGACGAGCCTTTACCGACTACCGTTTGAATCGGGCTAGCATGTGAATTGTCTAAATTTGTTCCACATGTAACATTGTGCTAAAAGAGTAAATTCTCTTAAACTAGGTGCTATGATATTGAATACATAGGCTTTGTCATTGTTTATGAGAATAGACTAACTGGCAATACGTGTTAGGTGTAGACTTATCTCTGATTAAGGATCGAGATAATGTCCCCCAGGCATGGATTATGGTGTCTTTTTTATGGCGAAATACTAACCGGCAACGCGTATTAGGCGTAGACTTATCTCTAATTAGCGATTGAGATAAAGTCCCCCAGACATGGATTTTGGTGTCTTTTCATGGAGAAAGACTAACCGGTAATGCGTGTTAAGCGTAGACTTATCTCTGATTAGGGATCGAGATAATGTCCCCTACGCGTGTAAGGCATGGATTTCGGTGTTATTAATAACAAATTGTCATGATGTCAAATATGTGGGCTTTGTTATTTTCACAGGAATATGTTACCCGACAGCATATGTTAGATGCAGAATTATCTCTATTTAGGGATCGAGATAAATTCTCCTATGCATTAAATGCATTGATTTTTGGTGCTACGATGTTGAATACGTAGACTTGGTCACTTTCGCGGGAACGGACCACCTGACAGTATGTGTTAGATGCAGACTTATCTCTAATTAGAGATTGAGATAAAGTATCCCATGTGTGAAAGGCATGGATTTTAGTGGTGTCTTCTCTTGGGATAAAAACGAACATGGTGCTGGAGAGGAAGAATTTTATATTCTATCTCTAGCTTGCCTTCTCTTAGGGCAAAGACGAACCTTGTACTGGAGAGGAAGAATTTTATATTCTATCTCCTGCTGCAAAAGAAACTCAAAGTGGGATCTCCTCTTCGAGAATCTGGAAAGGTGAAACTAAGAGTGAGATCTTCACTTAGAGAATTAAAAAGACTTGGATAGCCCTAACTGTCGGAAGGTTTGGTTACCTAATCTGAAGGTGGATTTATCATTTATTGAGACAAAATCCCAACTTTGGCCCTAACTATTTAAAGGTTTGACCAAAGGAGAGTGGAGGTACAAATAACATTGGGAGTGTTGACTTGTACAAATCACTTAGTGGGGGTTTCGGTGTCAAGTGGCAAGATCTCGACACAAAGGAGGTTGGATAAATATCCTAGATCAGCAGATTGAAATTTTGACCGTCGTGTCCGAACTTCAACAGTTGGAGTTTTAAAAGCTTAGACACAGTGGGAGTTTGAATGAATTTAACTGTGAAGAATTATGGTGGACCCACCGTCAATTAATTTAATCAGTGAGAGATTTTATGGTGGAGGACCATGAATCATTAAGCACTCTATAATGACACCCTGGGAGTTTCATGAGAAAAGATTGACCATATGCAGTCGTTGAATCTCATCTCAACGAAAGAGTGCTCCAAAAGTCATACAGGGAGGGTTTTAATCATCTTGGAAATGATTAAGTAGCAACAGTGAGAGGTTCTTAATCATTTTTATCATGATTAAGAATAAATTATTCCGATGATTGGTTTTCACCTTGAATAATCAATTGGATATGGGTTATCCTTAAGAATACCATACGTAGTATTCTCTAGGAACTTCCTATTGTAATGCATTTAGGTATTCCACCCCCAGCTCTTTGGCAAACCTAAATCCAATTGTATTTGGCCACATTCTCAGTTTATCATTAAGATTATTAAGAGTAATATTCTTTAGAAACTTCCCGTCAGAAATAGGGGAAGCAGTTTAACCTCATATACCCATTGGAGGTTAGGGAAACAGTTTATACTCGTATACCCGTTAGAGAATCAGGAAGTAGTTTAACCTCATATACTATCAGAGGATCAGGGAGCAGTTTAACCTCATATACCTATCGTAGGATCAGGGAGTAGTTTAACCTCATATACCTGTCAGAGGTTTAGGGAGCAGTTTAACCTCGTATACCTGTCAGAGGATCAGGGAGCAGTTTAACCTCATATACCTATCGGAGGTTCAGGGAGTAGTTTAACCTCATATACCTATCGGAGGATAAAGGAGAAGCTGTTTTACTCTTATACTTGTCAGAGTCTTCGTCATTCTCATTTGGCTTGTTTCGCTATTATGATGATGGCATCAATCAAGGCTTGAATGTTGTTCTTCAAAGCAAAACAAGTCTGGATGGATGATGAACCCTCTTGTGATACGCATAGTACTTTGGATCCGAGGTCTTGTTTGCTTCCTCCTGATTTGTAATCGGTGGCAACTTGATTTTGTTGTTGGCAAGGAGGTATTCAAAGATGGCTAGAACTTCATCATCTTTTACAGAATACTCCTGCTAGGATCTAGGATCAGTTGTAGGTGCCTTAACCATCGATTGGCTTCTCTCAGCCTTCTTTCTTTTGAGAAAGCATTCGGCCAGTTCACCTTGTAGTTTTAACTATTTCCACGTGGTTGAAGGTACAACTCCTATGACCTCTAACGCGTCCAAGGAAAGATTGTTATAAAAGGTATGGAGTATGAATTACTCAGTGACCAGATCCTAACAGTTCATCACCTGGTTGTGGAAGTGTTTGACGAAATTATCAACCGTCTCCCCGTCCTTTTGCTTCTCATCTAGAAGAGTTCCGATCGACACTTTAGTGTCTATATTGAAGAAGTGGCTAAGGAATAGATTCTCCATTTCGTCCTAACAGTTAATGCTTCCTGGCTTGAGACGTCGATACTAATTAAAGGCGGCCCTGCGAAGTGTGTCTACGAATGACCGAATCATCAAGGGTTCATTTCTAGAGGTTATACTCAAATGGGATTTGAAGTAAACCAAGTGTTAGGTTGGCGAGCCTCTCCCGTCAAATGGCATGAAGTTAATCAAATTGAACTTCGACGAATACGAAATCGCGTCCCACTCCATTGGATACGGGCACGTCACTTCTTGAGTGGATATTAAGGCGCTGACCTTACTCTCCAGCTCTTTCATCTTCTTGTCCTCGTCTACATCTTCCTTGGAAGGACATTGAGGATAATAACTTGGACCACCCTGATGTTTTTATCTTTAGGGGAGTGTTAGCAAAGAAATGTTCGTCCACCTATGGATCGTTGTCGACAGTATTGGCTTGAACCACTGTGTCATTGTGATGAATGGCTTCAGCTTGTTAAGTGGACTCGACTAATTGATGTTGATGAGCCTATAATTCTCCCATTTGTTGTATAGCCAACTACATCTCTGCCTTCATCTCAGCTTTGTGTTCTTCTTTTTGCTCGATTAGAGCTTTTTGAAGTATCTGAGCTAATTGATTAGGAGTGATCGTTAATGCCTCCCTAGTTTCCCCTATGCTAGACACTGTATCTTCCGAAGTGATTGCAGATCAAGTGTTCGAAGGCTCATCGTCCGAGGATAGTCCTTCATTAATTCTGGTGGCTCCTAATTGAAGCCGAAACATTTGTTGGGCTACCCTTGGATTGACTTTTCTTCCCAAAGAAAAGTCAGGATTAGAGTCATTTGAAGTAATCACAGACTTTTCTTTGTCATCCACGTTGATGGTGACTTTAGGGAATTCATCATCCTGGATGGTGGATTTTCTCTCGTGGAAGCGTTTTGATTTGAGCTTTGACGCTTTAGTTGTAAGTTTCTCAAATACTAAGAACCTTTGTGAAATGGTCTTGAGGCAGCAATATTTTGATAATACTGCCCTGATAAGTCTCTCGCTGGACAATGAGAACTCGTTTTTTATACAATCCTCTTCTGAGATTTGTTCGTACCCCCAGCCTGAGGGTGCAACTCATTGGTATGATGACAGAAGCAACCTATTGACAGTTGGTTCAATTCCCCAGGTATGATGTTGTCTTTTGACGGACACGTCTTCTTCTGAGAGTGCAAGGCCTTATTAGCATTCTCAAGAGTCACACATTTAGAACTACCCCCTTGCGAGATTAGAATCTTAACGAGCTCCTGGGTTTCGACACGAACCCCTAGTCTATGATTGGACGAGACTGGCTCCTGGATCTTGTTAAGGCGCCTTGAATCCATGGATTTCTTATATCCACCCCTCAATCTAGTAGCGTTACAAAAAGAATTCGGGGGTCTCGGTGAACGGTATATATCATGTTCTGTATTAGGTTTTATTACTCAGGCCTTTACTAGAGGTACGACAGATGATGGATCAGGAACGGAGGCCGACAGAGGTGCGAAAATGACTGCGGAGGCTGCTCTTTAGCCTTTACTAGAGGTACGACAGATGATGGATCAGGAACGGAGGCCAATGGAGGTGCGAAAATGATTGCGGAGGCTGCTCTTTAGGTGAGACACTTGGTGGTGTCTCGACTAGAAACCTTTTGGGCAAGACACTTATAGGTGTCTAAGCTACAGGAGGTTTTTCTTGCTGTCCACAAACTCGTTTTTTATGCAAGTTTAGATTTTGGAATCCAGACTTAGCGGGACTTTGGTAGTTCTTTTGCCACCTTTTTCTTCTTCAATTCTTGTGCTTTTGGCACAAGGGCACGTGTGCGTACGGCACGTGCATGGCGTTTTTGGATGCGCTCCTTGAGAGTTGAGAAGGATCTTTTGATGAGAACCCATTCTTCCGTTGATAGTTTGGAGGAAGCGACAACAAATTTCCATTAAGGCGGCTGGATCATTTGATGCTTCCTGGACTCCAAGTCCGCATAGTAACAAACCCCATGGACTTACTCTAAGGCTTTAGTGATTTGACGAGCTTGGCATTAGCATCGCCTCTAACGAGCCCTCTTCATCAGGGTTGGCGTACTTTGGTTAAACAACTCCTTGACTAAAGAGGACTTGTGGTGAGCGGAGACACTTGTAGCCTTTATTGGTGAATATGCCTCCTTCAAAGATGAGATCTTTCCACACTTCTAGGGAGAGGAGGATTTTTATGAAGATGAGGAGAAATATTCCTCGAACTAGACTTAGTCGAACTCATACTCGACCGCTGAATCAACATGAATCTTGATCTTCAGTTGCGACATGACAGTCTCGGCTGCGAGATTGTTGCGTCCTACTATGGTCACCAGCGTATTTGCATTGGAATTCGGTTTCATTGTGAAACTCATTTACAACGTTTTTCGATTATAATAAGTTCAAAAAGAAGGAGTCTTTTTATAAGACTTTTCTTACACAAATGAAAATAAACAAAAATCTCCTAGAAACACACGCAGGATCGTTTATCGGTCGCTACTTGTGTGGGATCTTTACCTATGCCAAGGACGCTTTAGTCCATGGACCACCAAAAAAATCAGATCCGGTTGACCGGAACGATGGCTCGCTGTTCTTGTTTCGTGTAAGAAACAAGAACAGAAGTAAATATCTCGACGATGCGAGATAAATACTCTTCTCAAGATCAAATCGACGTTTGATCCCAAGGAAATGACTGAACGATGCTGAATGGGCTGCATATCTCTCTAACTCTTCTTCTTTATGCTGAAGAACTCACTAATAACTCGCCTTTAGATCTGAAATTCATTCTCCTTACTCTCCAAAATGTTAGGGCTTCACTGTTGCTCAAATCTCCTTAATCAGCACATCGTTAACTACAAATTAACCTTCACAAATGAAAGGGGGGAATTTATAGGCTTTACATATCATGTTCATGGATAAGAGTGCATCTTCATTTGATAATAACTCTCTCATGTTTAAGGATAGCCTCAAGACACTTGGGGAGGCTCCAAAACCGTCAAAAGAACTTGAAAACCATTAAAAATGCTTCTCGGTTAGCTGACTGGCGGGTGTTTCACACCAAGTGCGAAACACCTTGGGTGTTTCGTACCTATGTACGAAACACCTTTACTGTTTCGCACCTGTGTGAAACAGTTTATACTACCTTTGGTATTTTGGTTTTATTTCTTTCATATGACCTTAGAATGAGGTGATTCCAGTTGCATTGGAAATCTGGCAAAGAGACCTACAACTTTTGTCTTTTGAGCTTTTTCGGATTTGAATTGCATCATGGTAAACATTTTAGTTCTTCATACTCATACATTCCTTTACTTTCCCTTTGGCATTAGATAATCCTCTTTGACTTGGGCATCAACATTCATCACGTTCTCTTCATCTCAAGCTACGTGAGGGAACCTATAGGAAATTTTTGATGCCTACAGTTGGCAGCTTTCAGCCTAAAGGGTGATGCCGGAGGATGGTACATGCTTCAGTTCACCCCAGAACGCCAGATGATACTCACATGGGAGGACTTCGTTTATTTCTTTAACAAGCAGTACATCTCTTCCACGGCACGAGTCTGGAAAGAGCTGGAGTTGTCCAGACTTAAGCAAGGAGATATATCTGTAGCAGATTACGAGAGCCGGTTCATGAGTCTACTTCGATTTATAGGCATGTAGCAGTCAGGAGAGCGTCGGACGCAGATGTTTCTTATGGGGCTTCATCCAAGCCTTCAATGTTACCTTGTGTCCAGGAGGTCTTGCTCAGTTAGAGAGGTAGCTGATGTAGCCATTTCATAGGAGACATAGACTGCGATGTTCCAAAAGAACAAGGAGAGTAACGCTAAGTCAGGACACCAGAATGCCAAGGGCAAGGGCAAGAGACCTTTCGTCGGACCTGGAGGACACCAGCAATGGGGTAAGGACTTTCAGTACCAGCAATAGGGTCAGTTTAAGAAGGGAGCATGATCTGAGAACATAACAGCATTGTAGGATACAGGGTGCATGTTTTAACTACAATAAGATTGGCCATAAGGCTAGGGATTATCGTAGTGCACCAACAGGAGGCCAGCAGTAGGGACAAGGACACGGTCAGTAGCAGAATCGTGATCACGGTCAGCAATCACAGGTCGTGGTTATAACCAGCAACAGAGGATTGAGACACTGCCAATTGTTCTAAGGATTAAGGGGCCAGCAGGCCAGATTTACACTATCCACGAGATTCCTGAGGGACATATAATTTCATATGTTCGACCACCAGTAGTCCAGCAGTCGTCAGCTACTGGCAGGATATATGCAGTCGTACCACATGATCATGATGGGAGCTGGGCCATAGTGGAAGGTACTTTCATAGTGAATTCCTTCCCAGCTTGGATCTTGTTCGATTCAAGAGCTTTGCATTATTTTATCTTTCATACCTTTATGGATAGGCTCTAGTTGGTCGCACATCCTTTAGATGTACCGTTATCCGTCTCTCCTCCTTTAGGGGAGGTATCCCTATTAGAGTGTCTATAGGAGATGTGTTATCAGTATAGATGAGTTTGAGTTTATCATCGATCTGATTACTTTGTGGATGTCGGATTTCTACATCATTCTCAGTATGGATTACGTATCATCCTACCATGTCAGTATCAACTGTTTTGCTAAAACAGTCAGCTTGCAGGTGTCTGATGGGTCTGAGTTGATCGTAGCGACCTCTCAGGGAAACCAGTTTGCAGAGTCATTCTTGCGTACATTGAGGAGGTGATGTTGAGGGATCAGAGTGCTGATTTGTACAAGATTAGAGTTATTTCAGATTATCAGGATGTCTTTTAGGACATACTTAGGTTACCTCCTATGAGAGAGGTTGAGTTCTAGATTGAGTTGCAACCGGGCATAGCATCGATATCCCGAGCACCCTATCGTATGCCACCTGCTGAGATAAGGGAGCTACAAACTTAGATAGACAAGTTATTATCTATGAATTTTATTCATCAGAGTCATTCTTAATGGGGAGCGTCAGTCCTTTTCGTGAAGAAGAAGGACGGCAGTATGCGCCTTTGTGTAGATTATCGTGAGTTGAATAAGGTCACCATCCGAAACATGTACCCACTACCGGTGATTGATGACTTATTTGACCAGCTGTAGGGAGCACAACATTTCTTGAAGATTGATCTAAGTTTAGGCCATCATTAGTTGCGGGTTCGGGAGATTGATATTCCTAAAACTCCCTTTCTGACTCGATATAGGGCTTTTGAGTTTCTTGTCATGCCATTTGGGATGACCAATGCATCCGCGGTATTCATGAATTTGATGAACTAGGTTTTTATCAATATTTAGACCAGTTCGTGATCGTAATCATCGACGACATCCTTATCTATTCGAGATTGGAGGCAGAGTGCGAGCAGCATCTTCGATTGGCATTGCAGACTTTACGGAAGCATCAGTTGTATGCTAAGTTCAGCAAGTGCGAGTTTTAGCTATCTGGGGTTAGATATTTAGGTCACGTCATCAGTAAGGAGGGCATTATGGTAGATCCAGCAAAAGTTGAGGCAGTACTTGATTAGGAGCCGCCGAAAACCATTACAGAGGTTCGTAGCTTCTTAAGTTTGGCCGACTATTATAGGAAGTTCATTTAGGACTTCTCGAAGATTACGATGCCACTTATATGCCTTACGAAGAAGGGTCTATAGTTTGTTTGGATCACGGAGTGCCAAGAAGCTTTTATGACCTTGAACGCTAAGTTGATTATAGTGCTGGTATTAATTATCCTGAGCAGTGATAAGACCTTTGTCGTCTACACGGGTGCATCGTTATCAGGTCTAGGAGGTATTTTGATGCAGATCTAGAGAGTGGTAGCTTACATTTCGAGACAATTGAGGACTTTATGAGTAGAAATATCCAACACATGACTTGCAGTTAGCAACAATGGTCTTTGCACTAAAGACGTGGAGGCATTACCTGTATGGAGTGCAATTTGAGCTATTCTCAGATCATCAGAGTTTGAAGTACCTTTTCTCTAAGAAGGAACTTAATTAGAGGCAATGGCGATGGGTAGAATTTATTAAGAATTATGAGTTCGTGATTCAGTACCATCCTCGGAAAGAAAATATTATAGCAGACGTGTTGAGCAGGAATCATCGCCATAGGATTTCAGCTTTGAGGTGTTCGTTATATCGAGATCTTCCCACCCTTAACCAGTGATAATCACATTTTATTACAATTTTATACCCTCATTATCTATTTTATATAAATAAATATACCACTAATAATTGCTTTTATCTTTAATTGCAGGTTAATGAAGAATAAGAGCCCAAACTCTCATCTTTTAACAAAAAACCCTTGATTTAATGAAGCCCATGAAGCCAAAGGAATTCTTTCAAATATTTAAGAAATAATTCAAAGCCCAATGGAAAATCAAGAGAAAATGCCAAGCCCAAAAGTCCAAGCCAAAGCCCAAGACACAAGCCCAAAAGCCAAATACAAGAGTTCTGCGGACAGCAACCAGAAGAAGGCAGGCATCGATGCCTGCATCGATGCCTGTATCGATGCCTGCATTGATGCCTATATCAATGCCTGCATCGATACCATCGTACAGTTTGTTATAGATCTAAGGCTGAAATTTGTTGTTTTTGGGTAATATTTCAATCCAATGGCTCTTATTCACTGTTGTTTACTATAAATAGGGGTAGAGAGTGAGGGGTTAAGGGTGTGAAAAATTTTGTAACTCTATTTGGAGAGGGGGGCTACTCTTAATTGAGAAGGCCTTCCAAAAATTGTAACTTTTGTTGCAATTAATAATAATAATTTTTCTCCTCTTTAAATTTTCTTTTCTCCTCTTTGTTGAATGATGAGGATGGAGATGAAGAGTAATTTGAAGGTTTGTATTTCTTTTATTTTCCTCTTTTATTTCTTTTTCGTAATTTCTTTATTATTTCTTATTAGTTAGATTTACATTCATGCTTGTAGTGTAGATTTATTTTCTTGTCTTTTTTATTTCTTTTTGCACTTTAATTTGTAGAGTAGATTTATTTTCTTGCATTTAATTTCTACAATTTATTTTGTAGTTTAGATTTTTATTCTTTGTAGTTAGATTTATTTCTTGTTCATAATTTAGATTTTTTTTTCTTTTTATTTTTGTAATTAGTTCTTTTTCTTATTGTTTTTATTTCTTAAGATATAAAATTAATTCTTGTAGGAATCTTAGAATTGCATAAAACTAGTCTAATTCCCTTTATATTGTATGAATTATTCTCTTTCACTTAAAATGTTCATGTTTAGGATAATCAACTAGAGAAGTAATCGGTAGAAGAAGAATTTGATAATCTATACTTATCTTAAATGGTTTGATAGGTTATGCTTATGAATTCTAGGATTATTATCTTATTGTTGTTCTTATCATGAATAGTAATTTTAACTTAGATGATAATTTGATAGGTTATACTTTCCTTAAATGGTTTGTTAGTCTATGCTTAATAAATCTAAGTTGAATTATGATAAAAAAAGAATAGTTTGTATTTTGTAATTAAAATTAGCTAGTGGATAATATTTTAGATTTCTTACCTCTTTTGAATCATCCATCTTGACTTTCTTAAACTTTCTTTTCATTCTTGGTTTTATTTCTTGATTTTATTCATTTTTCTTTCTTGCCTTGTGATTTTATTTATTCTTTGATTCTTTCTTCTTTTATTTCTTGATTTTATTCATTTTTCTTTCTTGCCTTGTGATTTTATTTATTCTTTGATTCTTTCTTCTCTCCTCTAAAATTCAATTTATTTTGCACATAAATCAAAACAACCACTCATCACAATCACACTTATTCTTTAATCCTATTTTATCACGCACACAATATAAGAACCAATTCTAATAATATCTTAAAATCACATTCCTTGTGGGATCGATATTTTTATACTATAACTTGATCAATTGTGCACTTGCAATTTTGGTGCATAATTATGCCGCATCAAGTTTTTGGCGCCGTTGCCGGGGATGGTGCTAAAATAAGATTTTATTATTTTGGTTCTTTAACTTGTGTGTTTTCTTGTGAAGGAACCGCTTGGAGCTTGAAAGTCTTGGATTGAAGATCAAGAATTTGGAGAATTGCTTTCGGATAAGTCCTCTTTCTAGTTTTCAATTCCACCCTTTTTAGTTAGCTTCACAATTATAGACAATTAGGATTTAAAAAAAATAAAAAGATTTTATTTTTGTTGACCATAATAAAATTTACCTTTCACTTGGACATTAACTAACAAGATAAGAAATTCAAACAAGAGCTCTCTTCTCACATTTGATTGTTATTGACCATAACTAAAAAATATAAAGATTTTCTTTTTATCATTCTTTTTAGTCGCTTTTAATTTCTAGGGTTGCATTTCATATAGTGTAGGAATTCACCAAAGTGATTGTAGCACTTGATTTGGCACACACTTAAAACATTCTTAAGGGCAAAACCCATAATCAAGATAAGGTAAGGGATTTCATCACCCTTTCCTTAGCCCACAAATCACTAATTCCTCACTTCACAAACTCAAGCCTTCTAAAACTCATTAGATGTTGGCCCCTATGGATTCGAGCTCAATAAGGAACAAGAAATCCTTAAGTGAACCGGTTTAAGTTTTCTCAGATTAGTTGGTGTCTAAGGCAAGGTTTAGGGGTTGCGTAAAGCGCTCCGTAAGGAAAGAGGTACTTAATTGATCTTTGATCACCCTCTAGTACTATCCTTACCTGGCTAACTACCTGGGTAAAACTTTAATCTTTTCACTGTAGTAGTTTTTGGTTAGGAGCTGGTCTAGTGAGTTAGGCTAAACCCTAGAATTAGAGTGATTGAAAAATGATTGATTTGATTTGTTTTAGTTAGGATTTTTCTTCTTCTTTATCTTTTCATAAAAAAAACTAATTTTCTTTCTTTCCTTAAAAGAAAAAAAATATTTTGGTGTATGCAAACTTGGGTTCGGGATAATTCTCATCGTTTAATCCGTGTTGAACCAATTCAAGAAATGGCAAATCAACTCGTTCTTCAGGATATGTGTTACCCCACCAGAAATGCAATTCCATCTTGCATAAGGCTCCCCGAAGCAAATGGAGCAAATTTCCAGCATAGACCGCATTACATAAACATGCTCCCCAAATTCCTAGGTAATGAAACAGAAGATGCATATATTTTTATCTCGGAATTTGAGGAAGTGTGTATTATGATTAAAATGAGAGAATTAACCGAAGATGCAATTAAGCTCAGATTTATTCCATTTGCCCTTAAGGACAAAGCTAAAAAATAGTTGTACAGCTTACCGACAAATTCCATCTCAACTTGGGAGGAATTTGTCACCGTTTTTCTTAAGAAATTTTTCCCTATTCACAAAACGGTAAAGCTTAGGAACAGCATTCCAAACTTCAAAATTTTCCCGGGAGAGCCATTCTGGAAATATTTTGATCGATTCAAAGATCTTTTAATCCAATGTCCTCATCATGGTCTAGAAAAATGGCGATTGTGCCAAGTCATATATGAAGGATTGGACTGTTCTTCTAAAACATCTTTAGAATCGATGTGTCAGGGAGATTTTATGAGGAAAAACACAGATGAAATTTGAGAATTCCTAGAGAGTCTATCCGAAAAAACAATGCAGTGGGAAAACTGTGATGACAGGGTTTCATCTGTTCCCCAATCTAAGTCTAGTGATCTTTCTCTAGAGTCAAACATTGCGTCTGAAGCGAAGATGGCGATGATTCTGCGGAGGTTAGAAGCCTTAGAAGTTAAGGAACGAGCTCCAGCTCAAATTAATCATGTTTCTACCCCGGGATGTCATAACTGCCAGTCTTCTACCCATGTTTCAGAGGAATGCCCTCTCCTAGGAAACAACCATGCTTTAGAACAGATGAACGCTGCATTCCAGCGCCCTAGAAATGATCCATTTTCTCTAACCTACAATCCAGGTTGGAGAAATCATCCCAACTTTGCTTGAAACCAAGGAAATTATCATGGAAACCAAAACTTCATTCCCGTGTCGAACCAACAATTCCCTAGGGGAAACACTATCCCATTCAACGGACCAAACAATTTTCAACAAGCTAACCCAATTTTTCCAACCCAACATCCTCATCCTCACCAGCCTACAAATCCTTCAAATTCTGATCATGACAAACGTTTGAGTGTCTTAGAAAAGGGTTTAGAAGCTATGATTAAAGCTTTTACACAAACTACCAACATGTTGACCCACTCATCTACCATTCTAAATTCTTTCATGCAAACCACCAGCCAAGTGCTCAACTCGAACACTCAAGCCATAGCCCGGTTGGAAACCCAACTTGGACAACTAGCCACTGCCGTGAGTGAAAGAGAAAAAGAAAAATTCCCAAGTCAACCTGTTGTAAACCCTAAAGACAATGGATCCAGTTCATCCTATCCTGCTCATGTAAATGCAGTTCACACACTACGATCAGGCAAACAAATAGACAATCAAGTTAGAATGCCACCGGATCAAACCCCTTCTCCCATCCAACACACTCCTTCCAATGAATCAATTCCTTCTGATGACCAAAATGCTGAACTTAAGATTGAGCCTGATTTAGATAGGTATAGGCCCATTGCCCCCTTTCCAGATAGACTCAAACCTAGGAAAAACTCCTCGCAGGTTGAGAAAATCCTAGAAACGTTTAAATAGGTCAAGATCAACATCCCTCTCCTAGATGCAATCGAACAAATCCCTTCTTATGCAAAGTTCTTGAAGGACTTATGCACTAAGAAAATAACCACCAACGTCCCCAAGAAAGTCTTCTTAGCTGCCAACCTCAGTGAAATTTTTTCAAAACCCATGCCGTTGAAATACAAGGACCCTGGTTGTCCCACAATTCCATGCGTCATAGGTAACACTCACATTGATAAGGCACTTCTAGACTTAGGAGCCAGCGTCAACCTCCTTCCTTATTCGGTCTATAAACAGCTAGGTGTAGGAGAACTTAAACCGACAAGATGCACTCTACAGTTAGCTGATAGATCTGTAAAATTTCCCAAAGGAGAGGTAGAGGATGTTCTGATCAAAGTTGGAGAGTTTATTTTCCCTGTTAATTTTATTGTCTTGGAAACGCAGCCCATTTCCAATCTCAATCCAATCTCAAAAGTCAAATCCCCGTCATTCTAGGAAGACCGTTCTTAGCCACCTTAAATGCTTTGATAAATTGTAGAACCGGTCAGATGAAACTATCTTTTGGGAATATGACTGTTGACCTCAATATCTTCAACTTAGGGAGACAGCCTAGTGATCCATCTAATGAGCCCATGGAAGTGAATTTCATTCAAGGAATATCAAGTGAACATCAGGAGGGAAAGTGTGAGTCTGATACAAATGCATCTGATTTAATGATTGAGGAGCTTTCTGATGACGAACTAGAGATAGAACTGCTGGTCAATCATGTTTTTGCTGTTGGCTGGCAACGAGAATCTTTGGAGATAGAACCCCGAGTCTAGCTTCGCCCATCTGTGGAGGAACCCCCTAAGTTAGAGCTCAAACCTCTACCTGAAAATTTAGAGTATGCCTACTTAGGGGAGAACGAGTCTTTACCAGTCATTATTTCTTATGATTTGACTACTGGTCCAAAGGAAGCTCTCTTAGATGTTTTAAGAGAGAATAGGGAAGCCATTGGATGGACCATGGCTGATATCAAAGGGATTAGTCCAACCATTGTTCAACACCGAATCCATTTGATAGATGATGCCAAACCTACTAGAGATCCTCAACGTAGGTTAAACCCAGTGATGAAAGAAGCCGTTAGGAAAGACATTCTGAAATGTCTCGATCATGGGATAATTTATCCCATTTCTGATAGTTCATGGGTGAGTCCGGTCCAAGTTGTTCCAAAGAAATCTGGGATCACCGTGATCCAAAATGAGGCTAATGAGCTGATTCCCACTCGAATCCAAACTGGATGGCGAGTTTGTATTGACTACCGAAAACTCAACTTAGCCACTCGGAAAGATCACTTCCCTCTTCCTTTCATTAACCAAATGTTAGAGCGTTTAGCAGGACGCGAGTTCTATTATTTCCTGGATGGATATTCAGGTTACAATCAAATCCCTATCGCTCCAGAAGATCAGGAGAAAACCACCTTCACTTGCCCGTATGGAACATTCGCTTACCGACGTATGCCTTTTGGATTATGCAACGCACCGGCCACATTCCAACGTTGCATGATCAGCATTTTTTCTGATATGGTAGATCGATTTCTCAAAATTTTCATGGACGACTTTTCCATCTTTGGTGACACACTTTCCCAATGTTTGCATCATCTTAAATTGGTCCTAGAACGGTGTAAGGAGAAAAATCTGACTCTCAATTGGGAGAAATGTCATTTCATGGTCAAACAAGGCATTGTCTTAGGACATGTAGTTTCCAATAGGGGAATTGAAGTGGACAAAGCTAAGGTAGATCTCATTTCTAATCTCCCTCCTCCCAAAACTGTCAAAGATGTCAGATTATTTCTTGGTCATGCTGGTTTTTACCGACATTTCATTAAGGATTTCAGTAAAATTGCTAGACCCTTGACCAATCTCTTAGCCAAGGATACATCATTTGCCTTCTCCCCCGACTGCCTCAAAACTTTCGAATATCTGAAAAAGGAGCTAACCACAGCTCCTATCATTCATGCACCAGACTGGACCTTACCCTTCGAACTGATGTGTGATGCATCTGATTCTGCGATTGGAGCTGTTTTAGGACAACGGTTTGATGGAAAACCACATGTGATCTACTACGCTAGTAGGACTTTGAATGATGCCCAACAAAATTACTCTGTCACAGAAAGAGTTTTTAGCTGTAGTCTTTACCATAGAAAAATTCAGGTCCTACCTCATCGGTTCCTTGACCAAAGTTTTCACAGATCATGCCGCACTAAAGTATCTTTTAACCAAAAAGGATGCTAAAGCACGGCTCATTAGATGGATTCTCCTTCTTCAAGAGTTTGACATTCAAATTCTTGATAGAAGGGAAACAAAGAACCCCGTAGCAGATCACCTCTCTCGACTCCCAAATGCACCAACATCAACCGTTCCAATCAATGAGCATTTCCCTGATGAACAACTCTTACAAATCCAATCTGTCCCATGGTTAGCTGACATTGTGAATTACATAGTCATGAACCAGATCCCTTCTCATTGGTCCAAACAAGATAGATCCCGTTTTCTCTTCCAAGTAAAATACTTTTACTGGGATGATCCATATCTGTTTAAATACTGTCCTGATCAGATCTTTAGGAGGTGTGTTCCCACGGAAGAAACTAGGAGTGTTCTATCCTTTTGTCATGAACAAGCATGTGGGGGCCACTTTGGCCCGAGAAAAACAGCTAAAAAAGTTTTCCAATCTGGACTGTATTGGCCCACTCTTTTCAAGGATTCATACGAGTTTTGCAAAACATATAACTGCTGTCAGCTTTTAGGGAAGGTCACTAGAAGAAATATGATGCCCTTACAACCCATCTTATCCGTTGAACTTTTTGATCTGTGGGGTATCGATTTCATGGGATCATTTCCAAATTCCTTTGGAAATGTTTACATTCTAGTAGCCGTTGAATACATGTCAAAATGGGTTGAGGAGGTAGCTTGCAAAACTAATGACAACAAGGTCGTTGTCAAGTTTTTGAAAGAGAATATTTTTGCACGGTTTAGAGTACCCCGAGCGATCATCAGTGACAACGGTACACATTTTTGTAACCGTTCTTTTGAAGCTTTGATGAGGAAATATTCAATCATACACAAATTGTCAACTCCTTATCACCCCCAAACCAGTGAACAAGTATAGGTCACAAACAGGCAGATCAAACAAATCTTAGAAAAAATAGTTAATCATAACAGAAAAGATTGGTCTGTAAAATTATGTGATGCTCTGTGGGCATATAGAACAGCTTTCAAGGCCAATTTGGGGATGTTACCATACAGACTAGTGTTTGGAAAAGCTTGTCACTTACCAGTAGAGTTAGAGCATCGAGCAATGTGGGCGATAAAACAGTTGAATTTTGACTCAGACTCGGCAGGTAAGAACAGATTGCTCCAAATAAATGAGTTGGAAGAAATTAGAAATGATGCATACATAAACTAAAAAATTTACAAAGAGAAAACCAAAATTTTTCATGATAAATCAATTTTACGAAAAAATTTCTCTCCAGGACAGAAAGTTTTATTGTACAATTCAAACTTGTATCTTTTTCCTGGAAAATTAAGATCAAGATGGACAGGTCTATTTTTTGTCAAACAAGTTTTTTCACATGGAGCTGTCGAGATAGAAAATCCTAAAAATGGTAACATTTTTAAAATAAATGATCAACGTCTAAAACCATTTTTTGAATTTTCTACGCTCGGAGAGGAAGAGGTGTTGGTTCTTCATGAACCTCATTATCTATAAAAAAAATTTAAAAATAAAAATAAAATAAAATAAAATAAAAATAAAAATAAAAATAATTTTTTTTCTTTTCTCTCTTATTTGATTTCTTCATCCTCATACTAACAGTAATTGTAGATCCTTATCATCATTGTCAAACGAACAAATGTAAGTTCTTCAATTTTATCTGCTTAACTTTGTGCTTCAGCGAATTTGCATTGAGGACAATGTAAAATTTAGGTGTGGGGGTGAGAAGTACATATTTTCCTCTTTATTTTACCTTTTTAATTGTATTTTTGTCATTTTCTTTTCTTTTTTTTCTTTTTGTTAAAAAAAATTTATAAAAATATTGTCACTTGCCAAATTAATAGAGTTAAGTAATAATTGATCAAATTGATAGATTTTAAATTTTCTAATTCTTAGTTAGTGACATATTCAAGTTCACCTTTTATGTTAACTCCAAATAAAATTCTTAAGAAATGATTTTTTAACTAGTATATTTTACTTAAGTCTTACCTTAGATTTTTAATTAAAAATAATAAAATTTTTGCATGCTTTACTTAGAGTTGAAAATATTTTTTTCAAGTTATCTTGATTTACACATTATTTCAAGACTATATATATACTTACACATATATATATTAAAAAAAACTAACCTTATAAAAGAAGAGTGCGAAAAATGGGCACCACAAAAAAAAAACTCTTAAATTCAAGGTGATTCTATCTTATAAAGCCAAAGTTGACTGAGCAATTAAGCCCAAGGAGTATCTCTATACTTAATGACCTAAACCCAATTGGGTTGGGATTCATTGGCCCAAAACTCGTTAAATGGTCACTTAGAAAGCCCGTTAAAATAGAAAACAATCACCAAGAATTAGAGAGTGAGAAAAAAATATATATAACACTAACCATTATTTTTATATATATTGTTGTTTTGTATATATGGTCTTGAAAAACAATTTTTGATCAAGAGACTTGAAAGTTATTTAAAACAAAGAGTTGGCATGTTCTTTTCAAAACTTTTTAATTAAATTTCTAAGATTTGACTTGGTTTTGTATTGCTATAATGAAAAAGAATTTCTAGGGGATTTACATTGGAGTTATATATAAAAACGTTTTCTTGATTATTAACTAGCTTCAATTAGAATGTTTAAATATATCAAGGAAAATCTGTTATTTACTGACTTATTTAACTTGGCAAGTTGACCGAATTTTGTGGGTATATTCACTGCAAACCCTCACGAGACTACAACTCGTCCACTAGGGTAACCTAGGGGTTTAAAGGCTTGTTGTATGCGCTAAATACAACCGCGATTCCTGCGAAAGTGAGTTAGGATTTTCTTTTTATTTTCTTTGCTAGAGGACTAGCAAAAGTTTAGGTGTGGGGGTATTTGATAATCACATTTTATTACAATTTTATACCCTCATTATCTATTTTATATGAATAAATATACCATTAATAATTGTTGTTAGATTAGTTTGCACATAAATGAATGGAAATATAAATAAATATTATTAAATGTAAAAACCCCTCAAAAATCTCTCTTCTCTATTTTGTAGAATTTTTGAAGCCAAAGCCCGTCAAGAAAAATAAATACACCAAGAAAAGCAATGGAATGGACTTGGATGCAAAGAATTGGAATGAAATGGACTTGGATGCAAAGAGTTGGAATTAAATGGACTTGGATGCAAAAGATTACATTTGCTTTGATTTTGAAGAGTAGGCCGGATTTGCTGCAGATTTTTGAGGTGAAAATCAAATGGAAATGCAACATGGACCGGACTTGACTAATTGGGAATTGAAAATCTGCATCGATGCCTGTATCGATGCCTGCATCGATGCCTGTATCGATGTCTGCATCGATACCATCGTACAGTTTGTTATAGATCTAAGGCTGAAATTTGTTGTTTTTGGATAAGATTTCAATCCAATGGTTCTCATTCACTGATGTTTACAATAAATAGGGGTAGAGAGTGAGGGGTTAAGGGTGTGAAAAATTTTGTAACTCCATTTGGAGAGGAGGGCTACTCTTAATTGAGAAGGCCTTCCAAAAATTGTAACTTTTGTTGTAATTAATAATAATAATTTTTCTCCTCTTTAAATTTTCTTTTCTCCTCTTTGTTGAATGATGAGGATGGAGATGAAGAATAATTTGAAGGTTTGCATTTCTTTTATTTTCCTCTTTTATTTCTTTTTAGTAATTCTTTATTATTGCTTATTAGTTAGATTTACATTCATGCTTGTAGTGTAGATTTATTTTCTTGTCTTTTTTATTTCTTTTTGCACTTTAATTTGTAGAGTAGATTTATTTTCTTGCATTTAATTTCTACAATTTATTTTGTAGTTTAGATTTTTATTCTTTGTAGTTAGATTTATTTCTTGTTCATAATTTAGATTTTTCTTTTCTTTTTTATTTTTGTAATTAGTTCTTTTTCTTATTGTTTTTATTTCTTAAGATGTGAAATTAATTCTTGTAGGAATCTTAGAATTGCATAAAACTAGTCTAATTCCCTTTATATTGTATGAATTATTCTCTTTCACTTAAAATGTTCATGTTTAGGATAATCAACTAGAGAACTAATCGGTAGAAGAAGAATTTGATAATCTATGCTTATCTTAAATAGTTTGATATGTTATGCTTATAAATTCTAGGATTACTATCTTGTTGTTACTCTTATCATGATTTTTATTTTGACTTAGATGATAATTTGATAGGTTATACTTTCCTTAAATGGTTTGATAGTCTATGCTTAATAAATCTAAGTTGAATTATGATAAAAAGAGAATAGTTTGTATTTTGTAATTAAAATTAGCTAGTGGATTATATTCTAAATTTCTTACCTCTTTTGAATCCTCCATCTTGACTTTCTTAAACTTTCTTTTCATTCTTGGTTTTATTTCTTGATTTTATTCATTCTTCTTTCTTGCTGTGACGCCCCTTGGTTCACACAAGGTTGCAGTCCAAGGTGAAACCAAGAATGTCAAACCTGCCATGCACCACACCATGCAATAACATGTTTCACCATCACAATTAACATCTATTTAGTGGAGTCAACAATAGGTGTAGGTACAAAAGCAAGTAAAAGATAATACAAGAAATAACTGATGAAGTGATAGTGATCACATTGATATCTCATTGTCCAACATACAGAAATACATAGTCAATGTTTAAATAGATAACTGGAATACTCAACAAGTCTCAAGTACAAATATTTGAGTAAAGGAAATAAGGCATACAGCCTTTACAACATCTACAGAATAGTCCTTAAATGTCAAACAAAACTATAGTGGAGCTCCAAAATAAAACATAGCTAAAATAGACAGCTGAACACTAAAGTGTGTCGCCATCAACCTGCGACTATCCGGGCTCCTGGCTCGTTACCTGAAAGGGGGAGGGACAATGAGCGTCAAATCGCTAGTGAGCAACATCACAACCAACCCCAAGGGAACAGGGCTCGTTGTATAAGAAAATATAGATAATACATAATAGATCTAAAATCATTGATCTTAATAAAGAGGATTTTTAGTATTTAGGAATTTACAACACGAGCATAGGTACGTCGAGCGAAATAATCCAAACAAGGAAACCCTCATGTATATACCTTGTATCTCAAATTGTAAATTCCTAAACACTAAACCCGAAGTTCTAGTACAGGAACAATAATGAAAGAAATACAACAAACCCCAGAGCATAAATACAGTGCCATGTCATAGCCTACATGAGTATCATGTTATCATGTCATAATCTACATAAGTGTCATGTCATAAAACTCCTGTGAGAAAGTCATATACAGGGTTAAGAAATATGTCCGATACAGGAACTAGATACTGTGGTTTTCCAAACACATGGAATAAGTGGCAAGTGTCCAACACGAGGATAAAAATGGATTATAGTCCAGCACGAGGACTTCTATGGAATATAGTCCAACACGAGGACTGTGTAACTGTGAAAAGTATATGCGGACTGATATACATGTTCTATACTCACACGCGTCTCGGTGTACATATCTAAACTTGTGTCAAAAGTCAACCCACATGTACAGATAAATCATTAACATGGTGAACTAGTGTCAGGTCATCGAGGCAACCCCGAAAAGCAACTCAAACAGATTTAAGAATCTATAAAACAACTCATCAGTCGACTGAGGTTTCGACTGATGACGTCAGTCAACTCATGTGTCGACTGACAAGCTCAGGCAGCACAGCCTTAGCTCACCAGTCGACCGATCTGTCGACTGCGGAGCTGGGAAAACCAAATCAACCCATCAGTCGACTGATTAGTCGACTGATGACTGAGATTTCAGCCCGTCGGTCGACCGATTGACTGCAGAAACTCTGTACAGGTTATTATTCACCCAAAAGTTGATCTAAACTCATCCCCATCAATCCCAAGCATGAAAAATACTGATATTAACATATATGTACCAAACTGGAATGAAAGATCTACATGTAAACATTTATCAAAAGCCTTAAACACATAAAAACATGTTTGATACGTTTTGAAATCCATAAATCATGAAATAACTCTTGTCAAACATTTTCAGATCTAGATCTCTTTAATAAAACATTGATGATCTTTTTATAAACTGAGAAGCTCAATACTTCACATCATATACCATAAAGATTTATTCTTTGTACTAAAAATACGTTTTTGGCTCAATAAAAACTCATTAAACTCAATAAATTCGTGTAAAACAAAAGGGACAGAGTTGGGCGAGATGTTACTCGCCTCTGGGTGATGAACAACTCCTGGATCTGAGAGAGAGTGGATCCCCTTTGCTGCAATGTGAAGATTTCGACGAAAATCCTCCAAGTTCTCCCCCAAATCACAAAGAACAAAACTAGGGTTTAAGATAGGGGAGAGGGGGCTAGGGTTTTCTTAGTTCTGAAGATGAGGGGGGTGATTTCGGGTGAAGGGGAAAATATACGAATAGTTAAACCCGACCCAAACCCGAACCAAATCAAAACAGACCCGAAACCTGAAAAACTAGAAATCAGCGTATAGGTCGACTGATATGTCGACCGATACAGTCAGTCGACTGATGTGTCGACTGATCTGGAAAAATTTAGTTTTGTGCATGTTTTGCTAATTTGCAAAACCAACGCACAAAACTCTACACCCAAACTCTCATATCATCTCAAATAACTTATTATCATGTATATCAATGACCTCAAGCTATTTATCATAAAAGAATTATTTATTTACTAATAATTCACATATATTCATATAAAAATTATTCTACATTCCCCCCCCCCCCCCTTAGAAGAATTTCGTCCTAGAAATTCGGAAACCATACGCATCTCACAACATGAACTTCCAGATAAACATATAGAAATATTTATACTTAACGATCTAAAATGGTTATATTCCCGCTCAAATCCTAATCTAGTGGAACTAGTACATTGGGTGAAAAATCCAAACAAGGAACCCCCCATATATATACCATGTGATCTAGTGGAACTAGTACATTGGGTGAAAAATCCAAACAAGGAACCCCCCATATATATACCATGTGTTCTGAAAGATTAAGAATTAAGCGCGAATATTCTCATTCTAGTGTTAAATGTAAATATAACTAAAGATATAAACATCATACGAGATATTCATGATAAAAATTTTAATTTACCTGTTCAAACAGGTGTGGGTAGTCGCAACGCAAATCCTCTTCGCGCTCCAAAGAAATCTCCTCAATGCCTCCTCGGTTCCACTGAACTTTCACCAAGGGAATTACCTTGTTTCTAAGTCTCTTGTCCTCTCTGGCAAAAATACGAACCGGAATCTCGACAGTAGTCAAATCCTCCTGAAGCTCAATCTCTGGTGTATCTAATACTCGCTGCTGCTCCTCATCATGCAAGTGTTTCTTGAGCATAGAAACATGAAACACATTGTTTATAATAGACATCGATGCTGGAAGATCTAGTCTGTATGACACAACTCCAACACGCTCCAGAATCTGAAATAGTCCAATGTATCTCGGCGCAAGCTTCCCCCATCGTCCGAATCGATGTACGCCTTTCATAGCGACATCTTCAGCACAACTGAGTCTCCAACCTGATACTCCAAGGGTCTTCGTCTCTTATCGGCATAGCTCTTTTGCCGACTCTGAACTGCTAGAATCCTCTCTCTGATCAAGGCTATCTTCTCAGTAGTCTGCCTCACCAGCTCCGGTCCAAGCATCAAGCTGTCCTCCGGCTTGGCCCAACATATCGGTGACCTACAAGGTCTCCCGTACAATGCCTCATACGGGGCCATACCGATCGTCGCTTGATAACTGTTGTTATAAGCGAACTCTATCAATGGAATGTGATCCTCCCAGCTGCCTTGAAAGTCAATGACACAAGCCCTCAACATATCTTCCAACACCTGATTTACTCTCTCTGTCTGACCATCCGTCTGTGGGTGGAAAACACTGCTGAATGATAATCTGCTGCCAAAAGAGTCCTGGAAACTCTTCCAAAAGTGCGAAGTGAACACCGAACCTCGATCCGATACAATCGTGTTTAGAACTCCATGAAGTCGAACTATCTTCTGGATAAATATCCTCGCATATTCCTCGGCAGTATAGGTAGTCCTCACTGGAATGAAATGTGCCGACTTCGTCAACCGGTCCACAATTACCCAAACTGAATCATTCCCCTTCTTCGACTTCGGCAACCCTACAATGAAGTCCATAGAATTGTCTGCCCACTTCCACTCTGGAATGGGTAAAGGTTGAAGTATTCCTGCCAGTCTCTGATGCTCTGCCTTCACCTGCTGACAAGTAAAATACTTAGCCACATACTCTGAAATCTCCCTTCGCATATCACTCCACCAAAAGTGTCTCTACAGGTCCTTGTACATCTTAGTAGTCCCTAGATGTACTGTGTACCGAGTACGATGAACTTCATCAAGTAACTCTCTCTTCAGTTCGGCACTGGCTGGTATGACTAGCCTGCCCTTCATCCGGAGACCTTCGTCTGCTCCAATGATCCAATCAGTCTTAGGCTCCTTAGAAATCTCCTCCTTTCGGATTTGAATCCAAGAGTCTCCCAACTGAGCTCTAACAACTCTGTCACTCCAAGATGGCTGCACTGACATAGCTCCCAAAAATGCACTGGTTCCTCCAATCTCGGGTCTAAAATCAAACTGGCTAAGAGTGATAAGATCCCGATGTAATGAACACCTCAAAGCTAAAATCCGATGTCGACACTTCCTGCTTAAGGCATCTGCTACGACGTTCGCCTTCCCCGGATGATACTGAATCGCGAACTCGTAGTCTTTGATAAACTCAACCCACCTCCTCTGTCTCTGATTGAGTTCCTTCTGAGAAAAGAGGTACTTCAGACTCTGATGGTCTGTGAATAACTCAAACTGTACTCCATATAAGTAGTGCCTCCATGACTTTAGTGCAAATACCACTGCTGCTAACTCCAAGTCATGTGTGGGATAGTTCTGCTCATGCACCCTCAACTGCCTTGAGATATAAGCTACTACCTGTTCGCGGGAAAAACCGTTGCTTTCTTCATTAATGATTCCATTGTACACTCTTGTAACAGTTTATCGATTACAAAGATCAGGTCTTTTTATAAGATCCGGTTACAACGAAAATCAAATAAAAAGAAAAGAAAAATTACAACTTTGTTTTCTTGTTTGTCGAACGAATCACGAGCTCCTGTTTTGCGGTCGCTCGCTTTGTGGGTTCTTTGCCTGCGCCGGGGTTGTTTGCCGTGGACCACCGCGCGATCTAGATCCGGTCGGATCTACGCAGTACGACGGGTATTATTCCACGAAGGAAATAATAGCCGGGAGGGATTGATTCACCAAGGAAACAATCGCTCAAGTCTCGGGATCTAAGACCAAGCTTAGATCCGGAGTGTAGCAACGTAGATCTGAGATCCGATCCTCTCGAACACCTGCCTTATTTGACGTTGATGATCGCCGAGCACCAGATCTGAAGGAGTGAGTCCCCGAAGTCCCAAAGTTCCAATCTTTTTTTGGTGATCGCCGAGCACCGGATCTGAAAGTCCAAGTCTCCAAGCCTTCAAAGTTGTGATCTTTTTTAGATCTGAGTCTTCAATCCAGCAGGGCTTCGCCTCTCTCCAAAATTTCCAACCTCTGAAACAAATGAGCACAAGGCCTATTTATAGGCACTCAGAACTGTGCCCGCGCACAGTTCTGAGCCTAGCCACCCATGGGTGGCTCGGCCTTGGCCGAGCCACCTCAGGGTGGCTCGGCTTGGGCCGAGCCACCCTGGGGTGGTTCGGTTTCGGCCGAGTCCCCGGGTGTTTGTCCGTTTCGTCCTTTGTTTCCGGTTCTGGTTCTCTTGTGTGGTTGATTGACTTGGCAACGACTCTTTGACTTGATTCCAGATTTGGCAGTGAGTCGGGTTCCTGATATGGCAGTAAACCAACTTCTGAATTTGAGTCCGGAATTGATGTTGATTTGATCGTGATTCATCCGAGTTCGCTCTTGTTTAGATGACTCGGTGATTCACCTAAACATTGGTTTGATTCCGCGTGCGAGTGGATGCATTCCAATGCTTGGGTGCGATTTGTCGCCTCGTTAACCTGCTCCGTTGCGTATAGCTTGGCTTCAGCGTTGGCGAGCTAACGGTCTTGTTTGGATACGTCGCCCGGTGGTCCGTTTGTTAAATCGGCGTCGAGCTGTGCTAAGGGACCTATAGGCAATTTTATACGCCTACAGATACCCCCTCCAAAGTATTTCAGTCTCATTCTTTTATAGAAGAGTCTGGAATACTTTGGATGTGATTGTCCCAACCTTCAGTCGGTGTAACGGGACTCTGGAATGACTTCTGTTCTGGATTCCTTCAATTCCTTCAGGCTATTCAGTGCTTTGTAGAATGCCTGTAGGGGTTCCGGTGCTGCATTTATTGTCTGACCGTTGTTGGAATTTGAACTTGAAGTCGATTCTTGATTTCTTGACTTTTTGGCTCGAGTTTGCTGCTTCAACACAGAACTTATCATCGATTGACTGCGTTGAATCTTCATCTATAACGCGTTGTCTGGCGTTTGAGCTTCATTGCGACGCGTTGTCCGGCGTCCAGGCTTCATTATGATGCACTGTTCGGCATTTGACACAGTTTATACTCGTACGTCTGCTGGAGTACACACGGTTTAAGCTCTTAAGGAATTGGAGCATGGATCTTATCCCAAGGTCGTTGGATGCTCGAGTCACGAGACCAACTCATAAAGTTGATGCGTCAATGACTCGCATATTTATAGGATTTTTGGCAAATCCTCAGCCATCAACGGGTTTGATGCGCCTTTACCGACTACCGTTTGAGTCGGGCTAGCATGCGGATTGTTTTAAGTCCGTTCCGCATGTGACGTTATGCTAAAAGAGTTAACTCTTTTAGTGCTACGATATTGAATACGTAGACTTCGTCTTTCTCCTGTGAAAAGACTAAACAGCAACGTGTATCAGACGTTGACTTAGGATTTTTGGCAAATCCTCAGCCCTCAACGGATTTGTCATGCTTTTACCGATTACCGTTTGAATCGGGCTTACATGCGGATTGTCTTAAGTCCGTTCCGCATGTGACGTTGTGCTAAAGGAATGAACTCCCTTAGACTTGATGCTACGACTTCGAATACGTAGACTTCGTCTTTCTCACGGGAATAGACTACCCGGCGACGCGTGTTAGGCGCTGACTTTAGGATTTTTGGCTAACCCCAAGCCTTTAACGGATTTGATTAACCTTTACCGACTACCGTTTGAGTCGGGCTAGCATGCGAATTGTCTAAATCCGTTCCGCATGTAACGTTGTGCTTAGAGACTGAATCCTCTAAGACTTGTTGCTATGACTTTGAATACATAGACTTCGCCGTTGTCATGGGAATAGGCTACCCAGCAACGTGTATTAAACGTTGACTTATCCCTCCTTAGGCTTCGGGATAAAATACCCCAGAATCGAACTCTGGTGTCTTTTTCTACGGGGAAAGACTAAACCGGCGACGCGTGTTAGGCGTCGGCATATCCTTTCTTAGGATTCAGGATGAAATTCCCCATGCGTGTAAGGCATGGATTTTGGTGTTATTAATAACAGCCTGCCGCAATGTTGAATATGCGGGCGAGTGTTCTTTTCAACGGTTAAGAATTAACCGGCAGCGCAGGTTATGCGCAGGCTTATCCTTACTTAGGTTTCAGGATAGAATACCCCAGAATCGAACTCTGGTGTCTTTTTCTGCGGAAAAAGACTAAACCGGCAGCGCGTGTTAGGCGCAGACTTATCCCTGCTTAGGATTCGGGATAAACTTCCTAAACTGGAATTCTATTGTCTTCTTCAATCGGTGAAAGACTAAACCGGCAACGCGTGTTAGGCGTTTGACTTATCCCTACTTAGGATTCGGGATAAAATTCCCTGTACCTGTGAGGCACAGATTTTGGGATTTGAAAAAGGTGGTGTCTTCTCTTGGGGCAAAGACGAACCCGAAATGGGAGAGGAAGAATTTTATATTCTATCTCCCGACAATGAAGAAGAAGAATTTTATATTCTATCTTCAACTGGAAAGGAGACTCGAGGTGGGATCTCCACCCCCAGAATCCGGAAAGGTGAAACTGAGAGTGGGATCTCCACTCCGAGAATCGAAAAGATTCGGATAACCCTAACTGTCGGAAGGTTTGATTACCGAACTAAAGATGAATTTCTCGTTTATCGAGAGTGAATTATGGTTTTGACCCTAACTGTAGGAAGGTTTGGCCAAACAGGAGTTTGAGGTGACCCTAACTGTTGGAAGGTTTGATCACTCGATTTGAAAGTGGACCTCTCGTTCATTGGAGGAATCGAGAGGGGATTTTGGTTTTGGTCCTAACTGTAGAAAGGTTTGACCGAATGGAAGGTTTAAGACGATCCTAACTGTAGGAAGGTTTGATCGCTTGATTTGTGGACCTCTCGTTCATTGGGAGAATCGAGAGGGGATTTTGACTGTGGTCCTAACTGTAAGAAGGTTTGACCATGTTGGGTGATTTGAAACGATCCTGACTGTAGGAAGGTTTGATCGCTCGATTTGAAAGTGGACCTCTCGTTCATTGGAGGAATCGAGAGGAGGTTTTGGTTGTGGTCCTAACTGTAGGAAGGTTTGACCAAGTGGAAGGTTTAAGACGATCCTAACTGTAGGAAGGTTTGATCGCTTGATTTATGGACCTCTCGTTCATTGGGGGAATCGAGAGGGGATTTTAACTGTGGTCCTAACTGTAAGAAGGTTTGACCAATGGTGGAGATTTGAAACGATCCTAACTGTAGGAAGGTTTGATCGCTCGATTTGAAAGTGGACCTCTCGTTCATTGGAGGAATCGAGAGGGGATTTCGGTTTTGGTCCTAACTGTAGATAGGTTTGACCGAATGGAAGGTTTACATAAATCGTCCACCCCCAGTTTCCTTTGCGGAACTGGTTCGGACATTATTCTCAGTTACCTGATCGGGTTATCCTTAAGAATATTAGCGTAATATTCTCCAGGAACTTCCCGTCAAAAGTGGGAAACAGTTTAGACTCATATACCTATTGGAGTATCAGGGAACAGTTTAACCTCTTGTACCGGTCGGAGGATTGAGAAACAGTTTATACTCGTATACTCTTTGGAGTGTTAGGAAGCAGTTTATACTCTTATACCGGTCGGAGTTCTTGCCATTCTCGATTGGCTTACCTTAGCGTTATGACGCCGGCTTCAACCAAGGTCTGAATGCTATTCTTGAGAGCAAAGCAATCCTTGGTGGGATGAACGACCCTCCTGTGGTATGCACAGTAATTTGGGTCCGTAGTGTTGTCAGCTTCCTCCTGATTCGTGATAGGTGGTAGCTTGATCTTGTTACCTTCAAGGAGGGATACGAAGATGGCCGGAACGTCTTCGTCCTTGAAGGAATACTCTCTTTGGAGTCTCGGACCCGAAGTTTTTTGCTGCCTTCGGGATTGCTGTTGTGACGCTTGATTAACACCACCAGTAGCTGCAGGTGTTTTGCCCTTACCACGAGAGGCGAAATTTGAGTCCAGTGGATTAACCGTCGGTTGGTTCCTCTCGGCCTTCTTCCTTCGGAGGAAACGTTCGGCTTGTTCACCGCGCACCTTCAGATCCTTCCAAGTGTCATACGGTGCTGTTCCCATTGTTTCCAACACGTCCAACGCAAGGTTGTTGTGGCAAGTCTGGAGGATGAACTTCTCAGTGATCGGGTCCCGGCAATTCATCGCCTTGTTCCGGAACCTTTTGACGAAGGTGTCGACTAACTCCCCGTCCTTTTGTTTCTCGTCGAGCAACGATCCGATAGATATCTCGGTGTCGTCGTCGAAGAAGTTGGCCAGGAACTTGGTCTCCATGTCATCCCAGCTGTTCACGCTTCCTGGCTTGAGGCGACGATACCAATCGAAGGCAGCTCCGCGAAGAGTGCCGACGAATGACCGCACCATCAGAGGCTCATTGCCGGAGATAATACCCAAGTGCGATTTGAAATAAATCAAATGCTGAGTGGGGGAACCCTTCCCATCGAACGGCGTGAAGTTGATTAAACTGAACTTCGCCGGATAGGGGATCGATTCCCACTCTCTTGGGTATGGACAGGGAATGCCTGTTTTCTTCGTCTCTTGAGCGGAGATCAATGTGTTGATTTTGCTCTCGAGATCTTTGATCTTCAAGTCTTCACTTGTATCCTCGTTGGCATCCTCGTTACCACCCCCTGCATTGACGGGAGGGTTATTGGCATTGTGAGCTCCATCCCTATCCGTGTGCTCTTCTTCCTGAACAACCTGATTACGGTGACTTGGTTCACCTTGTTGGTTCCTGAACGCCTGGATTTGTTGCTCATGCATCTCTCTCATAGTCTGCATGGCCATCTGCATCTCAAACTTGAAACTTTCTTTCTGTTTAGCCAAAGCGTCTTCAAGCATCTTGGCCATTTCTTCCGCGCTTATCATAAATGACTCGCGGGGTTGTCCTTCGCTGGACACTGTATTGTCCGATGCGACAGCAGAGCAGGAATCCGATTCTTCATCTTCCGAAGGCAATCTTGTCCGAACCCTACCATAAGTTCCTCGTGCGATGGCTCCGGACTGCAGACGGGTTACACGCCGGGACGCTTCCAGAAACGATTTGAGATCAATCTGTGTCGATGTCTCTTTGCTGGTCATGTTGGCGGTGACCCTCGGAAATTCTCCGTCTTTAACCACCGTTCTTCTTTGCCGGAAACGCCTATACCTTGGTTTTGGCGTTTCGGTGCCGAGCCTTTCGAACACTGAAATTCTCTCGGGGACTCCCTTGATGCAGTTGCATTGAGACAGTACTACCCGAATGAGCTTGGCACATGGGCACTGAGTTTCGAGCCCTTGAGGGCTTCTTTTTCTTGTTTTGTTCGTACCCCCAGCACGATAGTACAACTCGTCATTTTGACAGTCGGAGTAACCTATCGTGTGTGGGCACGACTTCTCAGGTATAACATTATCACTATCAGATGATAATGTTTCCATCTGAGGGCGAATTGCCTTCCTTGGACTTTCAAGAGTCACGCGCCTTGAGACATGCCTTTTTGGGCGTGAATTCTCAGCGGGCTCTTGGACCTCAATGCGCAAATTAGCGCGCGCAGTTGCCTTGAGCTCCTTGTCATGTTGGAGGTAGCGGTGACCCCCAGCGTGTTGATTCGTTCGGGGTTTTCTTAGTGGGCCCAAACGTTCTTGGATCGGAGCTTTGCTTCGCTCATCGGGAATTGGACCGAGGCGCTCCAAGACTGGCTTTCTTCTTCGGGAGGATTCTGCATGATCTCCCGGAGTAGCTATGGGAATTCTCGGCGACTTAGCTGGGTTCGCCGGAGGTTGAATTTTGGTTGGAGGCTGCAAAGGTTGCTCCTTAGCCTGAATTGCCGCTTCAGACTTTGGCCTCCAAACTTTGCGAGTTGGTGGCGGCTTCTTGGCCACTTCTTTCTGCAACTTTCTACGGGCTTCTTCGGCTTGAGCCCGTGCCTGCGCTGATAGTGCGCGGCGTTTGCGGATGCGTTCTTCCAGCGTCGAACGATTCCGTTTGACACGGATCCATTCCATTGTTGGCGGCTTGGAAGAGGTGCCGTTCATCTGTTGTTGAGGCTGTTTGCCTCTCTTGTTCTTCAGACCCGCGTTGTAGCGGACTCCGTCGGTGGACTCCATCGCTTTGGCGAATTGTTTGGCCAAGCGTTGGCGTTGCCTTTGGCGGGCTCTCTTTGAGAGAGTCACCGCTCCTTTGGTGACGGAGGAATTGGTTGGAACCAGCTTGATCTGGTTGGAGATTGGTGGAGCCTCATCTGACGCAACTTTGGCGTCAATCGAGATGAGGTCGTCGTTGGTAGCTTCAACTTCTTCGTACCAACGCACCTTTCTGTTGGAAGAGAACTTGGACTTCTTGGACTTGCGGGGGGAGGTTGATCTAGACGAGGATGAAAGGTATTCCTCGAACTTGGTCTGATCGAACTCGTATTCGACCTCCTCCACGACTGGGATCAAGATCCGCGGCTGCGACGCTCCGATCTCGGCAGCGAGATCGGTGGCTCCCACTGTGGTCGCCAGATTGTTCGCTGGAAAATTCGTGTCTTTCTTTGTTATTGATTCCATTGTCATCTTGAGTTACAACTTTTTGAGTTACAAAAGATCCGGTCTTTTTATAAGATCCGGTTACAACGAAAATCAAATAAAAATAAACAAAGATTACAACTTTTCTCCTTTTGTGTCGAACGAATCGCGAGCTCCTGTTTTGCGGTCGCTCGCTTTGTGGGTTCTTTGCCTGCGCCGGGGTTGTTTGCCGTGGACCACCGCGCGATCTAGATCCGGTCGGATCTACGCAGTACAACGGGTATTATTTCACCAAGGAAATAATAGCCGGGGAGGATTGTTTCACCAAGGAAACAATCGTCCAAGTCTCGGGATCTAAGACCAAGCTTAGATCCGGAGTATGCCTGCGTAGATCTGAGATCTGATCCTCTCGAACACCTGCCTTATTTGACGTTGATGATCGCCGAGCACCAGATCTGAAGGAGTGAGTCCCCGAAGTCCCAAAGTTTCAATCTTTTTTAAGTTCCGAGTCTCCAATCCAGCAGGGCTTCGCCTCTCTCCAAAATTTCCAACCTTCTCAAATGACAAGGGGGTGGCCTATTTATAGGCTCTCAGGA
Source organism: Asparagus officinalis (assembly GCF_001876935.1). Classification (NCBI taxonomy): domain Eukaryota; kingdom Viridiplantae; phylum Streptophyta; class Magnoliopsida; order Asparagales; family Asparagaceae; genus Asparagus; species Asparagus officinalis. The sequence goes on from NC_033800.1 coordinate 115,988,976, forward strand.
CAGTGCCCGCAAAAAGAGAAACGTCGGCCACCGTCGGCCACTGTCGGCCACCTCGAGGTGGCCGGCGCCGTCCTCCAGGTGTTTGTCCTTTTGCCTCTTTGTGCCTGTTTTCCGGTTCTGCAGTTGATAGGTTCGGATTCGATTTGCTGATCTGATTTGGCAGTAAATCCGGATTCCGATTAGGCAGTACATCCGCTTCTGAGTTGGAGTCCGAAACCGATCTTGATTCGATCGTCATTCGTCCGAGTATGCCTTTGGTTGGATGACTCGTTGACTCTTCGAACACTTGGCTTGATCCCGCACGCGAATGGACGTATTCCGTTATTTGCGTGCAATTAGTCAATCTCGTCGCCTCGTTGGTTTGTCGGTTCGTGCCGAGCTGAGCAAAAGGGACCTATAAGCAATTTTATATGCCTACACTACCCTCTGAGTCTGCATCAATACGCCTCCTAAGCCTGCCAACGATGCATCTGTATATACGACGAATGTCCTGTCGCTGCTCGGAGTAGTCAAAATCGGTGCTGTAGTCAACTTAGCCTTCAATATATCAAAGGCCTTCTGGCACTCCATGCTCCATATGAACTGTACACCCTTCTTCGTAAGGTGTGTAATCAGCGTCGCAATCTTCGAGAAGTCCTGAATGAACTTCCTGTAATATCCAGCTAAACCCAAAAAGCTACGAATCTCTGTCACCGTCTTCGGTGGCTCCCAATCAAGAACTGACGTGACCTTTACTGGGTCCACTGCTATGCCCTCTCTACTGATGACATGGCCAAGAAATCTGACTTCTGAAAGCCAAAATTCGCACTTGCTGAACTTAGCATACAGCCGATGCTCCTGCAGAGTCCTCAACGCTATCCGTAGATGCTCCTCGTGATCTGCCTCCGATCTCGAGTAAATGAGAATATCATCAATGAAAACGATCACAAACTGATCTAAGAAGGGACGGAATACCCGGTTCATCAAGTCCTTGGTCAACCCAAATGGTATGACCAAGAACTCAAAAGATCCATATCTAGTAAGAAAGGCGGTCTTGGGATTATCCATCTCCCGAACCCGCAACTGATGATAGCCAGAACAAAGATCAATCTTCGAGAAATACTGCGCTCCCTACAACTAGCCAAACAAGTCATCAATCCTAGGTAGTGGGTACCTATTCTGGATAGTGACGTTGTTCAACTCTCTATAATCTATGCATAATCTCATACTACTGTCCTTCTTCTTCACGAAGAGGACCGGCGCGCCCCACAGAGAATGACTCCGACGAATAAAACCCTGAGCTAACAACTTGTCCAACTGGGTCTAAAGCTCCCTCATCTCAGCTGGTGCCATGCGATAGGGTGCGCGGGATATCGGGGCTGTGCCTGGCTGCAACTAAATACAGAACTCTACCTCTCTCACCGGGGGTAATCCAGGTATGTCCTGAAAGACATCATGATACTCTGAGACAACTCTGGTCTCCAATAACTCAGCACCCTGATCCCGTCGCATCACCTCCTTGATGTACGCCAGAAATGACTCCGCAAATCGGTTGCCCTGAGAGGTGGCTACAATCATCTCGGACCCATCGGACGCTCGCAACTTGACTGTCTTCGCAAAGCAGTTAATACTAATATGGTAGGAAGACAACCAATCCATACCAAGGATGACATCGAACTCGGACATACGCAACACTATCAAATCAACTATGAACTCCGACTCATCTAAACTTACGGTACACCTACTACAAACGCTCTCCAGAAGCGATACCTCACCTAAAGGGGTGGAAACGGATAAAGGGGTGTCTAGAGGCTGAGCTACGAGCTGGAGTCTAGCCATAAATGCATGAGAGATGAAAGAATGCGAAGCTCCCGAATCGAAAAGAATACGGGCGGGGAAAGAATCCACAAGGAACGTACCCTCTACTACGGCATGATCACGGGGAACTACTGCATAAACCCTGCCTGTGACTGAAGACTGCTCTGCTACTGGAGATGGAGAATATGGGACAATCTGCCCCTGAGGAACCTCCTGAACTGCTCGAACCTTCCCCTCAGTCCTCTGAGCTGCTGGCGGTGCTTCGAGTCTGTTCTGCTGGCCCTGACCTCTGCCTTGCTGGCGCTGCTGCTGGTTCGGACCCTTACCCTGCTGGGCTCCTGCTGGTGTGCTACGACACTCCAATGCCTTATGCCTGACCTTGTGACAGTTAAAACAAGATCCTTGGAACTTGCGCTGCTGATGCGTTCTCTGATCCTGCTGGGGTTCCTTCTTATAAGAGCCCTGATGCTGCTGCTGATGTCCAGAAAAAGATCTCTTGTTCTTGACTTTGTCACCGCTCTGCCCTGCCTTGGTCTTCCCTTCCTTATCCTTCTGGAACATGCTAGTTTCAATCTCCTGTGAGGTGGCGGCCTCAGCTACCTCCCTAACTAAATAGAATCTCCTCGAGACTAGGTATCGGCAGAGATTAGGGCGAAGCCCTACCAAGAACATCTGAGCCTGACGCTCTCCTTTCTGCCACATACCCGTGAAATGTAGCAACTCCATGAACCTGCTCTAAAAGTCTGCAACTGTCATGTCCCCCTGAGTCAACCGGGACAACTCAAGCTCCTTCCCAGTCCGTGCTGCAGAAGAAATGTACTGCCCATCAAAGAAGTATATGAAGTCCTCCCATGTGAGGGTCATCCTCTGCTCTGGAGTAAACTAAAGTCGGTACCATCTCCCGGCATCTCCCTTCAGACTATAGGATGCCAACCTCTCCTTCTGGACTGAATCTACACTGAGTATGTCAAGAATGTTGCCCACATCCTCCTTCCACTTATGGGCTGCAAGAGGGTCTGGTGATCTCTGAAACTCTGGTGCCCTCATCTTCTGGTATCTCTCTACCATGCGGATCCAAGCCTCCTGCTCTTTGGCTCTATCTGGGACTGCTAGAGGAACAGCTGTAGGCGTGATCTCTGGGGATCTCTCTCTGATAGGAATGGTGGGTATCCCCTACTGCTGAGCTACCGGTGGTGGTGGTGTCCGTGGTGCTCATCCGGGCAATAAGAGGAGCCATGATGTCCACCAAATACTGAGGAGCCTGCTGCGGCTCGGGTGGTACCTGCTGAGGTTCGGATTGAGCTGGCTGCTGCTCAGATGGAGTCTGTTGTGACTCTGCCTGCCCAGCTCTCCGAGTACGAGGCCTACCACGTCCTGCCATCTCTCTCTGATCATAAGAAAATAGGAGTTTATGAGTTAAAAGAGACCTCTATAAATAGCGTATCATAATACAATTTTCACAACACATAGTATTTGCACAAACACTTTAAACTTATACAAAAATAGTTGTCATAAAAAAAATTTCTCAAATTTTGAGATATACGCATATATCGTCCTCACTCATACTAGAAAATCCTTACGGACTCTATACATGAATCCTAAGAAACTCTATCCTAGTTCCACGACTCGACACAGGATGATCCTAAGGATACTGGAACTAGAGCTCTGATATCAACTGTGACGCCCCTGGGTTCACACAAGGCTGCAGTCCAAGGTGAAACCAAGAATGTCAAACCTGCCATGCACCACACCGTGCAATAACATGTTTCACCATCACAATTAACATCTATCTAGTGGAGTCAATAATAGGTGTAGGTACAAAAGCAAGTAAAAGATAATACAAGAAATAACTGATAAAGTGATAGTGATCACATTGATATCTCAACGTCCAACATACAGAAATACATAGTAAATGTTTAAATAGATAACTAGAATACTCAACAAGTCTCAAGTACAAATATCTGAGTAAAGGAAATAAGGCATACAGCCTTTACAACATCTAGAGAATAGTCCTCAAATGTCAAACAAAACTACAGTGGAGCTCGAAAATTAAACATAGCTAAAATAAACAGCTGAACACTAAAGTGTGTCGCCATCAACCTGCGACTCTCCGGGCTCCTGGCTCGTTACCTGAAAGGGGGAGGGACAACGAGAGTCAAAGCGCTAACGAGCAACATCACAACCAACCCCAAGGGAAACAGGGCTCGTTGTATAAGAAAATATAGATAATACATAATAGATCTAAAATCATTGATCTTACTAAAGAGGATTTTTATTATTTAGGAATTTACAACACGAGCATAGGTACGTCGAGCGAAATAATCCAAACAAGAAAACCCTCATGTATATACCATGTATCTCAAATTGTAAATTCCTAAACACCAAACCCGAAGTTCTAGTACAGGAACAATAATAAAAGAAATACAACAAACCCCAGAGCATAAATACAGTGCCATGTCATAGCCTACATGAGTATCATGTTATCATGTCATAATCTACATAAGTGTCATGTCATAAAACTCATGTGAGAAAGTCATATACTAGGTTAAGAAATATGTCCGATACAGGAACTAGATACTGTGGTTTTCCAAACACATGGAATAACTGGCAAGTGTCCAACATGAGGAGAAAAATGGATTATAGTCCAGCACGAGGACTTCTATGGATTATAGTCCAACACGAGGACTGTGTAACTGTGAAAAGTATATGCGGACAGATATACATAATCTAAACTCAACCCACATGTACAGATAAATCATTAACATGGTGAACTAGTGACAGGTCATCGAGGCAACCCCGAAAAGCAACTCAAACAGATTTAAGAATCTATAAAACAACTCATCAGTCGACTGAGGTTTCGACTGATGACGTCAGTCAACTCATGTGTCGACTGACAAGCTCAGGCAGCACAGCCTCAGCTCACCAGTCGACCGATCTGTCGACTACGGAGCTGGGAAAACCAAATTAACCCATCAGTCGACTGATCAGTTGACTGATGACTGAGATTTCAGCCCGTCGGTCGACTGATCAGTCGACCGATTGACTGCAGAAACTCTGCACAGGTTATTATTCACCCAAAAGTTGATCTAAACTCATCCTCATCAATCCCAAGCATGAAAAATACTGATATTAATATATATGTACCAAACTGGAATGAAAGATCTACATGTAAACATTTATCAAAAGCCTTAAACACATAAAAACATGTTTGATACGTTTTGAAATCCATAAATCATGAAATAACTCTTGTCAAACATTTTCAGATCTAGATCTCTTTAATAAAACATTGATGATCTTTTTATAAACTGAGAAGCTCAATACTTCACATCATATACCATAAAGATTTATTCTTTGTACTAAAAATACGATTTTGGCTTAATAAAAACTCATTAAACTTAATAAATTCGTGTAAAACAAAAGGGACAGAGTTGGGCGAGATGTTACTCGCCTCTGGGTGATGAACAACTCCTGAATCTGAGAGAGAGTGGATCCCCTTTGCTGCAATGTGAAGATTTCGACGAATATCCTCCAAGTTCTCCCCCAAATCACCAAGAACAAAACTAGGGTTTAAGATAGGGAGAGGGGCTAGGGTTTTCTTAGTTCTAAAGATGAGGGGGGTGATTTCGGGTGAAGGGGAAAATATACGAACAGTTAAACCCGACCTAAACCCGAACCAAATCAAAACAGACCCGAAACATGAAAAACTAGAAATCAGCGTATCAGTCGACTGATGTGTCGACCGATACATTCAGTTGACTGATGTGTCGACTGATCTGGAAAAATTTAGTTTTGTGCATGTTTTGCTAATTTGCAAAACCAACGCACAAAACTCTACACCCAAACTCTCATATCATCTCAAATAACTTATTATCATGTATATCAATGACCTCAAGCTATTTATCATAAAAGAATTATTTATTTACTAATAATTCATATATATTCATATAAAAATTATGGGGTTCTACACTTGCCTTGTGATTTCATTTATTCTTTGATTCTTTCTTCTCTCCTCTAAAATTTAATTTATTATCTCTTGCACATAAATCAAAACAACCACTCATCATAATCACACTTATTCTTTAATCCTATTTTGTCACGCACACAATATAAGAACCAATTCTAATAATATCTTAAAACACACAATATAAGAACCAATTCTAATAATATCTTAAAATCACCTTCCTCGTGGGATCGATATTTTTATACTATAACTTGATCAATTGTGCACTTGTAATTCGTGGGATCGATATTTTTATACTATAACTTGATCAATTGTGCACTTGTAATTTTGGTACATAATTATGTGGCATCAAGTTTTATGCCGCATCAAGTTTGATTTTAGACCGGAGATCTATGAGAGCAGTGCATTTTTGGCAGCTTTGTCTATACAAACATCTTGGAGTGATAAAGTGGTCAGAGCTCAGCTAGAGGACTCTTAGATTAAAATCCAAAAGGAAGAGATTTCCAAAGAGCCAAAGGCTGATTAGATCGTTGGGGCAGATGGAGGACTTTGAATGAAGGGCCGATTAGTGATGCCAAGTGATCCACATCTAAAGAAAGACTTATTTGATGAGGCATATCAAACCAGGTATATAGTGCATCCAGGCATGACTAAAATATACAAGGACCTGAAGAGACACTTTTGGAGGAGCTTCCAGAAGTCTTTCGGTAGCCAGTTGTCACATTCTAGTGTTTTCCACCCGCAGACAGATGGACAAACGGAGAGAGTTAACCAAGTATTGGAGGACATATTGCGGACATGTATTATAGATTTTTAGGGTAGCTGGGAGGACCATATTCCATTGATTGAGTTCGCTTATAACAACAGTTATCAAGCGACAATAGGTATGGCACCGTATGAGGCGTTGTACAAGAGGCCATATAGATCACCTATTTGTTGGGCAGAACTAGGTAATAGCTTGCTACTTGGATTGAAACTTGTGAGTTAGACTACAGAGAAGGTAGCAGTAATTCGAGAGTGTATACTTACAACACAGAGTCGTCATAAGAGTTATGCAGATCAGAGGTGATGACCGTTAGAGTTTCAGGTTAGGGACTATATCTTGTTGAAAATATCACCGATAAAGGATGTACAATGATTTGGAAGACGGGGGAAGTTTGCGCCAAGGTATATTGGTCCATTCATGATAGTTGAGCGCATTTGAGTCGTTTCATATCGGCTAAATCTTTCAGCATCGATGTCGAGCATACACGATGTTTTTCATGTCTCTATGCTTAAGAAACGTTTACGCGACGAGGAGCAGCATCGAGTGTTAGACGAGCTAGGAATCGAGCTTCGTGATGATTTGACTACTATTGAGATTCATGTTTGTATTCTTGCCAAGGAAGACAAGAAATTTAGAAATAAAGTGATATCTTTAGTCAAATTCTAGTATAACCAGAAAGGAGCTGAAGATACTTCTTGGGAGCGTGAGGAGGATATGCGTCGCGACTACTCGCACCTGTTTGAGCCTGTAAATTAATTGACTATGACTTGCTTATACTTATGATTATCTTGATGGTCATATTTATATTTAACGCTAGAATGGGGTATTAACACTTAGGTCCTAATATATATATATATATATGGGGGTTCCTGTTTGGATTTTTCGCCCGACGTACTAGTTCTACTTAGTTAGGGGTTAAGTGGGAACATGTGCATTCTAGATTATTAAGTGTAGATATTTCTATGTTTCATATCTAGAGATTATTGGTACGAGATGTGTATGTGAGGGTTTCCTTGTCTGGATTATCCCCTCAACATGCTTTTCTAGTATTATTAATCTCTAAGATACGATTGCGAAATTTTGAAGACGAATTTTTTTAAGGACGGAAGAATGTAAAACCTTGTAATTTGAATATATGTTGATAAATATTATTTATTGATACTTGAGTATTCTAGGAATGGATGTGAGATTAATCTAATGTATATATGTGAGGGTACAAGAGAATCATGCTCAAAATATGCACAAACAGACTGATTTAAGTCTGTCTAGTCGACTACTACTATTAGTAGTCGACTACTAAGGTCAATAGTCGACTAATAAGGATAATAGTCGACTAGTCGGGCTGATTTCTAGATTTCCTAAGGGGTTTCGGGTCAGTTTGGGGCCCAGCTTCATATATGTGTATATATACCCTTTTTACACGAAAATTTCCTCTCTTTTAATTATATCTCTGAACCCTAAGTAGCCACCCTCTCCCCTCTAACCTTAGAACCGTTTTGTGGTGTTTCTCAAGGAGTTTGAGATGTGAAATCGAGTGGAGGGCGGGTTTTGCAATTGTGGTTAAGGGGGATCTGCTCATACGTGCTTGAGGAGTTCAACACGACTTTGAGGCAAGATCATCTTCATCCAAACCTACACCTTTAAATAATAATTAATTTAATATATTCAATTTGTTGCTTTCATGTCTAAATCTTAACCTGAGGTGTTAAAAGTTAGATTTTTTATGTTAAATCTTAAACTCATGCAAGATCTAATGTTATTTCTTGCTGTTTGCATTAAATTCATGATCATGATCATTAGAGTCTTTTTTAAGTTCGTTTTTAACTTAATAATCATGCCTAAATCATGCTTGAAACTCTAGTTTTGTTATTTAATTAAGTACATGTTGATTAAAGATGTTCAAACCCTAGGTTTGTGATACCTAAGTAGTATAATCATATTTAAAGGAATTTATCTCTGTTCATGTTTTATTAATTATGTTGATAATCCATGTGCTAAATTAAGGAAATTGATTAATTAGGATGTTGAAAGCTAATTAGACTAAGTTAATATTTCTTATTATGTTTGAGTTAATCTCTATTGAATATTTATCATGTTTAAATCTTGTTTTAACTTCATGATTAGTGCAGTTGATCGATAAGTGCTGTTCGTGCATGTAAAAATTCATGTTTTACAGTATAGTCGACTAATACCCTTAATAGTCTATTACTCGTTCCCAGGTTCAACCTACAAAATTTTATTTGTTGCAGAGTAGTCGACTAATACCCTTAATAGTCGACTACTGATATAGATTTTTGCCTTCACAGAGTCTAGATAGACTCAGTGTAGTTGACTACTAAACTTAGTAGTTGACTACTAAGGCAGATTTCCTGATTGTTGTTTTGCACTATTTCAAGATGCGATCACGGAGTTCGAGCCGCATGTTGACACACGTACAGTCATGAATATACATGAATAGTGTCTTAGTATACATATGAGTACCCCAAGGGGGATTATAACAAGTATTGATTCGTTTGCACTTGAGATATAAGATATACACACGTTATACATATGTTTGGATATCATTAATGAGCTCAGTTCAGTACTTCGTGGAGTAGTGCATCGATATTCTATTTGTACAGGCCATTGAGTCGGGTTTTAGGATGCTTTATCTAGCAGTCCATCTCGCACTAGGGTGCGATGAGAATTATGAGTCGTATTTTCAGGATGCCTATTTAGTAATCCATCCCACACTCATGTTACGTACAGAGATGCGATGAGACTAATAAGTCGTGTACACAGTTAGGATACCGACTCGGTAGTCCGTCCCGCATGATAATGTGATGAATCATAACTTGCAAGGATTTGCATTGTGACGATTATTAATAGCCTGAGTCTTTGGTGGATGCTATTTACGAGCATGACCAATTACTGAGATATATAACTGAGGTACTTTGCCCTTAAAAGTATGCGAGACTATTATGCTGATATTTATTTTATCTTCTAAGTGATAGTAGAAAATATTATAAATATGATATATTGATGTCTTTTATTTTTTTCGTATTGTTTTTTCATTTCTTGGTTGGAATCAACGATTAACAATTTACAATTTGAGACATATGGTATATACATGAGGGTTTTCTTATTTGAATTATTTTGCTCAATGTACCAGTCTCATGTTATGGGTTTTTAATTGTTGATTTCATTTAGGTTGTTCATTCTTAGTTCGGTATTAATATTTAGACATCTACAATTTGAGACATATGGTACATACATGAGGGTTTCCTTGTTTAGATTATTTCGCTCGACGTACTACGTTTTGTGTTGTAGGTTTCTAAATGTTAATGCTACTTAGATATAGGGTAAACGATCTAGGTAGACTATGCTTAATAGATAGAGTGTCCACTTCATCTAGCAGCCTTTCCCCTGAGGGGGGATAGAGGTAATCTTACTGTAGCGCTCTAACGCTCTTCTTATTGTTCTTTTTGTTTTAAATTTCCTTTTAGGAAGCTCAGAGTTCTGGAGAACAGCATGATGAAGGAGTTCTAGCATAGTCGTCTTCGCGTATTTTAGTAGTTGAGACTCCACTATAGTTTATGTTCTTATTCAGATATTAGAGTTTTGTTTTTATATTGTAAAGGCAGTGTGCCTTAGTACGATATTTAGTTGATTCAGATTGAGATATTTTTACTATTCAAGATATTAGATGTATTTTAGTTGAGACATAATTTTTATTTATGATATATCTCTTTCTATATCATGTCTATTATTTTTATTTGCCTGTTTTGTACCTACACTTATATTTGATTCCACTAGAGGATATTATTATGATTGGTGAAACGTGTTATTACACGGTGTGGGTGCATAGTAGGTTTGACATCTCTGGGTTCACCTTGGAGTACAACCATGTATGAAAATATGGGTGTCACAGCTCACAAAGTCAGTCACCCACAACATCTTGAAGGAGAAGACGACGGTGGGGCTTATGAAAGAACTCGTAAAGATGTACGAGCAATCGTCAGCTGCAAATAAGGTTCATCTCATCAAGATACTCTTCAACCTCAAGATGGCAAAAGGATACTACTTCACAATATATCACAGCGAGTTCAACATAATTGTTGATCAACTCATCTCCATCGATAGCATATTTGATGATGAAGTACAAGCCTTACTGATACTATCGTTGCTGCCAGATAGTTGGGCAGGTTGCGTGACCGCAATTAGCAACTCGGCAAGAAAAGAGAAGTTGAAGATGAGCGAGGTTATCAGTATGATTCTATCCGAGGAAGTTAGAAGGAAATCATCTGAATCAGAAGGTTCAGGTTAAGCCCTAAATTTCGAGTAGAGAGGCCGAAGTCAGAATAAGGGTAACCAAAACAAGAAGCGGTCGAAGTCAAAGAAGAAGAGGTCAAACACGAAGGTGAGGCCTGTCAAAGAAAAGTCTTAGAACTGCAGCTAGGAGGGCCACATGCCTTCAGTTTGCAAAGCGCCACAGAAGGATGCAAATGAGCAGGAGGCTCATATTGTGCAAGATGCCTTGATCCTTGCTATGGACAGTGACACTGATTCATAGGTTATTGATTCGGAAGCTTCATTCCGCACTAGCGCTAATAGGAAGCTTCTTCAGAACTATGTAGCAGGGGACTTTGGGAAAGTGTACTTGTGGGATAATGAGCCTTGTAGTATTATAGGTACAGTTTCAAATGAAGAGTTCTAAGTGGTCTCTAAAGAATGTCAGACATGTACCAAAGCTGAAGAGGAATCTTGTGTCAATTGGCCAGCTTGAAGCGAAATGCTATGTTTTGATATTTACCAGGGATTCGTAGAAGATCTCCAACAGTACTATGGTGGTTGCTCACGATAACAAAACTTGAACTCTCTTTTTAACTTCTCATGTGAGTGACACCCTCGCAATTGCAAATATCAAGGAAAGTGTAGATCTGTAGCACAATAGGTTGGGATATATGAGTCAAAAAGGTATGAAGATTCTACACTCACAGGGAAAGCTACCGGGCGTCGTTTTAGTGAAAGTTGGTGTTTGTGAAGATTGCATCTACGGGAAGCAAAAGTGTGTCAGTTTTCAGAAGAGTGAAAGACCACCTAAAACTCACAAGCTAGAGCTTGTTCATACAGATGTATGGGGTCTAGCTAGCGTGTCTTCTCTTAGTGGTTTAGTGTACTATGTTACCTTTATCGACGATCAATTAAGAAAGTGTGGGTATACTTCATGAAGCACAAGTCAGAGGTGTTTGGGATCTTCAAGAAGTGGAAAGTCATGGTAGAGAACGAGAAAGATCTGAAGGTGAAGTGTCTGAGATTGGACAATGATAGAGAATATAAGATGGAGGAGTTTAAGAAGTTCTGTGTTCTGAATGGGATTCGCTTAGATAGGACTACTGTAGGAACATCGCAACAGAATGGCATTGTAGAGAGAATGAACAGAACATTGACAGAGCGTACGAGAAGTATGCGTCTACATGCAAGTCTACCTAATACGTTTTGGGCAGACACTGTGCATATAGCAGCTTACTTGATAAATCATGGGTATTCAGTTCCATTAGACTTTGGGATTCCAGAAGAGGTTTGGAGTGGCAAGAAAGTTATACTCTCACACTTGAGGGTCTTTGGTTGCGTGGCATATGTTCATATTAGTGACCATGTCAGGAACAAGCTAGAAGGTAAGTCATAGAAGTGTACATTCATTGGATCCAGCCTTGATGAGTCCAAATATCATCTGTGGGATGATAAGAATAGGAAAATCATTAGGAGTAGATATGTCATATTTAATGAAGAGGTGATGTACGAGGGCAGGGATAATGTTAAGGACAACCAAGGTAGTAGGAGCAGCACTAATGATGCAAGTGGATCCGAGTATATGAACTTAGAAGAACTTCCAGATAGGGGAGACAATGTCAGTTCTTACCGAAGAACGGAGGAGACTCTATTTGCGGAGATAGGTACCCAGGACGAGGAGCTTAGGAGGTCATCCAGAGTACCCAAACAAAATCCCAGATATCTTTCCTCGCTAGATTACTTGATTTTGATAGACAGTGGAGAACCAGAGTGTTATGAGGAGGCAATGTAAGTTAGTGAATCTCAGCAGTGGGAACATGCGATGCAAGAAGAGATGGATTCTCTCCACTCGAATGAGACATAGGAGTTAGCCAAGCTACCTGCGTAAAAGAAAGTCTTACATAACAAGTGGGTTTACCGGGTCAAGCAGGAGAGCGATGGAAGAAAAAGATACAATGCCAGATTAGTTGTGAAAGGGTTCTAACAAATGGAAGGAGTGGTTTATATGGAGATATTTTTCCCCGTCATAAAACTTACAACCATCAGAGTGGTATTGAGCTTAGTAGCTGCTAAAAATCTCTACCTTTAGCAGTTGGATGTGAAGACTGTCTTTCTTTATGGTAACTTGGATAAAGAAATCTACATGAAGCAACCTGTTGGCTTTATAGAGGAAAGAAAGGAAGAAATGGTGTATAGGCTTAAGAAGAGCTTGTACGGTATGAAACAGCCTCCAAGGCAGTTTTATAGGAAGTTTGATAACTTTATGCAGAGCAATGACTATGGCAGATGCAATTCAGATCATTGTTGCTACATCAAGAGATTTGAGTCTAACTATATCGTGTATTGCTGTACGTAGATGATATGTCAGTTGCAGGACCATGTTTACAGAAGATAAATAAGTTGAAGAAGAAGTTAGAAAAGGAGTTTTCCATGAAGGATTTGGGTGCAGCCAAGTAAATTCTTAGGATACGAATCAGTCGGGATGTGGCTGGAGGGACGCTGAAGTTGAGTCAGGCTTAATATATTGAGAGGGTATTTTAGAGATTCAACATGTGGAATGCGAAGGCCATTGGCACGCCCCTTGGAAGTCAATTCAGGTTATCTAAGGAGTAGTCACCCAAGACAGATACAGAGAAGGAGTTCATGACCAGAGTGCTATACTCATCAGCCATTGGTAGTCTCATGTATGTGATGGTTTGCACGAGGCTGGATATCGCCCATGTAGTGAAAGTTGTGAGCAGGTTTGCTAGCAATCCAGAGAAACAGCATTGGGAGGCCATGAAGTGGATACTGAGATACTTGAGAGGGACTACAGATATGCCACTGTGTTTTAGGAGGAAAAATTTTGTACTGTAGGGATACGTGGATGCAAACTTTGCCGGTGATCATGATACGAGGCAAAGTACCACGGTATATGTTTATACCTTAAGGTCGACAGCAGTGAGTTGGGTCTCACATTTATAGAAGTTAGTGACATTGTCCACGACTGAGGCAGAGTATATCGCAGTAACGAAAGCTAGCAAGGAGATGATTTCGTTAATCGAATGTATAAAAGAGTTGGGTCTAAAGCGGGGGAACAAAGTTTTTTATTGTGATAGCCGGAGTTCTATACACCTTACCAAGAATCCAGTATATCATGCTAGAACGAAGCACATCGATGTGCATTACCACTTGATATGTTCGCTAATAGAGGACGAGAAGTTACTATTAGAGAAAATTTTGGGGAGCCAAAATCCTGTAAATATGTTGACTAAGGCAGTGCCAATCGAGAAACTAGAGTTGTACGAAACTTCAGTTGACCTTCACGCGTAGCAGATGAGGGCGGAGCCACACTAGGAGGATAGGTAGGATCATCAAGAATGATGTTGATTGAAGAAAGAAATTTTTTCAGGGAGGAGAAGATGCTTGCAAAGATGGCTGAAGTTTGGGAGAACTTGTTGATGGAGGTTTGGTCTCCAAGTGGGAGATTGTTGGTTTCGGGAATATAGACCCAAACCTGGAATGAAATCAAGAAGCAGCAAAAACTCCAGATCAGTCGATCGAAGAAATCCCACCAGGCGATCGATTCGACTGTAGGAAAGAAGCTGGAAAACATCGTTCTGGTTGGTCGACTGGCGGGGTGCCACCAGTCGACCGATAACTTGCACGAAATAGGCTGAAAGCTCGTGAAATCAAGGCAGCAAAAACTCCAGATCAGTCGATCGAAGAAATCCCACCAGGCGATCGATTCGACTGTAGGAAAGAAGCTGGAAAACACAGTTCTGGTCGGTCGACTGGCGGGGTGCCACCAGTCGACCGATAACTTGCACGAAGCAGCCGAGAAATCCCTTATCAGTCGACCGATGAAGCACCATCAGTCGACCGAAATCGGGTCAAACTGTTTTCCTGGTTCGGTTTGGAATCTGTTTTGAGTTAGGGTTTTATATATTTCTTGAACGTTCTTTTGAGAAGTAATACACGAGAAAGAGAGGGTTTTGATAGTACTTTGAGATCAGAGATCTTAGAGAGAGTGTGACCTATTGCAAGCTTTGTAATCTTCTTGAATAATCAAGGAATTTCTGGTGTGGCTCCCGAGAATGTAGGCATGTTTGTCGAACCTCATTAAATATGGTGTTCGCTCTTTTATTTATTCTTTCCTGTAAGTTTTTCGATTCCCTGTGATTTATTGCTTGCTAATTGTTCGTCACAAGATCTAGAGGTCACGGGTTGTCGGTTGCAAAACCCCAATAACTGGTATCTGAGCTTCGTTTGGCAAAGAGCTGTGTGAGAGCTATAGCAGAAGAAAGCAAATTGAAGATTGAGAAGTTTGACGGATCAGACTTCGCCTACTGGAAGTCATAAATGGAGGATTATCTGTACCAGAAGGATCTTTATCGTCCGTTGATGGGGAAATCTAAGGAAAAGAAGAAGGATGAGACCGACGAGGACTGGAAAATATTAGATCGGAAGGCTCTATAGCAGATCTGGTTGTCACTCGCAAAGTCAGTCATCCACAACATATTGAAGGAGAAGATGATGGTGGGGCTTATGGAAGAGCTCACAAAGATGTACGAGCAACCGTCAGCTGCAAACAATGTTCATTTCGTCAAGACACTCTTCAACCTTAAGATGGTAGAAGGATACTCATTCATGTTGCATCTCAGTGAGTTTAACACGATTGTTGATCAACTCATCTCCGTCGACATCATGTTTGATGATAAAGTGCAAGCCTTACTGATACTATCGTAACAGTCGGATAGTTGGACAGGTTGTGAGACTGTAATTAGCAACTCGGCAGGAAATGAGAAGTTGAAGATGAGCGAGCATGTCAGTATAATTCTATCCGAGGAGGTTAGAAAGAAGTCGTTCGAATCAGAAGGTTCAGGTTCAGCCCTAAATTTCGAGCAGAGAGGTCGAACTCAGAACAAGGGTAACCAAAACAGGAAACGGTAGAAGTCAAAGAAGAATAGGTCGTACTCGAAGGTGAGGCCTATCAAAGAGAAGTGTTGGAACTGCGACCAGGAGAGCCATATGTCTTCAGTCTGCAAAGTGCCAAAGAAAGATGCAAATGAGTAGGAGGCTCATATTGTGCAAGATGCATTGATCCTTGCTATGGACAATGACACTGATTCATGGGTTATTGATTCAGGAGCCTCATTCCATGTCACTGCTAATAGGAAGCTTCTTCAGAACTATGTAGCTAGGGACTTTGGAAAAGTATACTGGGGGGATAACGAGTCTTGTAGTATTGTTAGAAGAGATGATGTGCAGATACAGATGAAGGGTTCTAAGTAGTCTCTAAAGAACGTCAGATATGTACCGAAGCTGAAAAAGAATCTTATTTCAGTTCGCCAGCTTAGAGAAAAATGCTATATTTCGATATTTTCTAGGGATTCCTCCGAACCTCATTAAATCTGGTGTTCTCTCTTTTATTTATTCTTTCCTGCAAGTCGATTCACTGTGATTTCTTGCTTGCTAATTGTTCGTCACAAGATCCTGCCGAACCTCATTAAATCTGGTGTTCTCTCTTTTATTTATTCTTTCCTGCAAGTCGATTCACTGTGATTTCTTGCTTGCTAATTGTTCGTCACAAGATCCGGAGGGCACGAGTTGTCGATAGTTTAACCCCCAATACTCCTGGGCGTAGGCACGTTTGCCGAACCTCATTAAATCTGGTGTTCTCTCTTTTATTTATTCTTTCCTGCAAGTCGATTCACTGTGATTTCTTGCTTGCTAATTGTTCGTCACAAGATCCGGAGGGCACGAGTTGTCGATAGTTTAACCCCCAATACTCCTGGCCCCGTCTAGGGGGTTTCATTTGTGGGTATAATCCCCATCTACAATTTTCTTTTATCAAATATTCTTATAAACTGATTTATTGGTCCATGCAATTTAATCTCCTTTTAGGAAAATATACAAGGTTATAACTACCACATACGATGAGAAACATAAGGAAATTGTAGTAGAGAACTCTTTTCACGCTTATTGAGAGTGAGAAAAGAGAATGACGCAGGGCAATCGAAGTAGGTGCATTGGAAATTTTGGTTATTAGGTATTATCTCAATGGGCTATGCACTTATATTTATTTTTATATTTTTATTTTTTGTTTCTTTTTGTTTACTCAGTTATACATGCTTATTGATAGAATGTGCTCATTTCTTCTCATACACAGTCGACTCCAACCTATCACGAACAAATCTTTAACCATCTCCACTTTAATACAAGATGTAAATAAGCAAGTTGTAAGATTCTTGAGGATCATAACCTTTATTTTTATTTTTGAATAACTTGCTAGAATGTTTTAATTTGCAGGTTCTTTAAAGATTTCAACTAGTCATTGGTTGTGTTTTCTTAACGGCTCCATGTAATTAGATTCATATCATTTTTTTATAGTCAAGTGAAAGATTGAGAATAGTGTTACCATTATTTAAAATCAACAAGTATTATCCCTTCTATAGGATAGATTTTACATTTTAGGAGATATGAAGTCCATTGATTTTTTAGGAGTCAACATGAATCAATAGTTGTCGTTCTTGATACATCAGATATTAATAAACACATGAAATGATTAAACGAGATTTATTGTAGAACGGATTGAAATTTTTATTGGACCTGTAAGACGTCTCAATGCCTATCTTCAGCTTAAAAGAGCTTTAGCTCCATATTGCGGCTAAATTTTGCAGTTAAAGTTAACGTCATCTTAAATCTCAAAAAGCACTTGTGTTAAAATGCTTCAATTCAAGATGATAACTAATCGAACTCAGAGAAGAAGAAAGAAGATTTCTTTGAGGGGGGCTCCGATAATGGGTAAGGAGTTTTATTTTCTTTTCTTCGTTGTTATGTTCTCAAGGAAATTGATCCACCTTTTATAGGGGCTAAACCCGCTATCTTCACCCCCATCAGATCCGGCCCATGAGAGATTTCCTTTCAACAAACCTACGTTTCCACGATTTTTGTAACAGAGAAACGAACGTTAATTTGGTCGCTGAAGACCGATTCAAAGTTGTTGAATATCATATCTCCATAATAGTATTTTGATGATAACAATTATATACAAATGCACTAACTTTTATATGCAGATTTCAATATCAAAATATGAACAAGTACAAGTTGATTTCAAGGCATTATGAAGTGAAGAAGATGAAGAACATATGAGATAATGTATTTTATATTTTCTTTACTTAGAATTATTGTACAAGCCTTGATCACACACACGCACACACACAATATTAGAACACACTAACACAGGCTTAGTGTGTTAGTTAACTATAGAAATCCCCTATGTTAACCATTAGAATTATAGTTAAAACTTGAGTATAAAAACTTTTTAGTTCATATTTTGTACTCTTAGTAGTCGACTAATTAGAATAGTAGTCGACTACTCGTGTATAAAACTTAAATATGTGTTTCTGTGAATTTACAGTATAGTCAACTAATATGGATTATAGTCGACTACTCAAGTGTTTAACAGAAACATAAGTTTCTGTTATTTTATAGTATAGTCGACTAATCAACATTATAGTCGACAACTGAAGGCAAAATTTATTTTTCAAGTTTCTGTCAAAATACAGTGTAGTCGACTAATGAGCATTGTAGTCGACTACTGAGAAATTTTCTGGATACACAGAGTCTGTTTAAACTCAGTGTAGTCGACTAATCTGTATTGTAGTCGACTACAGATACAGTTTTTCCAGAATTCAAAGTTTGAATTTATGACAGTTTATAGTCGTTTTTAAAGTTCAAAAAATTGTCTTTTCAAGGGCTATAAATAGGTTATTTGTTCAGAAAAAATACAGAGACCCACATACCCATAAGCTTTGATCTTTGTGCATTTTTTCAAGTAAAAACTATTCAGATTTTGAGAAAAAGAAAAGTTTCTGAAATTGCCTCTGAACATTATTCAAATACTTATTGTTGAGGCAATTTACAGAAGTTAGAATCATTCCTAAGCCACTACTACACTACACTACAAATCAAGGCTTATAGAAATTGAAATTGTTGCTTCAAAAGTTCTCTCGAGTTGTGAGAGGTGTTAATCTCTTGGTTTAGAGATTGGTGTGCAAATTGGCAAGGTGTTTGTCAATTGGTATTGCAATTGTAGGAACTTGCAAATTAGTCATGTTTGCTTTTGATTTTGTAAGTTTATTCAAAATCATAGTGAAAACTCTCAAGCGGGATTTGCTTGGGGACTGGATGTACATCGGATTGGTGGAACCAGTATAAAACCTTGTGTTTGTGATTGTGAATTTCTGAGATTGCCATTTTTCTTTGCAATTTATAATCAACTTTGCATAAATTTTAAAAGAATACTATTCACCCTCCCCCCCCTCTAGTGTTCTAGTGTATCTATTTCAGATCCTACATTTGGTATCAGAGTAAGGTGAAAGATCCCTCTAGTGTTCTAGTGTATCTATTTCAGATCCTACATTTGGTATCAGAGTAAGGTGAAAGATGGCATTGACAATGTAACGCCCCGCCCCGGAATCCCGGAGTCGGTATGCTATTAGATCTGATGGAATGGCCTCACAAACCACCACATGTCTTTTTCAGCACGTTTTATCCTCACTCACGCGCTCCCTGGAAAACTTTTCCAGGGGGTCACCCATCCTAGAATTTCTCCAGGCCAAGTACGCTTAACTTTGGAGTTTCTAAGAGTTGGGTTCCCGAAAAGAAGATGCATCTTGGTGGTATGAGTATTCCAATCAAATCTATCAATACTAATCACATCACCCTCTCAAGGGTTGGGGTATTACATACTCCCCCACTTAAACTCACAACGTCCTCGTTGTGCCAAATCATATCATCCAAGACCGTACCATCCGTGTGAGATTCTAGAGGTGTCTCCTACGGCCTCAAGAGGTGGCTCCCGCCCTCTCGACGTAGCACTTTGAGCCGCATAACACTTAGCTCTCACAATTCCGGTTGGCTTTGCTCTGATACCATTTGTAACGCCCCGCCCCGGAATCCCGGAGTTGGTACGCTACTAGATCTGACGGACTGGCCTCACAAACCACCATATGTCTTTTCAGCACGTTTTGTCCTCACTCACGCGCTCCCTAGAAAACTTTCCCAGGGGGTCACCCATCCTAGAATTTCTCCAGGCCAAGCACGCTTAACTTTAGAGTTTCTAAGAGTTGGGTTCCCGAAAATCGACCGCTGGGCTCGTTTTAGGGCTGCGGTCGACCGCAGAGCCTCATCGGTCGACCGCGACGCTCTGTCGGTCGACCGCGAGGTCGCAGCGGTCGACCGCCAGGTGCGTATCAGTGTGCGGTCGACCGGTGCGGTCGACCGCCGCACTGTCTGCTGTATATGTCCTATTTTGAGTATTTTTGAGTATTTCACTCCTGTTCGAGAGTTTGACTGGATTATCTGACATTGGTATTTAGTCTTACTATGTATCCATGCATGATAGATGACCTGATGGTATATATTGGGGACTTGCACACTGATTTGAGTGTGGATTGATATAAGTAGATTATTCTATATATCTCAGCGACCTTTGCACAATTTCACAGTCCTCGTGTTGGACTATAATCCATAGAAGTCCTCGTGTTGGACTATAATCCATAGAAGTCCTCGTGTTGGACTATGATTCATTTTAGTCCTCGTGTTGGACATTTGCCACTTTTTTTTTATGAGTTTGGAAACTACGATATAAATAGTTCCTGTTTCGGACATAGTTCTTAACCCTGCATATGACTATCTCACAGAAGATCACGACATGGTAGTTATGTAGATTTTGGCATGGCACTGTACTTATGTTCTGAGATTAGTTGTATTTCTTTTATTATTGATTTCTGTACTAGAACCTCGGGTTTGGTGTTTAGAGATTTACAATTTGAGATACAAGGTATATTCATGAGGGTTTCCTTATTTGGATTATTTCGCTCGACGTACCTATGCTCGTGTTGTAAATTTCTAAATACTAAAACCCTCTTTAGTAAGATCAATGATTTTAGATCTCTTATATATTAACTGTATTTTTCTTATACAACGAGCCATGTTTCCCTTGGGGTTGGTTGTGATGTTACTCGCTAGTGCTTTGACTCTCGTTGTCCCTCCCCCTTTCAGGTAACGAGCCAGGAGCCCGGAGAGTCGCATCGCTAGTGCTTTGACTCTCGTTGTCCCTCCCCCTTTCAGGTAACGAGCCAGGAGCCCGGAGAGTCGCATGTTGATGGGGATGCATTTTAGCCTCCGCCGTCTATTTAGTTATATATTTTCTTTTCGAGTTCCACAGTAGATTTTGTTTAGACATTTGAGAGTCTTGTTCTAGAAGTTGTAAAGGCTGTGTGCCTTGTTTCCTTTTTGTCAGATATTTGTATTTGAGACTTGTTGAGTATTCCAGTTTAACTATTCAGATCTTGACTATGTATTTCTGTATGTTGGATGATGAGATATTTATGTGACTATTATCATTTCATCAGTATATCTTGTATTATCTTCTACCTATTTTGTACCTACACCAGTTGTTGACTCTACTAGATAGATGTTAATTGTGATGGTGAAACATGTTATTGCACGGTGTGGTGCATGGCAGGTTTTACATTCTTGGTTTTACCTTGGACTGCAGCCTTGTGTGAACCCAGGGGCGTCACAGACAAATACTTCACAATTCAAAGAAGGTCACTCAACAAATCGTCCACCGATGTTCGATGGATTGAACTACGTCACTCAACAAATCGTCCACCGATGTTCGATGGATTGAACTACAACTATTGGAAGTGCCGAATGAAGATTTACCTTCAATCAATTGGCTACGAACTTTGGAACGTTGTGGAAACAAAATATGAGAAGCCCTCCATTTACAGAATGGACTACTTCCTAAAGAAATAATGCAAATTTTGATTCAAAAGCAATGAATGCATTATTTTGTGCACTTGACAAGAATGAGTTCAATAGGGTGTCAACGGCCACATCTGCATACGATATTTGGCATACACTTGAGGTAACTCATGAAGGTACAAATAAAGTTAAAGAATCTAAAATATCTGTTCTTGTGCACAGGTTTGAGTTATTCAAAATGAAAGAACAAAAAGAGGAATCCACTCACATGTGCTTCATGGCACAAGAAGATGAGGTATGCAATAATGAAGAATTATTAGATGCTTTCAATGAATTATATGAAACATTTTTGAGATTAAAGGCTTCACATAATTTTCTTAAAGGTGAAAATAAAAGATTACTTGAAGAAATTTCTGATTTTAATTCTTCTACTATTTCTAATTCTCAAGTAATTGAATTGAAAGAGGAAAATAAATCCTTGCTTAAAGAAAATCATATTTTGATGTTGAAGAATAAGCAAAAATCAAGTTATTTCAACAACTTCAACAACATTCAAAATAACAAGAAAAGAAAAGCAATGACAGTCACTTGGGATGATAGTGATGAGTCATCTTCAGATGAAGAAATTGAAGAAAAGGAAAGTGCTCACATGTGTTTTATGCCACAAGATGAAGTAAGTGATAATGAAGAGCTTTTAGATGCTTTTAATGAATTATATGAAACTTTTGTGAGATTAAAGACATCACATAATTTTCTTAAAGGTGAAAATAAAAGATTACTTGAAGAAATTTCTGATTTAAATTCCTCTACTTTTTTTTATTCTCAAGTAATTGAATTGAAAGAAGAAAATTATTCTTTGCTTAAAGAAAATGAATGTTTATCTAATGAGAATATTTATTTAAAATCAGAATGTAATGATTTTATAATTCGCATTAATAGTTTAGATAAAGATATTTCTTCTTTTAAATCAAAATATGAGGATATATGTTTGAATGTAAGCAAATTTAATAAAGGTAAAGAAAATCTTAATAACATACTTTCTTTTCAAAGAGAATCACAAAAGACAAAAGGATTAGGTTTTCAAATTAATAAAAATAAATCAAAGAAAATAATTTTTGTAAAACCTTCTTGTGATTTGTATGAATATAGAACTGAAAATTTGTGTAAAAAGAAATCAAAATTCTTTTCTATTTGGGTTCCAAAAGAATTATCTTCTTTACATAAGAAATTTTATATTTCTGATTTTATTAAAAATATTTGTTTATCACCTAACTATTTAGGAAAATGAAACTCTTCATGGGTTTGGTTTCCTAATGGCTAATTTAAAGGACCCAACATAGTATGGGTACCAAAATGTAAATATTTATTATTTTAGGTACCCAAGAAAGATAAGTGGATTTTGGATAGTGGTTGCTCCATACATATGACTAGAAACATACAATTGTTGTTATCTTTTCAAAACAAGGATGGTGGTACCATTACTTTTAGAGATAACAACAAAGGAAAAGTCATCGGTATTGGATCTGTCGGTAATCTAAACAAACCTATCATTGATAATGTTTTATTAGTTGATGGTCTTAAACATAATTTACTTAGTATTAGTCAACTTTGTGATAAAGGTTTTAAAATTATTTTTGAAAAAGAATCATGCTTAATTTATAATATTGATTTAATAACTATTATTTTTAAAGGTCATAGAAAGAATAACATATATGTTTTATCTATGAAAAATATTTCAAATGAACATTGTCTTATTGCATCATCTAATGATTCTATTTTATGGCATAAACGTTTTGGACATGTTAACTTTAAACACATTTCTAAGATTTCTAAAAATGATTCAGTAAATGGTTTACCTAAGATGTCTTTTAAAAATAATTTTTATGATGCATGTCAACAAGGAAAAATGCACAAATCTTCTTTCAAATCTAAAAATATAATATCTACAAGTAGACCATTAGAATTAATTCACATAGATCTTTTTGGTCCATCTAGAGTAGCATCTTTAAATGGAAGTAGATATGCATTTGTTCTTGTTAATGATTATTCTAGATTCACATGGGTAATTTTTCTTAAACATAAAAATGATGCTTTTAATGAATTTCTATTTTTTGCAAAAGAATTCAAAATCAAAAATCTACTTCTATTATCTCTATACGTAGTGATCATGGAGGTGAATTTGAAAATGAATTATTTGCAAATTTTTGTGATAAACATGGTATATCACATACTTTTTCTTTTTCTCGTGCTGCTCCACAAAATGGAGTTGTAGAAAGAAAAAATAGAACGTTACAAGAATGTACTAGAACCATGTTGTGTGATAGTAATTTACCAAAATATTTTTGGGCAGAAGCTGTATCAACAGCTTGTTATGTATTAAATAGAGTTTTTTTAAGACCTATTTTAAAGAAAACCTCTTATGAATTGTTTTATAACAAAATTCCTAAAGTATCTTACTTTAAAGTTTTTGGTTGTAAATATTTTATTTTAAACACAAAGGATAACTTAGATAAATTTGATTCTAAATCTGATGAAGGAATTTTTGTTGGATATTCTAATCACAGTAAAGCATATAGAATATATAACAAAAGAACACTAGTTATTGAAGAATCTTTACATGTTTCTTTTGATGAAAAATTTTCAAAATCACCTATTATATTAAATAATGATGATGATATAATTAATACTATTCATGATACTCCAATGATAGATATTACAAAAGATGATAATTTACAAAATGATTTACCTAAAGATTTTGTAGAAGTTAAAAATCATCCACATGATTTAGTCATTGGAAATATTTCTGATAAAGTAACTACTATATCTCATTTTAATTTGATTGCTCATACTGTTTTTATTTCAACTATTGAACCTAAAAATATAAAAGAAGCACTTCTTAATGATTCTTGGATAATTGCTATGCAAGATGAACTTAATAAATTTACTAGAAATAATGTTTGAGATCTTATACCTAGACCTCAAAATAAATCCATTATTGGAACAAAATGGATTTTTAGAAACAAATTAGATGAATTTGGTCAAGTTGTTAGAAACAAAGCTAGATTAGTTGCTCAAGGTTATAATCAAGAAGAAGGAATTGATTATGATGAAACTTATGCACCAGTTGCACGATTAGAATCAATTAGGATTTTACTTGCATTTGCATGTTTTATGAATTTTAAATTATTTCAAATGGATGTTAAAAGTGCTTTTTTAAATGGTTTTATAAAAGAAGGAATATTCATCAATTAAAGCAAGTATGCAAAAGATTTACTCAAACGTTTCGGAATGGAAAATACAACAAGCAAACCAACACCAATGAGTACCACTACATCACTTGACAAAGATGAAAATGGTAAGAATGTTGATCAAAAGCTCTATCGAGGTATGATTGGATCACTTCTTTACATTACTGCAAGTAGACCTGATATTATGTTTAGTGTATGTTTATGTGCTAGATTTCAATCTAATCCTAAAGAATCACATCTTAAAGTAGTGAAAAGAATTTTTAGATATATTAAAGATACTACAAGTTATGGTTTGTTTTATCCAAAACATAGTTTATTTGATTTAATTTCATATAGTGATGCTGATTTTGCCGGATGTAAATCCGATAGAAAAAGTACAAGTGGAACATGTCATTTCTTAGGACATTCACTTGTATCTTGGTTTAGTAAAGAACAAAATTCAGTATCATTATCAACAACTGAAGCTGAATATATTGTTGCAAGTCTTGCATGTGCTCAAATTTTATAGATGAAACAAACATTATCTGATTATGGCAAAATTGTCCCATATCATCCATTATGTGTGACAATTCTAGTGCAATTAATTTATCTAAAAATCCTATTCAACATTCACGTACAAAGCACATTGATATTAGACATCATTTCTTACGTGATCATGTGCTTAAAGGTGACATTTCATTAGAATTTATACCTACTGATAAACAAATAGAAGATATATTAACAAACCCCTTAAAAGAAGAAATTTATGTTAAATTAAGAAGGGAATTAGGTATATGTTCAATTAAAGATTTAAATTAAATTTTTAAAACAAACACATATGCATTCATACCCTTAATAGTCGACTAATTTGACTTATATTCGACTACATGCACAAGTTTTACATATACATTTTTCTGTGAATTACAGTGTAGTCGACTAATTTCATCTATAGTCGACTACTCTAAGTTAAAACCTTAAAATTAACTCTCTGTTGTTTACAGTGTAGTCGACTAATTTTATTTATAGTCGACTACTCTGAGTCATAAACTGAAAATCAACTTCCTGTAGATTACAGTGTAGTCGACTACTTTTACTATTAGTTGACTACTGATTCTGAACTCACAGTTTTACAGTTTTAAAGCTTATTGGATTTTTTTTCTTAAAATCAAACCCAAAACCCAAAACCCAATACCCGTTTCAGTTAAGTAAAACTCATCTCAACCATAGATTTTTAACTCTATCAATCCTAGCCACATATCTAAGATCAAATCTTAACTCTACATTTATTTTACTATCAAATCTGAACCATTCAATGTAATTTCTTTTAAAAGATAATGTAAAAACCTAAAAACTACCCACTAACCCATCTAAAAACCGACCCTCTTCTTCCTCTCTTCAGAACTCACGATTCCAGGTTAGGGCATTCTCTTTGTTCTCAAATTTTTATCAAATTCTTCATTATTCTCTGAAATCTGTCAAGCTGTCAAGTTGAGCAGTCGACTACTCCAAGTTCTAGTCGACTAATCTAGGGTTTCATTAGTTTGGGGTATATTTCTCAACTTAATCTTTGAATCTTTTGTTTTTTATCAGTTTCATCATGTCTAGATCTAAGAAAGCTAAGCAAACTCATACTTCTGTTAACGATGAAATCATGATTTATTTAAAAAGTCCTGATTTATTAGAAGAATTTAACAAAATATCAACTTTTGAAGTTCTTCCATGATGATTTGTGAAATTTGATGATTTTATTTCATGGAACTTTGGATCATATTTTGATAATGTGGGATTGCTTGAATTGTTCTCTGCTGAAAATAGAAAACCCACATATCCTTTTCTTGTGCAATTGTTCTATACTAATATAAAACGTGTGGGAACTATTGGTGGTTAAGACTCTTGTTAAAGGAATAGAGATTGACTTAACTACTAAGTCAATTGGAAAATTTTCAATATTCCTTATCAAGGAGTTTCTCTTAGGTCAGTTAGGATGAATGATTCAGATCTTTTATCTAATCATATATTTCTTCCTGGATATGATAAACCTTTAAATAACTCAAACAAACTTCGTCCAATTCCTAGGTTCATTGCACGAATCCTAGCTTATAACTTATTTCCAAAAACTGGGAGTTTTTATTTCATTTCCCTAGATTTAGCAAAAGCTCTATATGCTATAATGAGAAATATCTGAGTTAATTGGGCTGAAGTTTACTTTGATAATCTTCTGACAATACCAAGAGGATTTCTTCCTTATGGTGCCTTTTTAACAAAAATCTTTGATAAATTTCATGTGGATCTCAAATCTAAAAATTCTGTTGTCCGTTCCATTGAATTCTTTGATTCCAATGCCCTAACTAGGATGAAGTTAACAAATTTTGAAATTCAAGAACAAAATCCTCAAGATGAACCTCATCCTCATCAAGAAGAAATTCCACAAGATATTCCACAATCTTCAACTTAAGCAGGAGCTTCTTCTAGTTAACCACCACCATTTCCTACAGAACCCTCATGCTTTTCAGACGTGCAATACAACACTCTAAGTGCACGTATTCTTGATCTTGAAACTGGTCAAAGAGCTCTATATTCTCAGAATTCATATATCATTAGTAATCAAGAAGAGCTAATCAAGAAGTTTGAAGACTTGGACACAAAGCTTAATGCATACTTTTAAGGACTGCAACCTCCTCCAGCACCTTAGAAGTCAATGCTTGCATCATATTATTTTGGATGTTTTTTAATATTAAGTTTGAAAACAATTATGTTATTTTGTTTAAGTATCAAAAACTATGTAGCTGTGAGTTGTTAGGACATATGTTATTTATGTTGCTACTATATCAAGTATGTTGATTATGTGCTTATTTTACTATGATGATTGTTTGGTTAGTTAATATATGTGCTACATATTTTAAACAGATCATGATGATGAACATTATGAAACTTTTGGTCTTTATGGCAAGTCTTTGCCTACCTATTTGGATGGGTGAAGTTATGGACTATGTTCATAATCTGGATGATTTGTTTGAAGTTTTAGCTCATGTTGAAGAAATAATGTCATGTTTAGGATAAATGGCTTTCTCATTTTGTTGATAACAAAGGGGGAGAAATTGTTACCTATATTAGAATTATGTATTGTTATGTATTGTTATAGACTCTAATTTGCATATATGCAGGGGTAGTAAGTATGGTTATTTCATATATGCAGGGGGAGTAAGTATGGTTATTTCATAATGTTTAAACCAGGTTATCAAATACATACTTATGCATAACTTATTTGTTATCATTAAAAAGGGGGAGAATGTTGAATATCATATCTCCATAATAGTATTTTGATGATAACAATTATATACAAATACACTAACTTTTATATGCAGATTTCAATATCAAAATATGAACAAGTGCAAGTTGATTTCAAGGCATTATGAAGTGAAGAAGATGAAGAACATATGAGATAATGTATTTTACATTTTTTTTACTTAGAATTATTGTACAAGTCTTGATCACACACACGCACACACACAATATTAGAACACACTAACACAGGCTTAGTGTGTTGGTTAACTATAGAAAATCCCCTATGTTAACCATTAGAATTATAGTTAAAACTTGAGTATAAAAACTTTTTAGTTCATATTTTTTACTCTTAGTAGTCGACTAATTAGAATAGTAGTCGACTACTCGTGTATAAAACTTAAATATGTGTTTCTGTGAATTTACAGTATAGTCAACTAATATGGATTATAGTCGACTACTCAAGTGTTTGATAGAAACATAGGTTTCTATTATTTTACAGTATAGTCGACTAATCAACATTATAGTCGACTACTGAAGGCAAAATTTATTTTTTAAGTTTCTGTCAAAATACAGTGTAGTCGACTAATGAGCATTGTAGTCGACTACTGAGAAATTTTCTGGATACACAGAGTCTGTTTAAACTCAGTGTAGCCGACTAATCTGTATTGTAGTCGACTACAGATACAGTTTTTCCAGAATTCAAAGTTTGAATTTATGACAGTTTATAGCCGTTTTTAAACGTTTTTAAAGTTCAAAAAATTGTCTTTTCAAGGGCTATAAATAGGTTATTTGTTCAGAAAAAATGCAGAGACTCACATACCCATAAGCTTTGAACTTTGTGCATTTTTTTCAAGTGAAAAATATTCAGATTTTAAGAAAAAGAAAAGTTTCTGAAATTGTCTCTGAACATTATTCAAATACTTATTGTTGAGGTAATTTACAGAAGTTAGAATCATTCCTAAGCCACTACTACACTACACTACAAATCAAGACTTATAAGAATTGAACTTGTTGCTTAAAAAGTTCTCTCGAGTTGTGAGAGGTGTTAATCTCTTGGTTTAGAGATTGGTGTGCAAATTGGCAAGGTGTTTGTTAATTGGTGTTGCAATTTATACGGACTTGCAAATTGGTCAGGTTTGCTTTTCATTTTGTAAGTTTATTCAAAATCATAGTGGAAACTCTCAAGCGAGATTTGTTTGGGGACTGGATGTACACCGGATTGGTGGAACCAGTATAAAACCTTGTGTTTGTGATTGTGAATTTCTGCGGATTGGTGGAACCAGTATAAAACCTTGTGTTTGTGATTGTGAATTTCTGAGATTGTCATTTTTCTTTGCAATTTATAATCTACTTTGCATAAATTTTAAAAGAATACTATTCACCCCCCTCTAGTGTTCTAGTGTATCTATTTCAGATCCTACAAAAGTAACATCTCCCACTTGATCAAATCAACCAAGTGATATGCCTCCCACTATCCGTGAGATCAGAAGCTTCTCTTTACCATTACTCCCACTATCTCTTATTTCATTATTCATAAAATTTTACTCTGACTTATTTATTTCTAAGTCTCATCAAACTTACATGTTTGATAAAAGATTCTGCTGGCATTCCTTTTGTCAAATGATCAGCAATCATATTTGTAGTAGGGATACAAGCTACTTTGACTTCTCTCTTTTCTACAATATCTTGAATATGGTGATACTGAATCCCAATATGCTTTCCATTGGAGCTATTCGTGTCACTATTGATTAAGTTAAATGCTGCTTGATTATCACAATAAATATCGATAGGTCCTTCTAACAAATTGAGATCAAGATCAATAAAAAACCGTCTTATCTAGATAGCATGTATAGTTGCCATACTGTAAGCTATATATTCAGCTTCTTGTGTATATCTAGCAACACACCCTTATTTCTTACTACTCTAAGAAACAGCTCCTTCTCCAAAGATGAATAAGTGTCCCAAAGTGGACTTTTCATCATCTTTATCACCTCTGAAATCAGCATAGGAATAACCGACGAGATCAAGCGAATCGGCTTGATAACCTAATTTATGAGTCAATGTACCTCTAATACACTTCATAATCCTTTTAATAGCTTCTTAATGTGCTAGTTTAGGATTACTTTGATATCGATTGACTAGACTGACATCATAAGCTACTTCAGGTCTGGTGCACAACATTGCATATATCAAGCTTCCAATTGCTTGAGCATAAGGAACATTAAATGGTTTTTACCCCTCTCCCAGGGCTTTGCTCTTTACATAATCTCTTTCCCATAACCAACGGAGTTGGCGGCGGATTGGAATTCTCCATTCCAAACCTTTTAAAAATTGATCTTAAATATTTTTCTTAGTTTAAACTTAGCATTCTAGACTTTCTATCTCGAATTATTTGAATTCCAAGAATATATGATGCATCTCCCATGTCTTTCATCTCAAACTTTTCGCTGAGATCTGTCTTAATTTTATTCAACATTTTTATATTATTACCAGCGAGCAATATATCATCCACATATAATGATAATATAGTAATTTTTCTCCCACTTTTTAAGACATATACTCAATTATCTAATTTATTTTGAATAAAACCAAGTTTAGTGACTATATCATGAAATTTGAGATACTATTGTCTAGAAGACTGTTTTAAACCATATAGAGATTTTATTAATTTATAAACTTTAAGTTTCCATCCTTTCACCTGAAAACCTTCAGGTTATTGCATATATATCTCTTTCTTGAACTCTCCGTTAAGGAATGCAGTTTTAACATCCATTTGAAATAACTTCAAATCAAAATATGCAACAATAGCCAAAATAATTCTAATGGATGCAAATCTAGCTACAGGAGAATATGTCTCCTGAAAATCTATTCTTGTCTTCTGGTTATAACCCTTGGCAACTAACTATGCTTTGAATTTATTAATAGATCCATGAACACGATATTTCTTTTTGAGCACCCATTTGTATCTTATGGCCTTTCTATTTTCTGGTAGATCACACAACTCACATACCTTATTCTTTTTTATAGAATCAAGTTCTTCTCTCATAGATTCTAGCCATAAAGTTGATTCATGCGATTTCATCACATTAGAAAAGGTTAAGAGATCTTGTTCTTCTATATTTGTATCTATCGAGAAACAGGATGGCTCACATGAATACAAATAATAATCATCCATCCATGATGATTGTGTTATTGGCCTTTTATTTCCTACAACCGGTTGATGAGGTACATGATTTTCCATAGGTATTTCATCATTTTTAAGGTTAGGTTCATTCACAATATCAGGGTCATTAGTAGGAACAATACCGTAATAATAATCATCTATTACAGTTAGATGTTCTGTTTCCTCTCGAACTTGTTCCTCTTCCTCTAGATTCTCTAAAAATGTAGCATCTCTGCTTTCAATGACCTCTTTTTCTTTATTGTAGTACTTATAACCTTTTGACTTTTCTGAATACCCTATGAATCTATACTTTATTGTTTTAAAATCCAACTTATCTTATAACCTTTTGACTTTTCTGAATACCCTATGAATCTATACTTTATTGTTTTAAAATCCAACTTATCTGTAAGTTAATATGGAATGAGAACATGGGCTATTGATCCCCACTTCCTAAGATGACTTAGATTAGGTTTCCTCCAATTCTATAATTCATAAGGTGTAGATACAACTGATTTGGTAGAAATTCTATTTAGAATGTAGTTTGCAATTAACAATGCTTCTCCTCAAAAGTTTTTAGAGAGACCAGAATGTTAGACCCTGATGGGGGGTGATTAGGGTCTTATACTAATCTAATCTGATTTTATGCTAATTAAAACTAATTAAGAAATTATTCTTGCAAGAGAGATATACAATATATTACAAGCAAGAATAAGCAAGAATAATCAATATGAACAAAGAGCAATATCCTACCAATGATAAATACTATGAGATATATGCGAGGATATACAATGAACACAAAGGTAAACAATCTAAACTAGATAGTGGGCAAACTAAATAATGAGACAATGGAGATATGAGCAATGAGCACAAATAAGAATAAACGCCAAAGCACACTCAAACACAATCAAATGATCACGGAGTTCGAACCTTTCGTCCTACGTCTCCGCTCCCCACTCCCGGGAAGAAATCCACTATCACAACCGGGTTTTCTACGTTCACCCGAATAACGTTTACACCTCACACTCAGTTTTCTAGCTAACAGAAAACTTTACAACCAACACTCTTGCAATCATACTCTACACCCTCACAAATGTTGGACCTAAACGTGTCTCCCTCAAGTGCTCGGATACAACATCTCACTAGGTTCGTCAACCGACGCTACTCCTCTTGGGACGATCCCTGACTTACACCACACACTTCTCTCGGTGTACAAGTGTATTACAAAGTGAATCTCACAATAAGCACAATACAACAAATGATTGTTCTCTAATATGGATGAGAACACAATGTAAGCTCACACTCAATTGTTACAACTCTCACCAACCCAAATATACTATGTATGACTCACACTCAATTGTTACAACTCTCACCAACCCAAATATACTATGTATGAAAATACGATAAGCTCAAGTGAGTGTGTGTAAACAATGAATGAAATAAAATCAACTAATCTCAAATGTAAATACTAGCTTAAAAGAATGATAATCAAATAATACAAAATGTAAAGCTAGATAGAGTTTAGAAAACTTCTCCAAAAAATGACAAGAGAGAGAGAGAGATGGATTGAAGCTCAAATATAAATGAATTGATCTCCACTTTCTCTTGTGGAATTCTTCACAAACCAAACCCTTAAAAAAACTTAAAACCAAACTTAAACTCTTTTAAAACTTGTTTAAAACATTTCTTGGATGTTGAAAATAGTTATGGCAAAGGGGTATATATAGGGAAGAAGAAAACAACCCAAAAAAAACCCCAAAAACCCACTAAAAAACAAAATCAGCAAGTTACCGTTACTGTGCAACGGTAACATCGGCGGTCGACCGCGAGAAGAAAAACTACAAAACTGGTCTCTGGACTGCTGACGGTTGATCGTGGTAGTCGACCGTGTGGTCGACCACACTGTAGCACGGTCGACCGTGGCGGTCGACCGCACTTTTCTAGATTTTGACAGATGCTGGAATTTTGTGTATCTGACTTTGTAAAATTAATTAAAAATAGTAAATCAACTCCAAAACTGATAAAATTTTGAGGTAAGGTTCTAGACATGTAGATAAATATGTTAGAGAAAGAATTTCTGAAATATCACTTCCCAATTGAGAGAAATAAATGTTTGAACACAGATATATAATTTCTAAAAAAACTGCTAAAAATACGGTTTTGTAAATTCAATTGAAAATAACAAAACTATTAGACCATAGAGGGAGGGTGATTAGGGTCTTATGCTAATCTAATCCGGTTATATGCTAATTAAAACTAATTAACAAGTTATCCTAGCAAGTATAAAATACAACAAGATATGTGAGCTAGGATTAGTGATATACACAAGGGTAAACAAAATAAACAAGATAGTGAATGATATAAATAGTGAGCAATGGATAATGGCGACAAGATATATAAACATAAGAGTAAGTGCGTCAAAGCAAACTCAAACACATGAAATGATCACGGAGTTTGGAACTTCCGTCCTACGTCTCCGCTCCCCACTCCCGGGGAGAAATCCACTATCACAACCGGGTTTTCTACGCTCACCCGAACAACGTTTACACCTCACAATGTCGATTTTCAACGCTCACTGAACAACGTTCACAAATACTCACAATGTCGATTTTCAACGTTCACCGATCAATGTCCACAATCACTCACACTCGGTTTTTTAGCTAACCAAAAACTCTACAACACTCTCAAATAACAATAAATGATTTGTTCTCTAATACAAGGCGAGAACTCAATTAAAGCACAACTCAATGTTACAAACCCTCACAACCCCAATTATACTATATATGTAAATACTATAAGCTCAAGTGGGTGTGTGTAACAATAAGTGAAATAAAATCAACTAAACTCAATATAATTCTAGCTTAATAACAATGATAATTAAATATATATAAAAGAGCTAGAAATAGAGTTTAGAAAACTTCTCAATAGATCAAGAGGTAGAGGGAGGATGGTTGGATGCTCAAGCACCAATAGACGATCTCCTCAAGATCTTGTGAAATTAATTTCACAAACTCAAACTCACAAATACTTAAAAACTTCTTAAACAAACTTAAACAATACTTAAACCCTTGTTAAAATCTTTTAAACCATTCTCTTGGGTGTCTAAAATAGTTATGGCAAAGGGGTATATATAGGGTAGAAGAAAACAATCCAAAAAATCTCAAAAACCCACGAAAAAACTAAAAAACATAAGTTACCGTTATTGTGCAATGGTCGGCTACTACAGTAATGGTGGTCGACCGTGCTACAGTGTGGTCGACCGTACTGTTCACAGACAGTTTCTGTTTTTGACAGATTCTGGAATTTTGTGTATCTAACTTTGTAAAATCAATTAAAAATAGTAAATCAACTCCAAAAATTATGAAATTTTGAAAAAAAAGTTCTAGATATGTAGATAAACATGTTAGATAAAGAATTTCTGAAATATCATTTCTCGGTTGAGAGAAATAACTGTTTGAACACAGATATACAGTTTCTGAAAAAAACTACAGAAAATACGGTTTTGTAAATTCAATTGAAAATAACAAAACAACTCCAAAAGTAGTAAAACTTGGGAAAATGTTTGTATATATGATGATAAACATGTAAACTAATAAATTTTTCAAATCGCATTTCCCAATTGTAAAAACGCATCAGTTTTGTAAAAATATGCACGAACTTGTGCACGAACATGAACTAATTAAAAACTTGATTTTGTAAATTCAATTAAACATAACAAATTAATTCTAAAATTAATAAAACTTTGGGAAATATTTATAAACATGAAATTGAAGATGTTAGAAAAAGAATTTCTCAACTTGAGTTTTCCATTTGTGAAAACTCATGTATTTTGCAAGTGTGTCCAAAACATGAAAATGTGATATACATGAAATTTGATGTTTTGCTATAAACAATGTTTTGAAACCCTATGAAATGATTTTATAGACTTAATGAAATATGTATACAATGATTGTTAAGTCCATAAACCAAAACTTGTGTATATATATAACTATATATATAAAAACCAAATATGTGTGTGTATATATGATTAAGCTTAAAGTACTAACACACATAATATAAAACCTAAACTAATATACCCAAGATTTGATTGATCTTCGATGTAGCTCAACTTGGTACACTTACGGATGAAGCTAGAACTTGGATCTTCAATTTGAATTGCATAGGCTTCACTCCACAATTCCGCCAACCTCCATTTGATATGATCGTGAATGCTCGATTCCATCCATCCTCCAACTAGTTATTTGTCTATAATAAATAAGAAAACACAAATACTAGACAAATAATATTAGTGATAAATTATTTGTTAAACATCATCAAAACAAAGAGGCCAACAAAAACAACTCCAAAATTAGTAAAACTTAGGAAAATGTTTGTATATATGATGATAAACATGTAAACGAAGAAATTTTTCAAATCGTATTTTCCAATTGTGAAAACATATCTGTTTTGTAAAAACATGAACGGATACATGCACGTACATGAACAAAAAACTTGATTTTTCTAAAAACGAGTTCAAACAACTTGGAAATACTTTAGAATGGATTTGTAGACATTATACAAGATATGAAAATAGTGTGAACAAGTCTTTAATCCATAAACACAATAATTTTCTAAATACAATAGAATATGAAACAAACAAAAGTGTATATGAAGATATATATTGTTTCATATCTACATAACTAAACCAAAACAACTTAACCATATGAAAAAAAACATGTATATATATAAATATGTATTTGTTTCATATTTAAAATTGAAAATCAAAACTTATATATATATATATATATGACTATATATATATGACTATATATATATAAAACCAAATACGTGTATGTGTGTATATGATTGAGCTTAGAGTACCAACACACATAATATAAAAACCTAAACTAAATTACCCAAGCTTGATCTTGATCTTCAATAATCTTGACTTGGTACACTTGCGGAAGAAGCTTAAACTTGTATCTTTAACTTGAATGTACATTGCTTCACTCTACTATTTCGCCAACCTCCATTGGATATGATCGTTGAAGCTCTATTTCATCCATCCTTCAACATATTGTTTGCCTAGAATAAATATAAAATACAAATACTAGACAAATAATATTAGATGTAAATTATTTGTAAATCATCATCAAAACAAGAAGGCCAACACAAAATGGATATCATGCATCTAACTACATTCAGCAATGTTTTATTTTTTCTTTCAGCAACATCATTCTGTTGTGATGTATATGGCATTATTGTATGCTTTTTAATTCTATATTTGAATATAATAACTTTCAAATTCCTTGAAGTTATATTCCCCACCTCTATCAGTTCTCAAAATTTTAATTTCCATTCCAAGTTGATTTTCAACTTCTGTCTTATATCTCTTAAAGAAGTCAAGAGATTCTAATTTTCTGGATGTAAGATAGACGTGTGTAAACTTAGAATAATCATCTATAAAAGTTATAAAATATTCTTTATTAGTATGAGTTTTGACACTTAGGGGACTACAAATATCCGAGTGTATCAACCCTAAAAATTTATTGGCTCTTTGTCCGCCAATAAAAGGTTTTCGAGTTATTTTGCCAGTTAAACAATGTTCACATGTGGCAATTAAACATTAGATAGTGTAAGAAGTAAGTTCATTCTGATAATTTCTTTCATTTTTAAAATACTAGCATATCCTAGTCTAGAATGCTACAATTTAGACTTAGAAATATAACAAGATAAGTAGTTCAAATTTAAAATTTTATTATCAGAATTATTATAAACTACTGGAAGAATACATAATTCATGCTCGGGCACATATTTTTCCATAGCATACACTTTATTATTCTTGCTTATAGAAATCCTGTTATTGTAGAACCTAACTCTAGTCCTTTCTTCATTAAGCTGGGAATAGAGATCAGATTGCGTTGAATTCCTGGTGTATAGAACACATATTTGAGGATAAGAATGTTGTCCCCAAGATCCAATCTATACGAACCAATACGTTATACATCGAGATAGGTATTATTTCCCATATAGATTCTCTGTTCTCCTTTCTTCAGCTCGGTGAATTCTGTGACTCCATTCTTGTCCTTTGCGATATGTCTAGTCACACTGGATTCGATCCACCAATCGCTAATATCTGTTATCACAGCATTACATTTCATCACATCAATGAATTCTCTTTTGCTAGTACCCCCTTGCTCTGGATGCTTATAGCCTCCCATATTCTCTTGTTTTTCATCTTATGGGCAATTTGGTTTGAAATGACCGAACTTTCCACAATTGTAGTAGGCTCCACGGGGTGCTTTCTTTCTCTTCAACTGCTACGATTTCGGTCCTCGTGGTTGTGGTTTGCTAGAACCAGGATTTTTATAACTTCTAGCATTATGCCTCTAGCGGACATAATTCAGCTCTTGCTGCACTATATTCAGTTCTGGTTCTTTCTTACTAGCTATTAAGTCTTGTTCTATCGCTAGTTGCATCAGAAGATCAGTGATAGATTTAACAGCAGGGTTCATTCTCAATGTGGTGGCAGCCACAGCAAGGGAGGGGGTAGACTATTCAAAATGGTTGTCACTTGCATTCTTTTAAGGATTTCAGTCCCAGAAGTAGATAAGTCCTTAGCCATGACAATTATTTTACTTATATGCTCTATGACATTGTCATCCTCTTACATACGACAGGAATTATACTTATGCAAGAGGAGTTGGATGTTAATTTGAGAGGAGGTGTCGTATTTTTTTTATAGCATTCCACATCTCCATGGAAGTCTTATAAATTTAAAAAACTTTGATTAAGTTATCTTCCATGAACATGAGCAAAAGGCTTTTATCTTTTTGTCTTTCGACTTTCACTGTTCAAACACTTTCTTTTCTTCAAGTGTAGATTTATCAGTAAGGGTTGGAACAGTGGTTTCGATTACGTCATCAATATTGTCATGAATAAGAGCATATCCTATTTTTCTATACCACATATCATAATTACTACCATTAAATTTGTTAATTTTTCCTAGATCTTATAGAACGAGTTTACTATCCATTCAGTAAAGAACTAAAACTAAATTCAATTTAAATATATATAAGGTTGGTATATTGATAATTTTACTAAATTAGAATAAAGTTAGATAAATAAATAAATAAATTTTAATAAACCTGACTGTTCCGAGTTGATGAAAGAGACTCCAATTTGCGCGAGATTATCACTTAGCGGTATTGATTGAACAATTAACTCTCTGATCTGAGTTGGTGTAGCTAGTATTTGAAAAGAATCCAGTAGATAGAACAAGTAACTCTCAGTTCGAACTGTTCAATACTTGTGTAATTCAACAAATGAAAGGCATGGTCTGTTGAGAGAAACGTGGGCTTTGAGTGAATTGTATAGGGGCAGATAAAAGGCTGGGTCTTAAAACGGAGAGCTGACGCTGAGGGCTTTAATCTTGAGATCACTTCTTGATGCAGCGAGGGAACCGAGACCGATGGGATTCAATCAACCATGACTACTTCCTCTCCGTTCAAATTCGTCGTCGTCGCGATGCTCTTCGATTTGTCTCTTTTCCGTCTTCGTATTCGATCGAAGCAGCTGAGTCGTCGATTGACCAAAGTAGCACCTGTCATTAGCGGTGGCGGTCGAAATCGCAGCAGAGTCATCGTCGTTGATCGTGGTAGCCGTCATCGATTGAAACTAGCTCGAGATGGCAGCATTCTAAGAGTTGAGGATCTAAGCTTTGCTCTGATACCAGTAATCAAACTCAGAGAAGAAGAAAGAGGATTTCTTTGAGGGGGGCTCTGGTAATGGGTAAGGAGTTTTATTTTCTTTTCTTTGTTGTTGTGTTCTCAAGGAGATTGATCCTCCTTTTATAAGGGCTAAACCCACTATCTCCATCCCCCTTAGATCCGTCCCCTGAGAGATTTCCTCTCAACAAACCCACGTTTCCACGATTTTTGTAACAGAGAAATGAACGTTGATTTGGTCACTGAAGACCGATTCAAAGTAACAATAACAATATTCACATAGAAACCTTTCTCTTTTGGAAGTGCAAGTTACTCTACCTGTGTATATAAACTTCATTTAAATGGATGACTTAACACACCAAACTGAACCCATCGATCCATTTGTATGATTCGCATAATTGTAGTGTGTCATGTAAATCAAAGTAAAGCTTCTCATTATTTTTCTTTTGACAATAGTCATCTCTAGTGATAACAGCTGCCTTATTAACTTGGTTCCGATTAAGTAGTATATTGTGTTAAATTCCTTCCAACATTTGTAACTATTGAGATAAAATTATTTTAGAGAAATATATTATCCAATTTTTTAAATATAATTTTAGTTTTGCTCTTTCCCCCACGTCATGCGGGGGTTAATTGCTAGTAGAACACTATAAAGAAAAGGGGGAGGATACTTCGATCAGACTCGTTTAAAATGAAGTGAAACATGTTATTTTCAAATTTCTAGGGAACTACATAACTTTTGTAGATATGAGATCTTTTGAACTCCCAAATTAGTTATGCAGCCTTTGAACTGGATTTATATGCATTTATGC
>NC_033800.1:116033722-116092288 GCF_001876935.1 Asparagus officinalis
TAAGTTTGGGGGGAATCATAGTTTTGTATCCTGTGAGCATTGGAAAGTTTTATTATTCCAAACGTTAATTGTATCTGTGGTTGAAGGGTACAATGAGTTCACCCCAAACTTGATTTGTTAGGGTTTAGAATATGTAGATCAGTTCATAGATGCGGATTCTATGTAGTAATCATGTTGGATTTTTAGGGGTTTTGTGATTATATTATGGTACTTAGGAACTTCTTCTCTCTCTCTTTCTCTCTCTCTCTTTCTCTCTTCTCTCTCTTCTTCTTATTTTTTTATATATATATTTTATATATTTTGATTATTATATAATATATTATTTATTATTTATTATTTATATATATTATATATATATTTATATTTATGTCACTTAATGGTGGAGTGCTTTGTCAATGTTATATTCTCATTTTTATTGTAGGGGTGTTCCTAAGGTGACGCCTAGATAATCTAGGGCGCTCTAATACATGATTGGCTATTATGGTGACGTCGTTGAACTTTGTTGTAGATTTTTAAACCAACACCAGTTTTGGGTGAACTATCTCGTTGATTTACTCGTATCCCATTTTATATTTCGATCGATGATTAGAATTTTAATGGTCGACGGAGGATAAGATGTGGTTCACTTCCATTGTGTGTTTGGGGTTTAGATATGTAGATCATGTTTTACAGGGATTATCTTAATGTAGATCTATATGATTTTAGTAGGTACGTTCTCAGATGGTTTATCTAAGATTCACTTTAGGAACACTTTTCTTATATGTTTATATTATATGAGTATATATATATATTTATATATAATATATATATATATATATATATTAATTTATATATTATTATTTATTATTTATTATATATATTATATATTATATTATATATTTTATTTATATTATGTTGTTGATGTTGAAATGTTATCGATAACAAAGTTGTTTATTTGTTTCATATTTACAGGTCGGAATATGCCTTGGATTCATTATGCATTATTTTTAGAGGGCTAGATCATCAAGGATGATTGATTTGAATAGGTGTTTGATCTTAGAGTTCCTGTGAGGGGGGGGGGGGGCCGTGATAGGGGATAATTGCTAATCTAATCTAGTATTGAAGCCAAATTAAAACTTCTAATGCAATATCCTTGCAATAAGGAATACAATGAGATATGCAAGGATATATAATGAAACAATAGGCGAATAAACTATGAGTCAATATCCTTACAAGGAGATGTACAATAAATTATATGCAAGGATAAACAATGGTGTGCAATATTACAATAGGCGATAACATAAATGAGCACAAAATATACGCCAGTCCCAAACACAAACACAAGCAAATGATCACGGAGTTCGGTCACCCTCGACCTACGTCTCCACTCCTCACCCTCGAGGAGATTTTTCAATAAACTCAAAAACCTATACAATTCAGTTTTCAACGCTCACCGATAACGTTTATAATCACACGATTGTTTATACACAATACACTCCTTAAAGGGTTGGCCTAGCGTGTGTCATCTTTCTCAAGTGATCGGAATTACTACCTCTCCCTAGGATTTACAACCGATGTCACTCATCTTAGAATTGACCCCATCTCTCACCAACCACTTCTCTAAGTGTCCTTGTGTATTACAATATGTTTTCTTAACAATAAAGCACAAGAAAATAATTTGTTCTCTATTACAAAGATGAGAACTAAGTTAAGCTCACACTCAATGAATCACTCACCACAACCCAAATATACTTAATGTGAAATACTAAAAGCTCAATAGGTTGTGTGTGCAATTAAGGAGTAAAATGAAATATAAACTCAATTAAAATCTAGCTTATAGAAATGATAATCAAAATATAAATTTCTAGAGATTGAGTTTAGTAAAACTTCTCTGAAAACAAGAGAGATAGAAATATAAAAATTGATGCTCAAAATTAAAATGATCTCCTCCTCTTGTGAAACTCTCTTCACATACATAACACAATTAATTTTTCTTTGTTGTATATAAGTGTTGAGGGCTAAGGGGTATTTATATAAAACTTGCAGACTTGTTTTTAAACTTCTCTTTGTTGTATATAAGTGTTGAGGGCTGAGGGGTATTTATATGTTCAAGACAACAGCCCAAAACCAAAAAAACCAGACAAAATCCCCCAAAATTTGGAATATGGAAAAACTTGTTGTTACTACAACGGATCAATCATCGGTCGATTGATGGTCATGCATCGGTTGACCGAAGGAAGGTCATCAGTCGACTGGTTGTAGAGGATCGGTTGACTGATGAGTAAAACTCATATTCTGGAAAAATGGTCTGATCGGTTGACCGGTCGAGGTCAATCGGTCAACTGGTGCATTATTCACAGAACATGAAAACCTAAAAATCTGATCTTCTAAATTAACTTTTAAAATAGTAAAACAACTCCAAAAATTATAAAATTTGGGACAATGTTTCTACACATGAAGATAAACATGTTAGAGAGACAATTTCTAAAATATCACTTCTTATTTGTGAGAAATCACTTTTTTAAAATAGATATTCCAAATTGTGAAAACTGCTAAATACTTAATTTTGTAAAATCAATTAACAATAACAAAACAATTCCAAAATTAATAAAACTTGGGGAAATGTTTGTATATATGAAGATGAATATGTTAGAGAAGAAATTTTTTAAATTGTATTTCTAAATTGTGAAAACTCATGTATTTTGTAAACTGTTCAAGATACAAAATCTCTAAACACTTGGTTTTTGATGAAATTCTTTCAAACAAACTTTGAGATTCTTTTTAATGGATTTATAAACTTATAAAAGGTGTAAAACTATAACAAAGAAAAATAACATGTATGTGTATGATATGAGCTATACGCATTAACACATAAAGTATAAACTAAAAACTAATATACCCAATGCAAATGATCTTCAATTAGCTTGTATTGGTTGTGAATGAAGCAATAATGAATTTTGACTTAAATTGCGATGACTTCATTCCAATCTCACCATCCTCCTAGATGTTGTAGTTAAGCTCAATTCCATCCAACCTCCAACAGAGGATCTTTATGTAGAATACCTAACAAGCAAATGTAAACACTTAATAAACATTGTTAGGAATTGTTCGTTAATCATCAAAACTAGATTAGATAGTAGGCTCATAAACATGAGACCTAACAGATATTTTTGATTTGTGCTTAACTAATATCAATTCATTGCGAATCTCTTTTCTTACGATCATATGATTGGTTTTGTATAGCATACTCAAGCCAGTGTTAATAGAGGTTTGAACACTAGCCAAGACAAGGGTTACCCATTTGTGAAGAGTTAGGTTAGATGACTAGCTTTTTGTAAAACTAAAGTTTCAGTCCTGTAAGCCTACTCAATTAGGTGTGTGATTCAACTGAACTCACAAAAAGTGGGAAAGCTCCTTCGCAAGAAGGAAGAGTAAATGTAGGATTGATTTTTCTAACCACTATAAACTCTTGTGTGCTCTGGTTGTGCTACTCCGTGCAATGACAGAGCGAAGGGGGACACAAGGTGGCCATGGTACCAAGCTTTTTACAAAGACACATATGAATTTTTCCTGTGTTAGTCCTCCACATCTTTCATATTTAAAACTAGTCCCACAAATCTTTCATATTTGAAATTAGCCTACCAAATCTTTCATATTTGAAATCCTTCCAATTTTGAAGTAAATATCCCTCTATAATATCTACCATCCAAATTGTTAAATATTGTTGAATAATAGTTAATCAAGGAGGGTAATTACAAAATCCACTAAAATCAACATCAAAATCCATCGAACTTAAGTTCAAAATTTGTGGATTTAAGCAAAAATACACAAATCATTTTTTCATGTGAATTTCTTTGTATTTTGAGTAGAATAGGGTATGAGATTTCATTATTCATATAGTCTTACATTTAGTAGTAAAATTATAAAATAAGATTTATATTTTCCTATGTGTTTATATTTATGATGCAACAATAAACTGAGTTCTCCAAATTTCATGATGTTTTACCTTAAAAAGTAGATATGTGGAGTGGGTTTTCTTTGTTTGTGTACTTCCATTACTTTATTTATGTGATAGTTACAAATACTCCATCTCTTATTATTGTTGTATAAAATAAGGTAAATGGGATAATTTATAGTATATTGTCAATTTGCCAAGTCTTCAAAAAGTTTATAGTTTATAGTTTGTGATTATGAAAAAGCCAACTACAGTTGATACATTTTTAAAAAGAAATTGTAAAAAACTGAAGCTTATTGTAGCTTTTATTACCAATTAATAAAGCCAACTACCTTGATATTATTTAATTACCAATTAATAAATTCTTATTTGTAGCTTTTATTTTTGTTCTTCTTTCCTCTACTTCATGTATGAAAATTTATTGTATATAATCATATTTGATAGCATTTTGCTTAATGCATAGTACGAAGGTTTACACTAGCCCTACGGCAAAAAATTCATCGCTTTGTGATTGATTCTGTGGTTTAAATTATTACTGATTGTGTTTGAATCATTAGTTTATTTATGTTGCATAATCTATAATTTTTGAGAAAATGCTAATCAGATTGAACACAATCCTAGTCAACTGCCCCCTCGCTTGCGTCTTAGATCCTAGCATGAATGACTATAACCATTGGTTGCCTTACTTGCAAGTCTTTAGTCTAGTCAAGGAGGTAATGTTAGGACGTAGTCCATACAATAGCTCTTATTTGGGAGATAACAAACTCTCATTTAGTACTAATATTTGTTTGAAAAAATATAGTATAGAAAAATATATATATAAGAAGCGTGTGAGACGAAACAAAACGAAAATCAAATCAAAAGCTAATTTCAGCCTCCTAACCATCGATGTTAGGCATCCACCATCGATGGACGGTTAAGCTTATAGATGGTCAATATGTATCATCAATGATTTATACTTTGGATACTTTATATTATTGATAGTCCTCCCAACTATTAATGGGGCCCCGACATCAACGATGGTTGAGAGGTACCATAGATGGTAAACACGACAAAATTGTGGTTTTTTAAATTTAATCTTACTCATTCATTATTTCATATATCTCCAATCTCAATCAAATTTAGGATATCTCTTTCCTAACCTATTGAGGAGTTTATATAATTGAAATAAAGAGAAGAGGTGAGTTCTAGGATTTTGATTTGTGTGTGATTTCATTAAAAGATTTGTACCCTGGAACGTCAAGAACCTCTTACTCATTGTGCACAACATCTTCAAATCTTTTTACTGAGGAGAGTTTCATTTAGA
Organism: Asparagus officinalis; assembly: GCF_001876935.1. Taxonomy (NCBI): domain Eukaryota; kingdom Viridiplantae; phylum Streptophyta; class Magnoliopsida; order Asparagales; family Asparagaceae; genus Asparagus; species Asparagus officinalis. Next base: position 116,038,963 of record NC_033800.1, read on the forward strand.
TTGATTTTCTACACCATTCTTCATTTAGCTATGCTTATATTCATCAAATGACAGTTTGTTTAACAAAAGGACTATAAGATTTTTCTTGATTTTCTAAGCTTTAATTGTTTGCATTGGTTTTGCTATGAACTTGCTTGTACGGTGTACTCAAACTGAATTACAAACTGAATTAATTGAGGGTTGAAACTAGCTAAGGCTAGGTATTACTCATTTTAGAGAGTTAAGATAGCCAGATGATGTTGGGTAGATTTCATAGTGTAATCTTATAAGCCTATTGAATAAGGTTTGTAATTCAGAAAAACTATTTGCATAGTGAGGAGGCCCTTCGTGAGAAAAAAAAGTAAACATAGGATTGTTATCTGAACCGTTATAAAATCTTGTGTGCCCCTCATTTGTTGCTATTTGTATTTGATTATTATTGATCAACTTTATTTTATCATTTTCATTGTAAAATTTGTATTTGTAGCGAAAAACAGTAGCAACCTATTCATCCCCCTCTAAGCTTGCATCTCACATCCAATAAGTGGTATCAAAACTTCATTATCCATCATTAGGATTCACAACCTATGGTAGAGATATCTATCTTGACCGCCACAATGGCTTTTGCTAAGAGACACGTAGTTAACCAACCCCCACTTTTCGACAAGATAAATTACACCTATTAAAGGTGCGTATGAAAGTCTTTTTGCTAGGCACCGATTATAATATTTGGAGAGTGTAGAGAATGACTATAGTGAACCTACTACTATTTTAGGTGATACTATTGTTATCACTCCTAGATATAAGTGGACGCCTCTCGACAAAAAGCTTTATTCTATAAGGGTCAGTTTGGTTCGCCAACAACCAAAATAGGTAATTAAAAACTTCATGAAAATCACATTTGCTTATATTTCTTTAGATTTCCTCAAAAAAGATGTTTTTAGTTTGTTTCACATAGAAAACAAGGGTGTAGAATATATCTCCCTAAATTTCCTTAATTTTCTTTGATTGGTTAGGGATAAGAAAACATGAAAATGAAAAACAAAAAAAACATTTTTTCATAATTACATTTGTTTAGTTAGAGATGAAACATCACGGAAATGTAGATTGTGCTTATGATGGTAAGTTTACCTCCCATATATGACAACAATAAAATTTTAGCCAAAAAAGATAACAGCAGAACATAAGAAGATGGGAGAACCAATAGCAGCAACTTGACCCAACGGTCAAAAGAACCAACCCAGAGGATCTCAATGGGTATATTACCTAGCACAAAATCATCAGCCCAAATTGGAGGTGGTTGGGAGTATGTAGTAGCAAAACCAAACTCAATGAGCAAAAAGAGCAAACAGGCCCAACGGCTAAAATTTTAGCTAAAAAAAACAGTAGAAAGTCGAGGGTGGGAGAACCTGTTTTCACAGCTAGTTGACCTAAGGTCTAAAAAAGAGACAGCAGCAGTAATCCGAGGGCTTTTAAGAACCCAGCAGCAACAAGAGCAAAATCAAACCCAACGGGAAAAAAATAACAGTATGTACTAGCACAAAAGCGACAACCCAAATTAGGGTGGTTGGGAGAATGCAACAGCAGAACCAAACTGAACGGGCAAAAAAACCTGATAGGCCCAATGGCTATATTCGGCAGCTTGCTATGTCAATCCAACAGCAATATACTAACTCCCAATGGGTTATATAGAACTCAAATAATAGCATTCTCTCCTACAAACACCAGGTAGATAATAAGAAAGAAAAATTGCACATTTTGCTCTTTTCAACAGTCACAGCAAGATGAATAGAGCTAAAGGGTCCCAAGCAAATTAGTTCTGTTGCTATTCAAATCCCAACATCCCTTAAGATGTTGAAAAATGGTAAGAATAAGGCAAATATTTTTGGGATTGTGTAAAATACCCAAATAGGTAATGCACCTTTTTTGCTCGAGCTCAAGATAATAGTGAAATGAAGAGAGTCATGCCAAAGTTGAAGACTATGAATGTAGAAGAGACGAAAGCATCAAATACCAAACCGCAAGATGAAATAAAAATAAAGAGAGTGATGCCAAAGTTTGAAAATATAACACTAAAGTTTGAAAGTGTGAATGAAGAAGAAAAGAAAGCTTCAGAAACCAAACAACTGAAGTAAGAGTTGAAGCAAGTAAAACATGAAATTGATCTTTGGAAAAAGTGTAGATTATTTTTATGTTTATTTTGTATGCTTCTCATGTTATCAAACATTATTACTTGTACCATAATAATGCATTGAAGAATATATTATGGTTTGAGTGAATATTTGGTTGTGTATCAAACCAAGCTATGGTAAAAGAAAAATAAAAAACAAAAGATATTTCTTTTGTTCAACATAAAAATCAGTATCGTCATGTAAGAAATTTCTCCAAAAAAAGATTGTAAATGATTGTACATGCTTAGAATTGGTCAAAATCATGCATCGTCAAAGATAGTTGTTGATAAGATTGTAGGCTACATTATCGCCTCACCTAAACAATGGATCAACAACTTATGACTGCATGTATCAAATTATGACAATCATCATAGCACTAGTAAATATAAATTCTAAAATTGTTAAAACATGCTTTGGAAATACAAAATTTCAAATTCATAGATTGCTTTGCCCGTACAATAAATTAACAATGAAGATAGCAAATCTCAAAATCTGGTCATCATAATAAGTTCTTCATTTCAGGAGCAAGTTCTTAAAAGATACCTACAATTAAGAATAAAGTCACAACACAATTATTAATATAGTCTAACAAGAAGTGCCAAAATGATGTAAAAAGTACTAAAAATAATAGTAATGACAGCATAGTATAATATGTCACACACAAGCTAAAGTAAGATGGTCATCATAATACAAAAGTTAGACAAAATAGTATCAGATTAATAGACCTCTAAGAAAAATTATGAAAGCTAGTGCTCCCAAAAAAGAGGTCAGTGAACTAGAGTTTCTTCATATGTCCTTATTTAAGCTATGTTTATGTTCTTTCATAAAATCATCAATTAGAGCCATTTGTCCATACTTAGTCTTACAATTAAAGTATCTAGCAGCACTTTTACACTAGAAGAGCATATCAAAGAATAGGTCTAGGATTGGAATAGGGTACTGATATTTATATGCAAAGACAAATTGAGCTAGCTTCTTTGTCCATTACATATTAATTGTTTTTATAGATGCTGAGAACCCCTTCACCTCATCAACCATTTGTTTAATAAGCTCAGTATCTGTGCTAGATTTTACGCCTTTACCTTTGTTGACTTTTTTGTGGGAATTTTAGCATTACCCACACCTGAAGATGTTGAAAGTTTATAGAATTAAACCTCTCTTTGCTTTATGATAGAATTTCATCCCCGTCTAAGTCCTACATTTTTGGACCATTATCCTCATCATCATCAAGATTAATAGCTCTAGAACCAGAAATCTTGCCTGACACATCCTTGGCAGGATCACCCCAAGCTTGATGATCACCAATGATGATGGCAAGATCTTCAAGTGTTTCAAATGCTTGTAGATGTAATCTTCAAGCCTGCAGTTATTCTTATGCTGCACAATAGGCTAAATTTTAGTCCTTTAAATGCATTAAATAAATTTAAGTAAAATTTAAATCTAGGCAAATATGCATACCTCTTTCCACCTATCAAAACTATCTTAATCCATAATAATGTTTTGTTTGTTTTCATCCCTTCCAACCCTGTTAAGATTACGACAACTTTGAATGTCATAAAAACGAGTCGAAAGAATTTTCACATGATTCATGACATGCTCCTTAGCAAATTCAGTCCTAAAATGGTTGTTTATATAACATGACGCCAAATTTGAATGCAGACTTCTTAAAACTTTTATCAACTTTGAAGCCTTTTTTTCTAAACTTGCTAGATAATGAATGAAAATATCATCATGCTTTGTAGTCCATCACATATGCCCCGCACCTGATTTATTGCCCTTATTACTTCTTTTTTCTTTGTCGCTATCTTCTTAGGTTATCTTTCCAGCACGTCTTCAATTGGTGATCTGTTGTTACTTCGTGATGATGTGTCAGGAGAAATTTGTTGTATATGATGATAATTGATAAGACTTGTGATCATGTTCATATATGACAATGATTGATGCATAGGAAAGTAATTACCATCAAAGTCTGGAAAATTACTAAATGAAGTTTGTGGTTGTCCAAACTGTGAAGAATGAAATGGCATGAACCTCGTATTAAGCTCATTGTTCAATTGATTAACTAGGGCTCTTGGAGATTGACATTGTTAGTTACTTACGCCTTTCATCTTTTCAGGCATTTCAAATGATGATTTGTCACCCATTCCTATATTAAGCTAACATAAAAATATTGAACAACAAATTTGTAACCAGCATGAATATCACAAAACCACACAAGTACTCAACATGAACTAGAATATAATATAACTATTAACAAGTCAAGTTTCTAAATATCACGCAACCACAATTAAATAGTACATCTCACAATTTAAATCATGTTTTTGTATATCATGCAACCACAAACAAATATTATATATAAATAATTTAGTCATGCATATAAAAGACAAGAAAAATTAATAAAATATTATAAACTAAGATAGGTCAAAACATTAATATAGTCATGGATTATCAAAGTTCACATTCCTGTCTCAGTGGTGACACCTCCACGGCGTTGAACACAATTGTCAACCCACATTTCCCCAGCTATTTGATCTCTATGTTGGACCCGCTCTTTTCTTGATTGTGTTTGTTCTCTTTGAGTTTGGAGTTAAGAAAGCCAACAATATTGTCATCATCTTCATGTGCCTCATCATCATCTTCCTCTATAGGGTCAACATCCTCATTGAGTATATCGTCATTTGGATCCACAGTTGCTATGCACTCATGGAGTATTATGCATATCAAGACAATATCTACTTAGGTCGAAAATAGATAATTGGGCTTAGGAGAAAGAATCTTGAATTAATTCTTCAATAGACCTAGTGCAACTTCAATCTTAAACCTTAATGAGGAATGTCTAAGGTTGAAAAACTTGTTTCTAGTATTCGGTGTTTTTTCTTTCTTGTTCTTTCAAATGGTAGCGGACATCACAAAAACGAGAGATGAAACCTGACATTGTCATGTATCCCGCATTACACAAAAAATATTTGCCTACATTTTATATAATACAAATATTTATATTAGGTTCTAGCATAATTAATTTTTTTTAATCTTGACTTTGTATTTAATTTTGTGCTAAATATAGAAATAAAGTAAATAAAATTAAGTTACCATCATAAACTCTTAAGGCAAGAGGTTGTAGCTTAGATAATGCATCATGTATGACCCTATAATCGTTTGTGGAACCCTCCCATCCGGCTAATTCACTACAGAAAAGCTTGTTAGGTGTACAAGCTATAAGAACATTATGTGTTATACCTTTACATCCTCGAAATTGAGCAACAAGAATAACACGAACCTTATAGCATCAACATAGGTACCATCTATCATACCAATGTAATCTTATAAAGTAAACAAAATTTTCAAGCTAAAGCATAAACTTTTTTAAATATAATTTAACTAATTTGTTGTAAAGGAAAGATAATTTACCTAGAAATATAGGTAGTAATTAGGATTGTTAAGAATCTCTTATATTACTCTGCTAGGTGCTTGTCTCATATATTTTCCATGTAAATGAAAAAGGGCTTCCCAGAGTTTGTTGAAGTACCTACTAATAGTCTCACTGGATCTAGAAAACTGAGAGCTTAAGATACAATTTTTAGTTTTATGTCCAAAAATATTTAAAGTCATAGCAAGTTGCTCCTCTATTATAACATGCTGCAAGTCATTAAAAAAAATTCCTCATAATCTTCGCAAGCTTCATGAAAGCACCACTACGCATTTTGACATAGTTTTGACAATTGTCACTAAAACCATTATAGATACAATTAAGGTATTCAATTCTTTGCAGGTTTTACTTTATTTTTTTATTAAGACCCCTACATATACTTCTACATCTACTTTGCATTCTCCTCAAAAAAGTAATTGTTATCACCATTACGAAGAATACAGTTGTTGAAACTATTGTCATAATTGCTTCCTCATTAATTCCATCGCCATCCATCTACAATACCCATAACTATGTCACACATAGTTATTAACTATATAAATCATATGACCATTCACAGTAACAAAAAACAAACAGACTCAGAAACAATAATAGAGCTATACAATATTTTAAATAACATCAAACTTAAAGATGTCAAACAACATGAAAGGTGTCAAGTCACTATCTATTTAGTCTAATGTAAATATGATGAAATGAGAGAATTATTTATAATGGGACATGAGGTGAATATATATTGACTAGCAATATCTCGATCTTTAAAAAGATGAATACTAATATTATACTTGAGTAGCCATACCTCAATCTTAGAAAATAATTTGGGACATTTCAAATTTACATATCAAACTTCAACAAATATGCAAAGGATGACGCAGGAAAACTCATTGCTAAGCAAAGCCATAAATTAACAGTTTTTACTTGTTGTATCTAAGGTAAACATCACATTCTCAAAAAAAGGATTACAAAAACCCATTATTCAAAAATTGTAAATTTTAGACAAGATATCTAACCAAACATGCCTTAATCAATAAAAAGCATACTCCTCAATTATGCACATAAGTCATCAGAGGACACTACCTCAGTATAGTAAGCAATACGACAAGTAAATGATTCGAATGAAAAAAATTGCAAATATCAGAAAAATATGTAGATGCATTTCCACACATTCACAGCCATCCACACAACTACAACTAAAAATTAAAAATGACTAGAGATTACGTAGACAAACAAGGGTCTTGAACGTGGATTGATTTTGAACAATCTTAAATTGTTTAATAAAACAATTATGGCAAAACTAGTAAAATCAAAAATAATAACCAAGTTAATTTACCTTAATTTTAAAGCTACAACACCGCAGAGGATGAGATCGAGGCTGATCGAGCAGCGACTAGTATATCCGAAGGAGAAAGGTACCTCCTGTGTTGTGAGAAATCACCAATTTGCCTTGAGAAAATCACCTATTTGTTATGAGAAAGGAGAGGTGAAACCTCCTTTTAGGTTTAGATCTCACAAAAATCACCGATTTCTCATGAGAAAGGAGCAGTGAAACTCAAATATCAAGGACTTTTCACCGAGATAGGTGGCAAAAGAAGATAATTTGCGAGAGAGGCGGGAAGGAAAATGAGAGGAGGGAAGTTTTGGGGGGAGGCAGTATTTTTTAGGGCTGAATTATTTCCACCAAAGTTTCTAGAGCTTGATGGAAGGAAATGGGCTGAGGAAATAACCCTATGTGGCATGGGTTTTTCAACACCCAATTTCTCCCATCAACAAACCCAAACAAAAAATGTAAGAGAAATAGCCCAACTCTAAATTCTTATGTGGCATAGGCCCAATTTCCACAGGCCCTAATTTCTCAGCCTATTTTAGTCAAAACAAATAGGCCCTAAATACAAAAGCTATGAATGCTCTTCATTGTTCTTTAGTTTAATTGTGTGATAAATTTGTACTAATGCGTAGGAAATTTGGAAAACTTTGGAAGTTATACTTGAAGAAACTTCGTAGGTACTTATCATGCTTGTGAGTAAATATGAGAATTTTAAGATGAAGGCCTCAGAGAGTATTGAGGATATGATCACTAGATTCATGGACATTGTGAATTGATCAAAAACTTTGGGAAATGAATATGATAACACCGAGCTTGTAATAAAAAATATTCATTATCTTTCCATGGATTGGAAACAGAAGGTAAAGGCTATTAAAAAATAACTTTTTTCCTAAATTAACTCCTTAAAATCTTTTGGGAAATCTTGTTACCAATGAAGTGTGATTAAAAGAGAGAAAAGATGATTCAGAAAATAATTCCAAGAAGAAGCCATTAGCCTTGAAGGTCAAAAAAAGGAGAAAACCCAATCTAAGAAGAAGAAAAAATCAAGCTCAAGTTCTGAAGACGAAAATAGTCAAGTTGGACTAATTGTGAAATGGTTCAAGTCATTTTTTAGAATAAAGAATAGACATGAATACTAACAAAGTAGACGGAATCAACATACAAATAAGGTAAATAAATATTCTTCTGGTGAATCTGAAACTGAACCTAGTTATTATCGTTGTAGAAAACCAGCTCACTACAAGAACATATACTTATTGAACAAAAAGGACAAGAAGATGGAGGATAAAATTTTGAATAACAATTTGGGATATTATGAGTGATGAAGATTCAAAACAAGATGAAACACACAATTCTAAAAGTGAAAGTTCGGAGAATAAGGTATATCCTACGTATGATTAGTTTTATTCCAAGTACAATAAAACATTGAGATAATTTGAAAAAATTGTTAAAAATATATGAAGTGAAAAAAAGAGTAAATGCAAATTTGAAAAAAGAAAAGAATATTTTATGTGAGAAAGTTGAATCTCCTTGACTAAATTTTGATTCATATAATTGATCTTACGAGAACACCATAGTTGATTGCACGCAATGTTCTGCTTATCAAGAAAAAAAATCATGTTTATCTAAGCAACTAGATGATAAAGTCATTGAAAATAAAATTTGGTTACTAAAGTAAATGAATTATTGTGTGGATTATCTTCTTAACAAATAAAGTTTGAAACTAAGTAAACTGCTATTATTTTTAAAAATGAGCAACTAAAGTCCAAAATATTAATTTGGAAAAGGTTGTGAAAAAAAAATTTATTGGGTTCTAAATGTTTAAACATTGTCATTTCCAGTCAACAATTTTCAAAAGCTAAACTTGGACATAGTTATTCATATTCACAAAAATATAAAACATTTGAACCTTTATTTGTAGAAGGAGATAATTTAACTCTTATTGCATCCCTTTCAAATGTGTCATCTATAATGTGTACTTTATGTGGTAGAATAAGTCATACTTTAATGAATTATCGTATACAATATAGAGTTAAAACTTTTAAGCAGATTTGGTTACCTAAAGATATAATTATTAACCAACATGGACCTATGTGAATACCTAGTCACACCTATCTGCTTTTCTACAAGGATGCAGGAAGACCGAGGATTAAGGCAATACACATGAGTTCCTCGAAAAAGTGTAAGATTGATATCTAATCCTTAGCCTTAGAGAAAAATAATGAGAAATAGGTTTCCAATATTTTTTTCTTTCTCCTTCTATGGGTAAGTTTTTATCTCGGGTATATTTTTTACCTAACTGTATCATGTTTTTTTCTTTTCTTATTTAATTCTTCCCTTTCTTTTTATTTTTTAGTCCCTTGTTAAATATAATAAAAATTTGGGGTTACCATTGATGGTCATATCCGACCATCGATGGTGGACCATCAATGAGGACAGTAAAAGAAGCAATGTAGTTTATTCATATTTTTTTATTTTTTTACTTTTTACCCTCTCTTACTCATTTCCTCTCTAATCTATCTCTTTTTTCTTCAATTTTCTTGAGTTTTTATTGAGATCTAACGAGTTTTTGGATGTTTCTCATTGTTATATTATGATCAAATCTCAATTGAATCGTCAAGGTAATTTCAAAACCTTAATCTCTATTTTTGATTAGTTTTTAGGGTTTTGTGCATATTTTGTGGTAGATCTTGTTGAGTATGAATGATATGTGGTTGGGATTGTTATTTGGAGCTGAAATAATTGAGATTTTTGCATGAGATGGATGTCCTTGGGATGAAATCAATGGTTTTTGTTCATCAACCATCGATGGTTGATGAATATCATTGGTGGTGACTGCTCACCATGAATGATATACATGAAATCATCAATGGTTAGAGAGCACAATTGTTGATTTTAACCTTTTATTATGATTTTGTTTTTTAATTCTTTTTTATTCTAACCCTTGTATATGTGTATTCTCTACACTAAGTCAAGCTTATTTATTGTTGTAGAGAATGTCAAGCTCAAAACATACCCAAGGTGATTAGTTTTCTTTGAGAACCATACAAGAGAAGTATGAGAAACATCTCATTATTTTGTAGAGAGGAGTTAATGCGCATTATCTCAAGGAGTATGCAAACATTATAGGGATACTTTGATAGAGCTTGTCTAACCTCTATAATGGATGCAGGGGTCGAGAGAGGAAACATTACCCTTGTGAGAGAATTCTATATGTACTTCAATACAGAACTGATGAAGGAGACTATCACTACCTAAGTGAGAGGAAGGGATATCAAGAACACTGGCCTATATCAGAAAGATGCTTAATCTCACTGAGTCTCCTATGAATAGTAGGGATGTTTTTAATTATTCTACAGGTTTAGTTGTAGGTATTCTGAGAGCTACAATATGATGATGGAGTACCTCTATGGAAGCATATATCTTAATAGCTTCAACTCAAGATATCTCAAGTGATAATCACATTTTTATTACAATTTTATACCCTCCTTATCTATTTTTCATGAATAAATATGCTAATAATAATTGTATTTATCTTAATTTGCAGGTTAATGAAGAAATAATGAATAAAAGCCCAAAAAACTCTAACTTTCTCATTTTGTAACCTTTTATTGAAGCCCAGGGTCAAGCCAAGAAGCCTATAGAAGTCGGAGAAAATAAAAATTCAATATGAAAAGAAATCATATTCAAGATGGTTGGTCATAAAGAATCAATGATATCTCCTAATACAGATGGCGAAATTTAATATATAATATATAAAAATTGCCTATCTCGACGAGATGAAGCCATTTATCAAGTCAAATTTTTAATACAAGTATCGATACTGGTATCAATACCTGCATCGATAGGGGTATCGATACTTTTATTGATACATGTATCGATACCAGTATCAATGCCAAATATGTAGTTATGATTTAAAGGTTGAAATTGATTAACTTGGGAAGCAAGTTTAATCTAATGGCTCTCATTCATTATTAGGGGCTATAAATAGGGATAGAGAGTGAGGGGTTAGGGTGTGAAATATTTTTGTAAAATCTCCTTTTGGAGAGAATGATTACTCTTAATTGAGAAGACCTTTCAAATTATAACTTTTTATTGCAATTAATAAAGAAATATTTTTACCTCTTTATATTTTTCTTTTCTTCTCTTTGTTTGATTATAAAGATGAAGGTGAGATGAAGATGAAGATCAAGAGGAAGGTTTGCTATCACCTTGAGGCTAGAACCCTCTTGGGATATAAATTTTCTCTTTGTTAATAAATTTATCTTTTGCTTTCTTTTCTTATATAAATAGCCAAGAGGCTAGAACCCTCTGGCCTTAGATTTATTTTCATGCTTAATAGAGTAGATTTACTTTCATGTCTTTACTTTCTTTCTTTAATTCTTGCATTTGTTTCTTGTAATTTATTTTATAGTTTAGATTATATTTTCTTACACTATTCGCCTAGCGGCTAGAACCCTATCGGGATTAGTTTTTAGTTTTGTTTATTTTTCTTTTCTTTGATTCACCTTTAGGCTAGATCCCTCTAGGGAATTGCCTTTTTTTAAAAGATGTGGAACTAATACTTGTGGGAACTCTAGAATTTGCATGAAACTCGCTAGTTGATTCAATTCTAGATTTTTCATCTCTAATTGAATCCTCCATCTTTTACTTTCTTTATTTTCCTCTTTATTCTTAATTTTTCTCTCTTTTTTTTTCTTAATTTTATTTCCTTCATCCTTCTTTCTTCCCTTTTTGTTAGTTTTGCTTACATTCACTCTTTATCGCATCCACTCTTTATCTCTCCACTCTCAATCTCATTTTGTTTTTATTTACATACAATCACTCTCACTCTCTCTATCTCTCTACAATCACATTCATCACTCCTAATTGTCACACACACAACATAAGAACCGATTTTATTTTCTCCTACAAACACCTTCCTCATGGGATCAATAACTTTTTATACTATAACTTGATTGGTTGTGCACTTGTAACTCTAGAGGTATACTTTTATATTCCGTCGTGTTTTTGGCGCCGTTGCCGGAGAAGGTGCTTATAAGTAGGAATTTATTTATTTTGGTTTTTTAACTTGTATGTTTTCTTGTGAAGGAACCACTTGGAGATTGAAGATCAAGAATTGGAGGTTGAGGATTTAAAGATTTGCTTGTGATAACTCTTCTTCCTAGTAATTTCAATTCCACCCTTGGTTAGTTTCTCATAATTAGAGACAATTAGGATCTAGAAAAAAGATTTTATTTTTATCAACCATAATAAAATTCACCCTCCACTTGGACATTTACTAACAAGATAATAAATTCAAATAATATCTCTCGTCCTCATATTTGTTTGATTGTTAACCATAATTAAAAAAGTTTTTTTTTTGCATCATTTGTAGTTGCTTTTAATTTCTAGGGTTGCATTGCATATAGTAGTAGAAATTTACCCAAGTCATTTGAGCATCATGATTTGACACACACTTGAAAACATTCTTAAGGGCAAAAAACCCCTAATCAAGATAAGTTAAGGGATTTCATCACCCTTTCTTAGCCCACAAATTACTAATTCCTCACTACACAAACTCAAGCCTTTTAAAACTCATTAGACGTTAGCCCCTAAGGATTCAAGCTCATTAAGGAACAAGAAATTCTTAAGTGAACCGATTCAAATTTACTTGAATTAGTTTGTGTCTAAGGTAAGGTTTAGAGGTTGCATAAAGCATTCCGCAAGGAATGAGGTACTTAATTGATCTTTGATCTCCCTCTAGTACTATCCTTTACCTGGCTAACTGACCGAGTAAACTTTTATCTTTAGACTAAGAGAGTTTTTGGTTAGGAGCTGGTCTAGCTGGGTGTAGGCTTAACCCTAGAATTTGAAGTGATTGACACAAGTGATTATTTTTTATTTGTTTTAGTTAGCTTTTTTTAATCTTTTTTCCTCCTTCTCATTATCTTTTAGAAATGTTTTTTAGTATTTCTTAAAAAAGAACTAACTTTTATTTTTCTTAGAATTTTTTACGTTAAATATTTTTTAAAAAAACAAAAATAATTTGTCTTGGTGTATGCAAGGTTAGATTAAGGATAATACCAATCGTTTAATCCTTTTGAACCAATTTTTAAAGAAATAAATAATCATAATCCATCAATTCTTCAAGATATGTGTTACTCAACTAGGAATGCAATCTCATCTTGTATTAAGCTACCCGAAGTAGATGGAACTAGTTTTGAGTTTAGACCGTATTACATAAACATACTTTCAAAATTCTTAGGAAATGAAACCGAAGATGCTTATATCTTTATCTCCTAGTTTGAGGAAGTTTGTCTTATGATTAAGATTAGGGAACTATTTGAGGATACGATCAAGTTTAAATTTATTCCATTTGCTCTTAAGGATAAAGCTAAGAAACAGTTGTATAGCTTACCCACGAATTTTAATCTTAACTTGGGATGAATTTGTTACCATTTTTCTAAAAAAAAATTCCTATCCACAAAGTGGTTAAGCTTAGAAACAACATTCAAAATTTTAAGATTGTTTCGGGGGAGCCATTTTGGAACTATTTTGACAGATTTAAAGATCTCCTTATCCAATGTCCTCACCACGGTCTTGAGAAATGACGATTATGCCAAATTATTTATGAAGGATTGGATTATTCATCAAAAACTTTCTTAGAATCAATGTGTCAACGAGATTTCATGAAGAAAAATACCGATGAAGCTTAGAAATTTTTAGAGAGTTTATCCGAGAAAACCATGTAATGGGAACACTATGATGACAGAGTTTAATCAGTTCCCCAACCCAAATCCATTGTTCTGTCCCTAGAGACGAACATTACTTCTGAAGTAAAGATGGCTACAATCATGTCTAGTTTAGATGCTCTAGAAATTAAAGAATGAACCCCAGCTTAAATCAATCAAGTTTCTATCTCAGGTTGTCACAACTGTCTTTCTTCATCCTATGTTTTAAAGGAATGTCCTCTCTTAAGAAACAATCCACCACTAGGACAAGTTAACACTGCATTCCAACATCCCATAAATAATCCATTTTCTCCAACCTATAATCCAGGTTGGAGAAATCACCCAAACTTTGCATGGAATCAGAAAAACTACTCCAAAAATTAAAACTTCACTCCTTCAAACAAACAATTTTCTAGGGGAAACACGGTTCCTTTCAGTTCTTAAACAAATTTTCAATAATCAAATCTGTCATACCCAAACCAGTCTGCTCATCATTAAGCTGTAAATCACACTCCTCTGAATTTAGATCATGATAAATGTCTCAATGTTTTGGAAAAAGATTTGGAAACCATAATCAAAGCCTCTACACAAACTACAAATATGTTGACTCAAATATCCAACACTTTGAATTCCTTCATACAATCAATCGGACAAATACTCAACTCTAACACTTAAGCCATAGCTGGATAAAAAACCAAACTTGGTAAACTAGCTAGTGCCATGAGTGAAAGAGAAAAAGAAAAATTTCTGAGTCAACCCGTGATCAACCTTAAGGACACAGGATCTAGTTCATCTTACGTATCTCAAGTGAATGCAATCCATTTACTATGGTCAGGAAAACATGTTACTAATCAACTTAGAACACCTCCAAGTCATACTCTTGAACCAGAATAAATTCATTCTCCTTTTGATAACTCAATTCAGAAATCACCCCTTTCCGATGATGACCAAGAACCCGAACCCGAACCTAGCCTGATTTTGACAGGTTTAAACCAGTTGCTCTCTTCCCGGATAGACTCAGGCCTAAGAAACACTCCCCTCAGGAGGAGAAGATCCTAGAAACTTTCAAGCAGGTTAAGGTCAATATTCGTCTATTAGATGTAATTAAACAAATCCCTTCTTATGTAAAATTTTTAAAAGATTTGTGCACTAAGAAGAGAAGAATAAATGTTCCAAAGAACGCCTTTTCAGCTACAAATATTAGTAATATGCTCTCAAAGCCCATACATTTGAAACAAAAAGATCTAGGTTATCCCATCATTTCATGTGTTATTGGAAATACTTACATTGATATGGCGCTTTTAGACTTAGGGGCTAATGTCAATTTACTTCCTTATTCAGTCTACCAGCAACTAGGTATAAGTGAACTAAAACTAACAAGATGCATCTTGCAGTTAGCTGATAGATCTATCAAAGTCCCCATGCGTGAGATAGGGGATGTTCTGATTAAGTTTGGGGATTTTATTTTTCTAGTGTATTTTATAGTCTTGGAAACACAGCACTGAAAGGCCCTAGAGGGGGGTGAATAGGGTTTATGAAACAAAAATAAGCAATTAAAAGATTTTTCAATAAACCACACACAAATATGAAATACAATGACAATAAAAGAGAATAGGGATAGAGATAGTTAGTCAATTGATGACACACGGTATGTTCATGAGGTTCGGTTCGCTGACGTATGTCCTCGCTACCCACTCTCGAGGAAAAATCCACTACACACCCGGTTTGGAAGCCGAAACTTCTTCTACATAACGATCTTCACCGAGATCTCACAACCGCACAGTCGATCTCCACGAGATCAAACTCACAACAGAAGCAATTGGAAGAAAAACTCTCTCTTTACAGTAACCTTATGGCAAGAAGAGAGATTGAACTGAAGTTTGGGATGTGAACTTTGAAATAGTGAAGAACAAAATTGAAAGTTGAAGCTCTTTGAAGACACAAACTTAAAACCAAGGGATTTGTAATAAAACTATGGTCCTGAAGTAGTTAGGGTTGTTGGGTATTTATGGGAAGATAATACAACAGCCAAAATCCTAAAGAATCAGCAGAAATCCCACAGAAATCAAGAAACATATTCTGTAAAAAAAACTACCAGTTACTGTGCTTATCAGTCAAAGCATCAGTCGACTGATGAGCTGAGCGTTGTATTCAAATACCAGCTCATCGGTCAATTGACGATCACTTTCAGTTGACTAACAACTCGTCAGTTGACTGATCAGTGGACCAAAACAAAACAAAAACTTTTTGATGATTCTAGGAACTTTCATCGGTCGACACATCAGTCGACTGATTTCATCAGTCGACTGATCAGTCGGCTGATAACAGGTTATCAGCCTGAAATAATTTTGAAATTGAGTTTCAAAGCTCTGTTAAAAATAGTAAATAAATTCCAAAACTTGTGAAACTTTGTAAACAGTTTATAAACATTATAACAAACTTGTTTGAAAAGGAATTTTGCCAAAAGGTCCTCGTATTTGTGAAAATCACTGTTTTAGCAAAAGTACCAAAATACAGTTTTTGAAAGTGTGCAAGTGTGTTATCCCATGAGCTTCAAAGGTAATCAACTAACTACTTGCCTACATTAAGTACTAGAGAGAAAAAAATAGCAAATATCCCTCACATATGAGTACATGGCTTGAGTCTTGATATTTGCTCTTGAGTTGATGAAGCTTCTCATGCATATAGTGCTCTTGAAAGCTTTGCTTCATCACTTTGCCTCCACCTCCTTAGATATTATTGGTATAGCTCATTTTCCATCCAATCCTCCATATCAGGTGCTAATGATATGTGATCTACAATATAGCTTAATAAACAATTAGCACCAATAATGGTGTTTGTAAATCATCATCAAAATAAAGGACCTAACAATCTCCCCATTTTTGATGATGACAAACAACCATTATGCAAGAGCAAGTAAAAATAAATTATTTGGCTTATAGATAGTTGCTCCCCCAATCTATAAGGCTCCCCCTTACTATGTGCATAAGTGAGGAGATTTCTCTCCCCCTTTGGCAACATCAAAAATGGGGTAAAATAAATATAATATGCATGCTAAAAACCCACACAATGCACCTCAAGTGTTGGCCTACCCGTGTCTTCCTCAAGTTTTAGGAATTATGACCTACCTCTAGGCATTACAACCTACCCCACTCCTCTTGGGATGACCCCGGTGTCTCACCTCTACACTCCTCTTGGTACCCGTGTGTGCTTAAGCATGGCTTGACATTTTATTATCAAGAAAGAAAGAAAAAATGTAGATATGACAATGGTAGAGTAAAGAATTAAAAACAAAATAGGAAAAAAGAAAAAAGAGATTATTTTAAATAATGCACATGCCCAATTCATTCCTAATGCGGCAAAAATCAACTTTACAAAGGGGTTTGGTAAAGATATCCGCTAATTGAGATTTAGTGTTAATATAAACAAGGGAAATATCTTTCTGTTCAACATGATCACACAAGAAGTGATGCCGTAAAGAATGCACATGCCCAATTCATTCCTAATGCGGCAAAAATCAACTTTACAAAGGGATTTGGTAAAGATATCCGCTAATTGAGATTTGATGTCAATATAAACAAGGGAAATATCTTTCTGTTCAACATGATCACGTAAAAAGTAATGTCGTGCATCTATATGTTTGGTTCTGGATTGTAAAACGGAAATTTTTGAAATATTGGTAGCACTAGTATTATCACAAAAAGTTTTTGTATCATGAAAGTGCAAATCAAAATCAACCAAATTTTGTTTCATCCACAAAAGTTGTGCACAACATAAGCCGACGATAATGTATTCCGCTTCTGTAGTGGACAAAGCAACACAATTTTGTTTCTGAGATACCCAAGATATAAGTAAGTTACCCCAAAATTGACAAGTACCACTCGTACTTTTGCGGTCCATCCTACAACCGGCAAAGTTGGTATCATAATAACCACAAAGATCAAAAGATGTATTTTTAGGATAAAACAAACCAAGTTCTAAAGAGCTATTAATGTATTTTATAATCCTTTTAACCGCAATCAATTGAGACTTTTTAGGTGAAGCTTGAAAACGTGCACATGCACAAATACTAAACATGATATCCGGCCTACTAGCGGTGAGATAAAGAAGACTACCTATCATACCTCGATATAGCTTTTGGTCTACTTTTTCACAACTTTCATCCGCATCCAACTTGATGGTGGTGCTCATTAGAGTTGGGGCATGTTTTGAACTTTCCATCCCGAATTTTTTCACCAACTCCCTAGTGTATTTGCTTTGTGATACGAAAATGCCATCATTGGATTACTTAACTTGGAGGCCAAGAAATAAGGTGAGCCCTCCTATTATGCTTATCTCAAATTGATCTTGCATTACTTTAGAAAAGTCCTTGCACAAAGATTCATTAGTGGCACCAAAAATAATATCATCCACATAAATTTGAACTATAATGAAGTCATATTTTCGTTTTCTAACAAAAAGAGTATTATCAATTGTTCCTTTTGTAAAATCATTTCAATGAGAAAACTTGAGAGGCGAGCATACCAAGCTCTAGGAGCTTGTTTTAACCCATATAAAGTTTTTTGAACTCGGTATATATGATTTGGAAAAGATGAGTCAATAAAACCGGGGGGTTGCTCAACATAAACCTCTTCTTCAATAAAACCATTTAAGAAAGCACTTTTGATATCCATTTAAAATAATTTAAAATTTTTGAAACTTACAAAGGCCAAAAATATCCTAATAGATTCCAATCTTACAACCAGTGTAAAAGTTTTATCATAGTCTATGCCCTCCTCTTGATTGTATCATTGGTCAACCAAACGAGCTTTATTCTCTAGTAACTATGTCAAAGTCATCAAGTTTATTTCTAAAAACTTATTTAGTTCCAATAATAGAAGTATCATTAGGTCTAGGAACTAATTTTCAAACATTGTTTCTTTGAAAATTATTCAATTCTTCATGCATAGCTAAAATCCAAAATTCATCTTTTAAAGCATCATCAATACGTTTGGGTTCTATTTGGGATAAGAAGGCTACATTACCACATTCGCTTATAGCTTTTATGCGAGTCAAAATGGCTTTGGATGGACTCCCTATAATTTGGTCTTTAGCATGATCCGGTGCAAACTTCCAAGACTTGGGAAGTTCTTCTTGAGTTTGTTCATTTATGTTCTCCCCGTCAATTGGTGCATTCGTTGAGGGTTTGTAATTTAGTTGTAAGAGCTCCATTCCTTCCTCAATCTCATCATCATCCCTAGGCAAATTATCTTGCAAACCAATATTAGATTCATCAAACATAACGTTTATAGACTCTTCAACAACGAGTGTTCGTTTGTTGAAAACTCTATAAGCCTTACTTCTAGGAGCATATCCCAAAAATATCCCAACATAAATTTTTGAATCAAATTTATCATGGTGGTCTTTAGTATTTAAGACATTTACAACCAAAGATACGAAAATATCCAATATGTGTAGTTTTACCAAAAAATAATTCATACAGAGTTTTCTTAAAAGAAGGTCTAATTAAAACACGATTTAAAATGTGGAAAGTCGTATTGACGATTTTCGTCTAAAAATATTTTGACAAATCATAAAAGTTTATCATAGTGCGTACCATCTCTTGTATGGTTCTATTTTTCCGTTCAACAACACCATTTTGTTGGGGTGTTCTAGGAGCGGAAAACACATGAGTTATACCATGATGAGCACAAAAATCATTAAAGAATTTGTTTTAAAATTCTCCACCATGATCACTTCTAGATTTAACAACTTTTAAATCTTTTTCATTTTTAATTCTTTTCATAAAAAAAGAAAACTCTTCAAAGCATTCATCTTTATTAGCAAGAAAAATTACCCATGTGAAACGAGAGAAATCATCAACAATAACAAAGACATAGTTTTTACCTCCTTGAGAGGCAACACGCATGGGTCCAAAGAGATCGAGATGTAATAATTATAAATATTTAGAAGTGGATACCTCATTTATGGATTTGAAGGAAGTCTTAGTTTGTTTACCTTTACCACATTACTCACAAGTAGAATCCTTAACATATGTTAGATTTGGGAGTCCTCTTACTAAGTTCTTCTTAGATAGCTTAGATATTAGCTTCATGTTAGCATGTCTAAATCTTTTGTGCCAAATCCAAGGATCCCCATCTACCGTGGTAAGACACTTTACATCTTGATCTAAAAGCTCGTTCATCTTAAAAATGTAGACATTAGATCTTCAAAAAGCAACAAAAATGATTTTACCATTTCTAATAACAATATATTTATCCAATTTAAAAATGATGTCAAAGCCTTTGTCACTTAATTGACTAATGCTAAGAAGATTATGGTTTAAACCTTTTATAAAATATACATCTTCAATTACGGGAGAAGGTATCTTACTAATAGAACCGATTACTACGATTTTTCCTTTCTCGCCACCACCAAAGGAGACATTGCCTCCTTCAATCCTTGATAGGGTTGCAAATAATTCTTTATTGTCCGTCATGTGATAAAAGCAACCACTATCAAGGTACCATAACTCCTTACGTCTTATGCGAGACGTTCCCTACATATAAACAAGTGGTAGAACCTTTAGGTATCCAAGTTTTAGGTCATTGAGTGTTAGTATTTTTGGTACCCTTGGGTACCCACATTAACTCATAATGATCAATGTTATTTTTAATCCTACAATGAGTAGAAATATGACCATATTTCATGCAATATGTGCACAATAACTTTTTCTTATATGTAGGAGCATGAGATTGATGATACCATTTTCTACCAACATGATAATGACTAGAATGAGCATGATTAGATTTAATTCTAATGTTTTTAATTTCTAATCTCACAACTTTAGATCTTAGTTGTTTATTTTTAAAGTCTAGATCTCCTATCATCTCATCTTTTAGAGCAAGAGATGATTGTAGTTGCTCAAACATAGAGTCAAAAGAAACATGCAAATTTTTAAATGAAGAATATTCTTTTGCTAATCTCTTAAATTCAAATTTTAATTCTTCTAAAATCGCTTCTAATTCACATTGCATATAAAGAGATTCACTTTCAGCTTCGGATTGTCCCTCATCTTCATGAGCCATGAAACAAATGTTCCGGTCATGCAAATTTAATGCTTCTTCCTTCTCCTTAACCTTCTTCTCATGGACTTTGAGCTTGCCAATGAGTCCATCAAGAGTGAGAGTAGATAGATCATGTACTCCTTCAATGGCCATAGCTTTAGGTTCCTAAGCCGGCGTCTAAGAGCGAAGAATTTTGTAGCACATCTCTTGATTCTCCAAGACCTAATCAAGACCATGAAATTCATTTATAATATTAGTGAACCGAGAAAATATAGAGTCAATAGATTCACTTTGAAGCATTTTGAATAGTTCATAATCATGCATGAGACCACTAATCTTAGACTCCTTCACTTGGGGGGTTCCCTCATGGGTAATGCATAACTTCTTCCAAATTTCGTGTGCGGTTGCATATATAGAAACTCTCTTGTACTCATTGGGGGTAAGACCTTAAATTAGTACATTCATGGTCTTAATGTTAAGGTTTACTAGGTTTCTTTCATCTTTGGTCATTTTACCACTATCCTTTTTGACATATTTCTTTTCTATGATTTCTAAAATGTCAAGGTCAATGCATTGCAAATAAATTCTCATCCTAGTCTTCCAATAAGCAAAGTTACTACCGGTGAAGAGGGGTGGTCTAGTGGTGGATTGACCTTCTAGCATATGCATATTCATTGAAGCCTCCATAATGATCTTTTCTCTAAGGGTTTTAAGCCTAACAATAGTAGAGACATTGCTTTGATACCAATTGAAAGGCCCTAGAAGGGAGGGTGAATAGGGTTTATGGACCAAAAATATGCAATTAAAAGATTTTTCAATAAACCACACACAAATATGAAATACAATGACAATAAAAGAAAGTAGGGATAAAGATAGTTAGTTAATTGATGACACGCGGTATGTTCACGAGGTTCGGTACGCTGACCTACGTCCCCGCTCCCCACTCTTCAAGAGAAATCCACTACACACCCGGTTTGGAAGCCGGAACTTCTTCTACACAACAATCTCTACCGAGATCTAACAACTACACAGTCGATCTCGACGGGATCAAACTCACAACAGTAGCAATTGAAAGAAAAACTCTCTCTTTACAGTAACTGTATGGCAAGAAGAGAGATTGCATTGAAGCTTGGGATGTAAACTTTTAAATAGTATAGAACAAAATTAAAAGTTGAAGCTCTTTGAAAACACAAACTTAAAACCAAGAGATTTACAATAAAACTATGGTCCTAAAGTAGTTGGGGTTGTTGGGCATTTATGGGAAGAGAATACAACAGCCAAAATCCAAAAGAATCAGTAGAAATCCCACAGAAATCAAGAAACAGATTTTGTAAAAAACTAGTCGTTACTGTGATTATCAGTCGACTGACGGGAAGCATCAGTCGACTGATGAGCTGAGCATTATATTCAAATACCAACTCATCAATCAACTGACGATCAGTTTTAGTCGACTGATCAGTTGACCAAAATAGAACAGAAACTTTTTGATGATCCCAGACACTTTCATCGGTCAACACATAAGTCGACAGATTTCATCAGTCGACTGATAACAGGTTATATGCCTGAAATGATTTTGAAATTAGGTTTTAAAGCTCTGTTAAAAATAGTAAATAAATTCCAAAAATTATGAAACTTTGTAAACAGATTATAAACATTTTAACAAACTTGTTTATAAAGGAATTTTGTAAAAAGGTCCTCGTATTTGTGAAAATCAATGTTTTAGCAAAAGTACCAAAATATGAGTTTTGAAAGTATGCAAGTGTGTTATCCCATGAGCTTCAAATGTAATCAACTAACTACTTGCCTACATGAGTTTTGAAAGTATGCAAGTGTGTTATCCCATGAGCTTCAAATGTAATCAACTAACTACTTGCCTACATTAAGTACTAGAGAGTCCCATGAGCTTCAAATGTAATCAACTAACTACTTGCCTACATTAAGTACTAGAGAGAAAACAAAATAGTAAATTTCCCTCACATATGAGTACATGGCTTGAGTCTTGATATTTGCTCTTGAGTTGATGAAGCTTTTCATGCATATAGTGCTTTTGAAAGCTTTGCTTCATCACTTTGCCTCCACCTCCTTAGATATTGTCAGTATAGCTCATTTTCCATCCAATCCTCCATGTCAGGTGCTAATGATATGTAATCTACAATATAGCTTAATAAACAATTAGCACCAATAATGATGTTTGTAAATCATCATCAAAACAAAGGACCTAACAAGCCCATCTCCAATCTCAAAAGATAGATATATGTCATCTTAGAAAGACTATTTTTAGCCATTTATAATGCTGCCATCAACTGTAGAACCGGTCAAATAAAGCTGTCCTTTGAGAATTTGACTGCTGATCTTAATATTTTTAACCCAGGGAACCAACCAAATGATCAACCTCTAGAAACAAATTACATTTAGGAAAGATCAAAAGAAGAAGAAGAGAATGAGTTAGGTCTTAGTTCTGAGGAAATCTTTGGTGAGGAGTTGAAGATATTAGAAAAATCAAGTCAGGTAATTCAGAAAGAGGAAATTGTGTTAAATACATCCTTCTTTAACCCAACTTTTGAAGAACTCTTTGTTGATGAACTTAGATTGTTAGAAAACAAACAACAACTAAATTTTCATACCTTAACCATGAATCTTGGGGTTAAGAATTTTTTTAAAGAAGAATTGGTTGTTAAAGAACAAACCTTCATAATAAAGAATCTATGTTCAATAAGAAATTTAAAATGTATGACACCAGTAATACCTATCTTGAATTGCTACAAAAACTATTGAAACCTTTGAAGAATGTAGAATTTAAGCACGTCATTGATTATATCATTTTGGATTTCTTTAAAATTTAGGGTAGAACTTTTAGCAATAATGTAGGATTTAATGTAGAGTATGAGCTTTTCATGTTGAATCTTTCATTCCATATTTTTGTGTTTTGTCTCATAATAATAAAAAGAATTTATTCTTCTCTCAATTGAAAGTTTCTTATTCTTTTATAGTGAAAAATATAAAAAAAGAAACAAAAAGAAATATATGAAAAAAAGAAAAAAGATATGAAAAAAATTCTGAAAAAATGATGAAAAAAAAAGAAGAAGAAGAATTTTTTTTATTTTCATCCTCCTCATATCAAAGTTAATTGCAAATTTTTTCATCATTATTCTAGGTCGACCGAACAAATGTAAGTGTTTTATTTTTTATCTGCTTTGCTTTGTGCATCATAGACTTTGCATTGAGGATAATGCAAAATTTAGGTGTGGAGGTGGGAACTAGTTATTTTTTCCTTTTTTACCTTTTTAATTTTTTTTCTCTTCTTTCTATCCCATAATTTTTTTTTCTCTTCTTTCTATGTCATAATTTTTTTCTATTCTTTCTATGTCATAATTTTTTATTTCTTTTTATAAAAATCATAAAAATATTATCACTTGTCAGATTAATAGAGTTAATTAAGAATTGATCTATTTGTTAAATTTTAAATTTTCTAATCCCTAGTTAGTTTTTTACTCAAATTTACCTTTTATGATAACTCTAAATAATTTTTTTAAGAAATGATTTTTAAAGTAGTACACTTCACTTAAGCCTTAACTTAGTATTTTAATTAAAATAATAAAATTTTTGCATTCTTGGCTTAGAGTTGAAAATAATTTTTCAAGTTGTCTTGATCTACCTATTTTTTGGGATATATATACATATACACATATATGTATATTTTTTTTAAAAAACTAACTTTGCAAAAGAAGAGTGCAAAAAATAGGCACAATATATATATATATATATATATATATATATGGGAAAAGTGAATCTAATGTGACACCTTAGGCTCCCACCTAAGGATGCAACCTAGAATCACATCATTTCCTAAATTTTTTTTATGATCCGCTCCGTTGAACTTGATCTACACGTTCTTAAACTCAAACACACCAATTTTGGGGTGAACCCGTTGTGTTTTGACCATTCGTTGAGTCGTGTAAAAAGTTCTATTCATTCGAAGCTGTTAAAATTGCAACGAGTGGATAAAGGGTCAAAACACGACGGGTTCACCCTAAAATTGGTGTGTTTGGGTTTAAGAACATGTAGATCAAGTTCAACGGAGCGGATCACAAAAAAAAATTAGGAAATGATGTGATTTTAGGTCGCGTCCTTAGGTGGGAGCCTAGGGTGTCACCTTAGATTCACTTTTCCATATATATATATATATATATATATATATATATATATAAGTGAGTACGTGAGAATTATATGTTAATGTCCATTA
Organism: Asparagus officinalis; assembly: GCF_001876935.1. NCBI lineage: Eukaryota > Viridiplantae > Streptophyta > Magnoliopsida > Asparagales > Asparagaceae > Asparagus > Asparagus officinalis. Next base: position 116,063,863 of record NC_033800.1, read on the forward strand.
TGGTGTTTTATTTTCTAAGTATTTTCAAATTTAATGACCTAAGCCTAATTGGGTTGTGATTCATTAGCCCAAAACTCGTTAAATGATCACTTAGAAAGCCTGATAAAGTAGAAAAAATTACCAAGGAATAAAGAGTGAAATAAAAAAATATACTAATAATATTTTTATATATATTGTTATATTTATATATTTTCCCTTTAAAATTTATTTTGATTAACAGACTTGAAATTTTTTTAAAACAAAGAGTTAGCATGTTCATTTCAAAACTTTTAAATTAAATTTTTAAGTTAGACTAGGAAATTTACCTTAGAGTTATATAAAAACGTTTCCTTGAGTAATAACGAGCTTTAATTATAATGTCTAAATATATCCAGTAAATTAATTATTCACTAACTTCTTTAAATTGGCAAGTTGACCGAATTTTATGGGTATATTCGCTGTAAAACCTCGTGAGACTATAACTAATCCACTAGGGTAACCTAGCGGTTTAAAGGTTTATTGTATGTGCTAAATACAACCGCGATTCTTGCAAAAGTGAGTTAGAATTTTTTTTCTTTCTCTTTTATTTTCTTTCCTTGCTAGAGGACTAGCAAAAGTTTAGGTATGAGGGTATTTGATAATCACATTTTTATTATAATTTTATATCATTATTATCTATTTTACATCAATAAATATACTAATAATAATTATTTTATCTTAATTTGCTGGTTAATGAAGAAATAATGAATAAAAGCCCAAAAGACTCTAACTTTCTCATTTTATAACCTTTATTGAGGCCCAGGGTCAAGCTAAGAAGCCTGTAGAAGTCAGAGAAAATAAAAATCCAATATGAAAAGAAATCATATTCAAGATGGTTGGCAGAAAAGAAACAACGATATCTCCCAATCCGGAAGGCAGAATTTAACATATACTGTATGAAAATTTCCTATCTCGAAGAGATGAAGTCATCTGTCAAGTCATATTTTTGATACAAGTATTGATACTAGTATCGATACTTGTATCGATACCTGCATCGACAAGGGTATCAATACCATTATTGATACCTGTATCGATACCGGTATCGATACCAAATGTGCAGTTATAATTAAAAGACAAAATTGATTAATTTGGAAACCAAGTATAATCCAAGGGCTCTCATTCATTGTTGGAGGCTATAAATAGGGGTAGAGAGTGAGTGGTTAGGGTGTGAAATATTTTATAAAAACTCATTTTAGAGAGGAGGGTTACTCTTAATTAAGAAGACCTTCCAAATTATAACTTTTATTGCAATTAATAAAAAATATTTTTACCTCTTCATATTTTTATTGTCTTCTCTTTGTTTGATTATGAAGATGAAGATAGGATGAAGATGAAGATCAAGATGAATGTTTGTTATCACCTTGAGGCTAGAACCCTCTTAGGATGTAAATTTTCTCTTTCTGATTAAATTTATCTTTTGCTTTCTTTTCTTATTTAGATAGCCAAGAGGCTAGAACCCTCTTGCCTTAGATTTATTTTCATGCTTGTAGAGTAGATTTACTTTTATGTCTTTACTTTCTTGCTTTAAATTCTTGCATTTATTTATTGTAATTTATTTTGTAATCTAGATTTTATTTTCTTGCACTATTCGTCTTGAGGCTAGAACCCTCTTGGGATTAGTTTTTATTTTTATCTATTTTCCTTTCTTTGATTCACCTTGAGTCTAGAACCTTATAGGGAATTGCCCTTTTTTGAAGATGTGGAACTAATACTTGTGAGAACTCTATAAATTACATGAAACTAGATTTCTCATATATCTAATTAAATCCTTCATCTTTTACTTTCTTTATTTTCTTCTTTATTCTTTATTTTCCTCTCGTTTGTTTCTTGATTTTATTTCCTTCATCTTTCTTTCTTTTCTTTTGTTAGTTTTGTTTATATTTACACTTTATCACATCCACTCTTTATCTCCCAACTCTCAATCTCGTTTTGTTTTTATTTACATACAATCACTCTCACTCTCTCTATCTCTCCACAACCACATTCATCACTCCTAATTGTCACACACACACAACATAAGAACCAATCTTGATTTCCTCCTACAAACACATTCCTCATGGGATCGATAACCTTTTATACTATAACTTAATGGTTGTACACTTGCAATTTTAGAGGTATACATTTATGTCCTGTCATCAAGCTAGAGCTCACTCTCCTCAACCTCTTCCTCAAGTTCGATTTGTATCCCACTATAGATTACACTACTCTTAGCATCCGGGATGTGGTATTAATGTATTTGCTAGTGAGGGGTAAGTCTTTTAATCCTACAGGACTGACTTTTAGGTGGATGTGTATGGGTGTAGCTATTGCTAAGGAGATCATTGAGAAAAAGACTTAGCAGAAGACTCAGCTCATATATCCCTTCCTTATTACTCGGATTAGCCACGACCAAAGGATACCCTTTCTCTCTTGTGACTGATATGAGAAGGGAAGAGCTTCACTTTCTATTGAGACTATGAGGAAGAGCTTAGATATAAGTGAGAAGGGTGATACCACCACTGGGAAATCATCTGAATCCCAGCCATCTATTTCATAGACCCAGGATTCCTCTCCTTCTACAAAAGGGACTATGTAATCTCTTGGAGAGAGTGTAGAGATGATTAGGAGGGATATTGTAAAACTCCGTGAATTTAAAAATATGGTGATAAATAATAATAAATATGTTATATAGTAATAAATAATATTTATTGATGTTTGAGTATGCTATAAATTGATTTGAGATCAATTTGATGTATATATGTGAATATAGGAGTGAAATCACGCACTATATACACGAGCCTGGAATCTGGAAAAACAACCAGTTAAGAGTATAAATGTTTTACATACCAATGCAGTTCGAATCTAGAAAAACTCAAAAGATAAAAGTTGTAAGTCTCTTCAACAGATTTCAAAAAAAAAATCTTAAATCACCTCATTCCGAGGTCAGACGAGAAAGTTACAGCCAAAATACCGAAGGTGGTTTTCCTAGTCAGACTAAGTTTCCTGGTTCGGGTCAAACGGGTTTTGTTTCGGGTTTGCCTCTATAAATATATGTATTTTTCATAAAAATTCTTCTCTTTTATGATATCTTTGTATCCTAGCAGCCACCCTCTCCCCTCAAAAACCCTAGATCAATTTCTTGTGAGTTTTGTGAGCTTTGTGAAGCAAAATACCGACACGAGGGCGAGATCATCGACGTGTGACAAGGGAGAACGGGTTGTTTGTACTTTTGAATTGCTTGCTATTCATTTTAGAAGCTTGCATATGAGATTAAGGCATGATCATCTACACCCAAACCTTACCCATAATTTATAAACATGTTTTTATGAAGTAATATGACATATTTGATGCTTAGAACTTAATCTAATGTGAAAAAGATTAGATTTTTGATATTAAACTATAAATAAATGTTATATCTACATGATTTTCTTTCTATTTATGATAGAAACATGATCATGATCATTAGTGTTGTTTTTAATTTCATTTTAATTATGTTAATCATGCTTAGGACATGTTTAAACCCTAGTTTGATGCTTTATTTAGTTTTAATGTGGATTTATTGAGCCTAAACAACTATTTTGAGTATAAAAATAGTTCGTTTATAATATATGAGTTAGAGATTAAATAGTTTTTTGTTTAAAAGATTATAAACAAATTTTTAGAAGTAAAATAAGATCTGAAATAATTAAACATGTGATTTAACTTAGTTTTGATGATTCTTTCGACGTTTTGATGTTTTCATGTATGTTTAGGGTTTACATATAATATTTAATGTTGTGATTCTTATTTCATGTGTTGAATAATCTTTAGAGATGTTAATTTAGTATTTTCAATGTTCTACACAAGTTTTACAATGAGTTAAACATGTTATACTCATGAAGCACACACAAACACGAACCTGCAGTAAGCAGGCTGAGGACCTCGGGTCGGTCGACTGCCGTATAAGGCGCGGTTGGCCGCCAGGCATATCTGAGCCTGTGCATGTTTTGTCTCATGTTCACTGATTTCGATGGATTTTCCCGATTTGTGTAAGTTATATTATGATGTTAATGGTCTATTAAACATCTGAGGTGTACGTGAACACAATATATAGGTTCGTACATTAAGATACGTGCACAAACACTTGAATACATGTTTTGAAATTGAGTATATATGCATAGTTGAGATGCACAACATATATCTAAGTTGGTAGATGTTGGTATAACATGTGATCATGCATATCTCATCAGTTGTGGGTGTACGGCATGGATGTTTCCCCGCAATGAGACCGCGACTATACCACACTAGGAGTATAGGATGTTTCCTACAATGAGACCGTGACTGTACCAATACTCGAAGATGACCAGGGTATTTTCCGATTGGGCTGATATGCATATACTCTGCTGTACAATCATCTGGATGCATCATCCAGAATAGAGAGATATACCTATTGTTGCAGAACAATTGAGTAAGGATGTTGAATCCACATGATATTGTGAGAACCTTACAAGAGCATGATTATTTGATAGAGATATATATACACAGTTGTAGTTTGCACCCATGCTAGTTACCCAACAGTAGGGTATGATTTTGAGTTTGACAGATATAGTCTGTTTTCTAGGAATGATTATGTTGGATGATACTTTTTATGTTTTTGCCAACTACCCGAAGGGTAGTCTGAGTTTTGAAATAGTTCACCATGTGTTAGGGTTGGAGTTATAGTTTTACTTTTATATATTGCTTCTCTTTACTTCTTAGTTGGGGTCATTAATTAGTGATTCATAATTTAAGACACATGGTATATATATGAGGGCTATCTTGTTTAGATTATTTTGCTCGACGTACTGGTCTCATATTGTGGATTTCTAATTATTGATTTTCTTTAGGTTGTTTATCTTTAATTTGGTATTAATATTTAGGTATCTACAATTTGAGACATATGGTATATACATGAGGGTTTTCTTGTTTGGATTATTTTGCTCGACGTACTACGTCTCTCTTTATAGGTGTCTAAATATTAATTTCGTTAGATACAGGGAAAATAATTTAGGTAGACTATGCATAATAGGTAGAGCCTCTATTTCATCTAGCAGCCCTTTTCCTGGGGGTAGATGGAGGTGATCTTGCTGTAGCGCTCTGACCCACATGTTGTTTCTTTTTTTGTTTTAAATTTTTTTCAGGCAGCTCAGAGTTTCGGAGAGCCACAGGATGACGATGTTCTAGCATAGTCACCATCGCATTATTTTAACATTACAGGCTCCACTGTAGTTTTGTATTTTCATTCAGACATTAGAGTTTATATTTTATTTTTGTAAAGGCCGAGTGCCTTATTGATACTTCATTTGACTCGATGTATCGAGACATATTACAATTGTTCCCGTTTCAATTATATTTTATTTTGTTCATTGGAGACGTGATATTATTATTTGGCTATCTCTTCTGTATTAATCATGTTAATTACACTACTATCATATTCTTTTGCCTGTTTTGTACCTATACTTCTTTTTTATTCCACTATAGGATATTACTATGATTGGTAAAATGTGTTAATACACTGTATGAGTGCATGACAGGTTTGACATTCTTGGATTAACCTTGGACTATAGCCTTGTGTGAACCCGGGGTATCACAGTTGATATCAGAGCTCTAGTTTTTGCATCCTTAGGATCATCCTGTGTCGAGTAGTAGAGCTAGGATAGAGTATCCTAGGATTCATGTATAGAATCCTCTAGGAATTCCTAGAATGAGTTAGGACGTAATACGTATACCTCAAAAATTATGAATTTTTTTATGACTACCTTATTTTGTTTGAAAAGTATTTGCATGAATACTATGTGATATGTTATGTTATGTATATATTTTTGGGACCTCATTTACTATGTCTACTAAGTTCTCCTCTAAATATTATAAATGTCAGGACGATGATGCGATCGAGATAAAACTCGTATCCGGAAAGCTAGACAAGTAGAACCCGAGCCGTAGCAGGCTCCACAGTATCTGAACGAGTAACGAGACACATTACATTTTCTAGAGTTCCACCACCAGTTGTACCAGCCGTGCCTATTGAAGAGGCAATACCAATGATTTCATCATTACCACAACCAGCTATTGATAGAGCCATAGAGAAGGAGGCTTGGTTCTGTAAGAATAAGAAAGACATTAGACACTGAAAGAACTATAGTTTCAGGGCACATCGGATTCATGTGCAGCCTATAAATGGAAGAAATATGTAAATATTTCTTAATATTGACTTAGTACTAAAGCAGAGTTAGATGCATTTAGCATAGAGGATATCACCGGAAGATAGCACCGGAGGATGGCACTGACTTTAGATTTTTGTCGGAGCAGCGAATACCACTTATTTAAAAAAAATTTGCTTGCTTCTTTGATAAGTAGTAGAGCTAGTCCGATTAAAGCAGAGAGATATACATGTAGTTACTTATGGAATCATGACCAGCATAGTGATAATGGCAAGGAAAAAAGACCTATTGTGGAATCTAGAGAGCCCCAGCAGCGGGATAAGGATTTTTACTACCAGTAACAAGGACAACATAAGAAGAGAGCACAAGCTACAATATTATTTGAGAGCGCGCAGCAGCGCAGAATTCGGTGTACATGTTATAATTGTAACAAGATCGAACATAAAGTGAAGGATTGTCGCAGTACACTAGCAGGAGACCAGCATGACAAAGGTCAGAGTCAGTAGTCTCAGGGCTACGGTTACGGCCAGCAACAGAGGATTTAAGGTACCTTCAGCCACCTCGAGGATTGAAGAGCCAATAGGCTAGATTCGTGCCATCCAGGAGATTCCTGAGGGACAGACAGTCCCATATGTTCCACCACCATCAGCGTAGCAATCGTCAGCCACTGGCAGGGGTTATGCAGTCGTACCACCATCAGCGTAGCAATCGTCAGCCACTGGCAGGGTTTATACAGTCGTACCGCGTGATCATGGTGCGAGCGAAGCTTTCTTAGTGATTTCCTTACCAGCTCGGATCTTGTTGATTCAAAAGCTTCGCATTCTTTTATCTATCATGATGTCATGATTAGACTTCAGCTTGTAGTGCAGCCTTTAGGCGTTCTATTATCAGTTTCTACTCTTTTGGAAGAGATGTCTCTCTTAGAGAGTATCTATAGGAGATGTGTCATCAGTTTAGACGAGTCTGAGTCCGTGGTCGATTTAATCGTCCTGTGAATGTTCGAGTGTTATGTTATTCTTGGTATATATTGGTTATCATCCTACCACATTAGTATAGACTGTTTTGTAAAGATAGTTAGCTTGTGAGCATTTGATGGGTTTGAATAGATAGTAGCAACCTCATAGGGTAACTAGAATGCGGATTTATTTTTGGCATACATTGAGGAGGTGATGATACGGGATTAGGGTGCAAATTTAAGTGAGACTGGAGTCGTCTCAGAGTATTAGGATGTCTTTTAGAACATACCTAGATTACTTCTAGTGAGAGAGGTTGAGTCCTGCATTGAGTCCTGCATCGAGTTGCATCCAGGCACAATACCGATATCCCGAGCACCCTATCATATGATACCTGCTGAAATGAGGGAGCTACAGACTCAGCTAGATGAGTTGTTAACTCAGGGTTTTATTTGTCGGAGTTATTTTCATGGGAGCACTGGTCCTTATCGTGGAGAAGGACGGTAGCATGTAATTATGTATAGATTATCGTGAGTTGAACAAGGTCACTTCCTGGATCATGTATCCACTATCAAAGATTTATTACTTGTTAGACTAGCTGTGGGGAGCGCAGCATTTCTCAAAGATTGATCTTCGTTCTGGTTATTTTTAGTTGCGAGTACGGGAATTGAATATTCCTAAAACTGCCTTTCTGACTCGATATGGGTCTTTCGAGTTTCTTATCATGCCATTTGGGCTGACTAATGCACCCATAGTATTCATGGATTTGGTGAACCGGGTTTTCCATCTATGTTTAGACCAGTTTATGGTTGTTTTACCGACGACATCCTTATCTGTTCAAGATTGGAGGAAGAGCATGAGCAACATCTTCGTTTGGCATTGCATACTTTGCGAGAGCATTAGTTATACGTCAAGTTTAGTAAATGCTAATTTTGACTATCTGAGGTCAGATTTTTGGCCATGTTATCAGCAAGAAGGGCATTGCAGTGGATCCAGCTAAAGTGAAAGCGGTACTTGATTTTTGGCCATGTCGTGTTCTAGAATTTATCAAGGATTATGAGTTTGCGATTCAGTATCGTCCATTGAAGACGACTTATACAACAAAAACTTATGCGAGGATATTCATTCAGGAGATCGTGAGACTACATGGAGTTCTAGAGATGATTATATCAGACCGAGGTTCAGTTTTCACTTTACATTTCTGGAGGAGCTTCTAGAATTCTTTCGGTAGCCAGTTGTCGTATTCTAGTGTGTTCCACCAGTAGAGAGACAAACAAACGGAGAAAATTAACTAAGTGTTGGAGGACCTATTGTGCGTATGTATTATAGATTTTTAGGGTAGCTAGGAGGATCATATCTCATTGATTGAGTTTGCTTATAACATCAGTTATCATAGACTATTGGCATGGCACCGTAGGAGGCATGGTACAGGAGGCCTTGTACATCGCCTATTTGTGGGGTAGAATCAGAAGATAATGTATTGCTTGGACTGGAGCTTGTAAAACATGCTACAGAGAAGGTAGCAGAGATTTGAGAGCGCATTCTTATAGCATATAGTCATCAGAAGAATTATGCAGATCAGAGGCGACGACCGTTAGAGTTCAAGGTTAGGAACTATGTTTCATTGAAAGTATCGTCGATGAAGGGAGTTCAGCGATTTGGCAGACGGGGAAAGCTTGCCCCAGGGTATATTGTTCTATTCAGAATTGTTGAGCATATTAGAGCCATTTCGTATCTGATAGGTCTTCTAGCATCAATGTCAAGTATACATGATACTTTCCATGTTTCGATGCTTAAGAAGTATTTACGTGACGAAGAGTAGCAGCGCGTGTTAGACATGCCATAGATCGAGCTTCATGATGATTTAACTATATAGGCGTCAAAAATTACCTATAGGTTCCCACACGTAGTTCAAAACGGAGAGGAGGAGATGAACGCTATTATCCAAGTTAGAGAGAATTATCTGAGTCAAAGGTGATCATCCTATACCATAAAAAAAGTAAAAGAACACACGAGTCAACAAAATGACAAAATACCTAAAACAGTGGAACAAGACAAGTCCTGAGAAGTGAGAAAGTGCAAAACACCTTTGGATGACTCGCATGCGCGGATCACCCCAAGGTGACCCGGGCAAGTGCGGGTCACGCTAAGGTGACCCGTACACGAGCGGGTCACCCTAGGGTGACCCGCACGTAGCCTAGCCGCGTCACCTTAAGGTGCCGCGCAAGCCAACGGTTCACCTTAAGGTTGTTAGGGTTCTAGTTTTGAACCTACACTCTTATTTTTTTTTTTTTTTTGATGATTTTACAAACAATTTATAACTAATTTTGTTTTCTATTGATTGTGACTTATTACAGGTTTATATCAGAGTTAAAGATCCAGATCAGCTATGTTTACAATCATTTAGGTATTATTGTATATATCGTGTGTTATTCTCTAAGTTCAATATATATTTATACACACACTTAACATTATGTTTACATTGTATTGTTTTACAAAAGTTTTGCAATACACCTCTTTATCAAAATCAAATGTATATGTTTACATATTTACACATATATGTGCACATTTGCTAAAACGATGATCTTTTACAAATGGCAAATGCAATTTCCTAAATTTCTTCACAAATATGTTTATATCATGTTTATAAACTATTCTTAAAGTTTTACATTTTTTAGAATTTATTTGATATTTTTAACAAGGTTCTAAGTTGAAAATTTTCTGTGTACATGTTTATGAGTCGACTCATGAACAGTATTGAGTCGACTCACAAACTGCTGCGTAATTTAAAATTTATTTTTGATGAGTAGACTCACAAACATCATGAGTCAACCCATTAGGTTGAGTCAACTCATGACTGTCATAAGTCGACTCACAAACTGTGCTGAAAAATAAGTTTTGTTTCTGCTGAGTCGACCCATGACTTTATGAGTCGACCCATGCATGATGAGTCGACTAATGAATTTTATGAGTCGACGTATAAGTTGATTTTTAGCCTGTAATGGCTACTTATGAGTCGACTCATGAATAGTACCGAGTAGACTCATAACACTGTAACGGCTACTTTTAGTTTTTATCTTCTTCTAGTTTTTTGGTCTTTTTACTTGGGTTCTTGTTGATGTTTTGGGATGTTATAAATACCCCAATGCATTTAACATTCTGACCAACCAAGAGATTTGTTTAATTAAGTTTACAAGTGTTTAAGAGGTGTTTAAAGCCTTGTTTTAAGCTTTGTTTCAAAAGAGAAGTTTTTCACAAAGAAGAAGCTTTCAATTTCAATTGAGAAATTCATTCTCATCATCATTTCTTCAGTTCTTTGTGTTTATAGAGAAGTTTATCTAAACTCTTATATATAGCTTATTGATTGTCAATTTCATATTCATATCTTGCTATATTAAATTGAATTAGAATTTTATTGTTCTCATTTATCACACACCCCCTTATTAAGCTTAGATTATTTCATACAATATATTAGTGGGTATTGGTATGTGAATTAGTGAGAGTGAGCTTCATTGTGTTCTCATTCATTATAGAGAACAAAATAATGTATTTGAACTTATATTGTGAGTATCACTTATAATACACTTGTACACCGAGAGTAGTGTGTGGTGAGAGATGGGGTCGAATCCAATAGGAGTGGTGTCGGTTGATGAACCTAGGGAGAGGTTGTATCCGAGCACTTGAGGAGGAGGACACGGTCTAGAGACCAACACTTTGTGTGTATAGTGTGATTGCATAGTGATTGTTGTGAGAGTTTTTCGTTGAGCTTAAAAACCGAGTGTGTAGAAGTTCCGACTTTCAAACCGGGTTATGATAGTGAAGATCTCCTTGAGGTGAGGAGCGGGGATGTAGGTCATGGGGACCGAACCTCGTGAACATATTATGTGTTTGTGTTTTCTTGGCGTTCATCTTTATTTGTGCTCACAACATATATCGCTTTCATCTCTTTATTGTGTCATATTTAATTTACACTTGTGTTTATATATCCTTGCATATATTTCACCATATAGGATATATCTCTTTGTTCAGCATATATTTCACCATATAGGATATATCTCTTTGTTCATATTACATATTCTTGTTCATAACATATTGTATATCTATCTTGCAAGGATATATCTCTTTGTTCATATTACATATTCTTGTTCATAACATATTGTATATCTATCTTGCAAGAATATTTTATTAATCAGTTTTAATTGGTATAAAATCAGATTAGATTAGCATAAGACCCTAATTACCCTCTCCCCTAGGGTCTAACAATTGGTATCAGAGCTTAGTGCTCTTTGATTTAAGGTCTAATCACCTTGAGTTAAAGATCCAAGTTATCTTTAGTGCTAATCCATTTTTTTGATTTGTTTGCTTGCATATATACATAATGGATATGCATGATGCATCTAGTTTAGGTTATGCCATTAATGTTGCTCCTCGTTTGGATATTCTTCCCTATGCTTAATGACGTGTTAGATTCAAAATTTTTGTTCAATCTAAACAATTCAATCTATGGGAAGTTATTGAAGATGCTTATATTGTACCCACTTCGAAAAAATCCAAGTGGAGTAAAAATGATGAAAGAACGTTTAATATGAAGAAGATGTTGTTAGAATATTTTCTTAGTGCTTTTCACTCATCCTTTTCTAACAAATTTTTTCATTTTGATAGTGCTTACAATTTATGGAAATTTATAGAAGCACGTTAAGGGGACTTGGAGGTAATCTGACAAGCTTTGGAGGTTTCCTCTTCAAGTTCTATTGGAGGATCATGCACACGGCCACTAGGTGATAGCCCTAGTGAGGTATGCGAGCTCGACAACAATGATGATATTACTTTTGTTAATCTTGCGCATGAATTTGAAAAATTATACAATATTTATATTGATTTGAAGAGTAAGCATGATAATATGGAATCCTCTCATGAAACACTAATTACTAAATTTGATCTCATCGCAAATGAAAATATAAATCTTAAAGAATGCAATGAAAATTTAAGATTAAAAAATGCTAGATTGCTAAATGAAAAATGTGATGCCATGTTAGAAGTAGAGATTAGTAAAAATAAATTAAACTCTATGGTAAACGATTATGTTTATCCTACTTCTAATAGCAATGCTTGTATGCACAATGATGAGTTGAATCAAATGAAAAAATACATATCGACCTTAGATTCAACACTAAACACTTGTATTACGAATAACAAAAAGCTTACGGATATGTGTGCAAAATACCATGTTAATTCTTCTAAGAAACCTACACACTATGCACACATGTATGACAAAATTCACAAATGTTCTATTTACGGTCTTAAAGGCCATATAGCCAAATTTTATCATAATGCACAAAAGCTTGACAAGCCTATTCATAATTGTGCATCTCATCAAGCTTCTTTACTTCATACACACGTACACACACATAATGTAAATCATAAACATCCTCATGTGTACAAATGTGATTTTTGTGGTCGTTTGGGTCATTTGACCAAATTTTGTTTTGATTTGAAGAAGATTTCTCGTTTGCAAAATAGTTTCAAAGATAAACCTATTTTTGCAAATGATTTTTGTGTATCTTATGTTGGTCAACACATACCATTTAGACCCTTTCATTGCACTCATTGCAATCAAAAAAGTCATGAATATGATTTTTGTTTCGATCGTATTCGCGCACCATATACGCCCAACTGGGTTCATAATCCAAAGGCCTTGATCTTAAATGATAAGGGTCATGTCCCTAACCCTATTGGTACTAAAAATATTTGGGTACCAAAATGTGCTTAATTTCTATTTCTTAAGAATTTTTTTTTGTTTTTTTTTTTGTTTTGTTTTTGATTGTTGCTCTTGTTTTAGACTTAAATATTTTAATAAACATTTAAAGCTTATTTAAGATCTACGTGTAGATTTTTATGACTCAAAATTCTTGTCAAAATATTTCTTTTTCAAGTGCAAAAGTCTTGTTTTAGAATTTCTGTAAAATATTGGGATTTAAGCTTAAGTCGACTCAGGGTCGACTCACATCCCTTAGTCGACTGCAAGTCGACCTTCGGGTGATTGTTTTCAAGGTATCTGATTCTTTTTGTTTTGGATTTGAGATGTTTTAGACCCGACCCATTTGCCTACCTTAATCCTGACCCTACACTCATCATTTTGACCAAATCTTGACCATTGATCTCATTTCAAAGCCCTAGCTTATCTTCTTTCTCCTCTTTCTCTCATTTCTTTCCTCCAACCGATCTTTCATTCCAGTCGACCTTCATCTTCAGCCGACTCATCATTTCTAGTCGACTCTTCCTCTCCGGCAATCATCATCTGCACTCGGTCTCCTCTGTTCGGTATAACCCATTTCCCTTTCTCATTTCTTTTTCTAGGGTTTCATTTCTATCTATGGTCAGTACTTCAACCAAACGCCCTAGAACTTCCAAAGGTAAAGCCCCTCTTTCTCGTGATCGTGCATCTTCACCTCTAGAGCTTAGCAATGCACATTACGAACAATATATAAATAGCACTGCTTTAATTGAAAAATATTATGCTCTTTGTCAGTTAAAGTTTTTCCCTGGTAGATTTGTTAAATTCGATGACTTTAGTCATTTTTCTCTTGAATAATTTTTCTCTGCTGCTAAACTCGCTAATTTAGTCTCTAGTCAGCACTCTGAAAAACTTTACCCCCATCTTGTGCGTGTGTTTTACGCAAATCTCGTAATATTTGCTCCTGAGAATAGACCACATTTTATTACTTCCTGTGTCAAAAATCGCCATATTCGTTTCACAGCTGACCGTCCATCTGAGATCATTGGCATCCCTCATGGTGACACCTTTCTTGATGATGTAATAATCTCAGTGTTGAAACCCTTATGACTGTTCCTGGTGAAAGCCTTCCATTATATGCTAAAAATGTGTCTGATTTGGCTACCATTGTTGGACGTATCATTTCTTATAATTTGATTCCAAAAACTGGGGGGTATAGTCACTATTCTCAAGATCTCACTAGGGGCATCTATGTCATTCTGGGTAATGTTGATGTTAAATGGGGATATGTTATGTTTGATATCATTGCTTCCAGTCCATCCACTTTCATTCCTTTTGGTGGTCTTCTTACAAAAATCTTTAAATACTTCAATGTTGACCTATCTGATGAGACTCCTTTTGATATTCGACCTCTCTTTGATATTACTGCTCTTCATCCGATGAGAATTCCTGCCACATTAATGGCAATGCATGATCATTCTGCTCGTAGACCCCCTCCTGAATCTCCCGTACATGAACCTCCTTATGAGCATTATCATTCCTTCTCAGATTCATCTGTACCAAACCAGATAGAAGATCTTTCCACTCATATGACTGAATATTACTATAGTGACCAAGTGAGATTTTAGAGGATTGAAGATAGTGAACTTGATCTTAGCATGAAATTTGGAGAGGTTGAAAAGACCCAGGTGGAATTAAGGAAAGAGATAGCCTCCTTGAGGAGTGAAAGAGAAGTTGACATGTTAAGGAAAGAGATAGCCTCCTTGAGGAGTGAAAGAGAAGTTGACATGGCCTCCATTCACAGTAGATTTGATGAGATCGTAAACCTTTTGCAGTGAAAGAGAAGTTGACATGGCCTCCATTCACAGTAGATTTGATGAGATCGTAAACCTTTTGCAACAATCCCATCCTTCCTCGGGTCAAGGATCATCGAATGCTTGAAGCTCTTTTTTTATTTATGTTGAACAATATGATATTTTGGTTTATGTTATGTTGGCAAACTTTTATTTACGTTGGCATGTAATATTTTAACTTGCACTTGATTTGCTTCATGTTGGACATGGCTTGAAAATATGTGTTGAACTTGGTATGTAATAGCCTAGTAAATCTGTTTCTTTTGAATTTATGTGAGTTTTCACACTTGATGGTGAGCTTATATCTTATATGATGATCATATGCTCTATCATGTTTGTGTTCCATATGAATATCCTCACTCATGTTTCTCTTCTGACAGGGGGAGCGTGGCTCCTATTTGTTTATTTTGTTTTTCTAACCTATGCATAAATGTAGGGGGAGCCTTACTCCATTATTCCCCTTTTTGATGTTGCCAAAAGGGGGAGAAATGGTATTGGTTTGTTGTTTATGAGTATTGAGTTTATATTTCATGATTTATATAATGAATTGTTTGTCATCATAAAAAAAGGGGAGATTGTTAGGGCTCTTGTTTTGAATCTACACTCTTGTTTTGTTTTGATGATTTTACAAACAAGTTATAACTAATTTTGTTTTCTAGTGATTGTGACTTATTACAGGTTTATATCAGAGTTAAAGATCCAGATCAGCTATGATTACAATCATTTAGGTATTATTATATATGTCGTGTGTTATTCTCTAAGCTCAATATATATTTATACACACACTTAACATCATGTTTACATTGTATTGTTTTACAAAAGTTTTGCAATACACCTCTTTATCAAAATCAAATGTATATGTTTACATATTTACACATATATGTGCACATTTGCTAAAACGATGATCTTTTACAAATGGCAAATGTAATTTCCAAAATTTCTTCACAAATATGTTTAATATCATGTTTATAAACTATTCTTAAAGTTTTATATTTTTTAGAATTTATTTTATATTTTTTAACAAGGTTTTAAGTTGAAAATTTTCTGTGTACATGTTTATGAGTCGACTCATGAACAGTATTGAGTCGACTCATGAATAGTATTAAGTCGACTCACAAACTGCTACGTAGTTTAAAATTTGTTTCTGATGAGTCGACTCATAAACATCATGAATCGACCCATTAGGTTGAGTCGACTCATGACTGTCATAAGTTGACTCACAAACTGTGCTGGAAAATAAGTTTTGTTTCTGCTGAGTCGACCCATGACTTCATGAGTCGACCCATGCATGATGAGTCTACTCATGAATTTTATGAGTCGACCCATAAATTGATTTTCAGCTTGTAACGGCTACTTATGAGTCTACTCATGAATAGTACCGAGTCGACTCATAACACTATAACGGCTACTTTTAGTTTTTGTCTTCTTCTGGCTTTTTGGTCTTTTTACTTGGGTTCTTGCTGATGTTTTGGGATGTTATAAATATCCTAGTGCATTTAACATTCTGACCAACCAAGAGATTTGTTTAATTAAGTTTAAAAGTGTTTAAGAGGTGTTTAAAGCCTTGTTTCAAGCTTTCTTTCAAAAGAGAAGTTTTTCACAATGAAGAAGCTTTCAATTTCAATTGAGGAATTCATCCTCATCATCATTTCTTCAGTTCTTTGTGTTTATAGAGAAGTTTATCTAAACTCTTTTATATAGCTTATTGATTGTCAATTTCATATTCATATCTTGCTATATTAAATTGAATTAGAATTTTATTGTTCTCATTTATCACACACACCCTTATTGAGCTTAGGTTATTTCAAACAATATATTAGTGGGTATTGGTGTGTGAATTAGTGAGAGTGAGCTTCATTGTGTTCTCATTTATTATAGAGAACAAAACATTGTATTTGAACTTATATTATGAGTATCACTTGTAATACACTTGTACACTGAAAGTAGTGTGTAGTGAGAGACGGGGTCAAATCCAATAGGAGTGCGTTGGTTGACAAACCTAGAGAGAGGTTGTATACGAGCACTTGAGTAGGAGGACATGGGCTAGAGACCAACACTTAGTGTGTATAGTGTGATTGCATAGTAATTGTTGTGAGAGTTTTTTGATGAGCTTGAAAACCGAGTGTATAGAAGTTCCGGCTTCCAAACCGGGTTGTGATAGTGCAGATCTCCTCGAGGTGAGGAGCGTGGACGTAGGTCGTGGGGACCGAACCTCGTGAACATATTGTGTGTTCGTGTTTGCTTGGCGTTCATCTTTATTTGTGCTCACATCATATATCGCTTTTATCTCTTTATTGTGTCACATTTAATTTACACTTGTGTTTATATATCCTTACATATATTTCACCATATAGGATATATCTCTTTGTTCATATTGTATATTCTTGTTCATAACATATTGTATATGTATCTTGCAAGAATAATTTATTAATCAGTTTTAATTGGCATAAAATCAAATTAGATTAGCATAAGACTATAATTACCCCCACTCTAGGGTCTAATAAAGGTAACCCGTATAGGGCCGCGTCACCTTAAGGTGACGCGCAAGCCAGCGGGTCACATTGACGTAACTCGCACCCGAAACCTCCAAGACGTGTTTTCAACTGTTTTCTCAAGATTTGTTCATTCTAGAATCCTCCGAACTGCTTGAATATCATTAATAAATGTGGTTAGGCTGTTGCTAACTGAAGATATGGTAAAATCATTTATTCTTATCCAAATAACCTACATCCAAAGCCCTATAAATACAAGCCTAGGGCTCATTTCTTGAGATCTGAAAATTTGAAGCGAGGTGCTATCAAATTGGAGAGTAAATCACGAATTTCAGAGGAGGGATAGCAGATCTTGGTGAACTCCAGCATAAAGAGGGAGCTATTCGAAGGATCTGAGGCCCGTTTCATCATTCCTTGAGATCAGACCTTTTTTTGATCTCGAGAAGAGTCGTAATCCCGCTTGGTCGAGATTATTACTTCTGTGATTATTTCCTTTATATAGCAAGAGAATTAAATTTTTATTCTGTCAACTAGATCTGATCCGTGGCGGTCCACGGACTAAGGTGTCCCCGGCACAGGCAAAGATCGCATGTAAGCAGCGAATGATAAACGTCCTCTGCATGTGTTTGAAGAGAGTTATAATTTTTTTTGTTTTATTTATGTAAGTGAGTAATCTTATAAAAAAATTAACTCTTTTGAACCTATAATTGATAAACAATTGTAATAGTTTCTATAAAAAAACCAACTTTCGATGCAAACATGCTGGCGACCATAGTGGGAGCTAACAGCCTCGTCACCCAGGCTGTCGTATCGCAACTAAGGATCAAGATCCCGGTTGATGCAGAGGTCAAGTATGAGTACGACCAGACCAAGTTTGAGGAATACTTCTTATCCTCCTCCTCAAGATCTTCCACGCCTTGTAGGTGCAAGAAGATATCACCTTTTGAGAAGGTTTACACGCCAACAAAGGCTCAAGGTGACTATCGCCCAATTGTTGCTGAGGCTTCCCCTCGTAATGCTCCTCCGGCATCTAATGAAGCCAAGATTTTAGATCACAATGACTCCTCTTTAGTACAGGAGTTGTTTAACGAAGGCGCGCCGATTCTGACGAAGAAGGCTCGTCAGAGGTAATGACAACTCCGCGCCCGTCAGCTTGCCAAGACCTTGGAATCGGTTGATAGGATCTGTTATCACACGGATCTAGAGTTCAAGAAGCATCAAGTGACTCAACCGTCTCAACGGCATACAATTGATTCCTCCTCTAAGTCATCAAACAGCGAATGAGTTATTATCAAAAGAGTCAGTTCAACTCTCAAGGAGCGCATCCAAAAGCACTGCGCACGTGTCGTACACGCGTGTGCCTTAGTATGAAAGGTGCATAACATGAAGCAGGAAGAGGTGTCTAAAAATCACCAAAACCGTGCCGAATTTGGAGGCCAAAGTCCAGAATAGTGGCCGAGAAGATTAAGGATCACGGGTCACATCAAGGTGACCCGGCTAGTGATAAGTCACCTCAAGGTGATCCGGCTAGCCACGGGCCGAGCCAGACAGGCTCCCGCGGCTTTTTCTCCACTTCCGTCGAGTTTCATTCTTATTCTGATGGATCCTATATCTCTGGTGAAGCCTTATGATAGTGTGGATCCCTCCTGATCCAAAATAATGTTGGCAAATTACCTTGGCCCTTTGCACGAGGATGAGGTCAGGTTAAACAACTCCAGTTTCCACCTATTTAGGGTGCATATCCAAGACCAGGAGCCCGTTAAGGTCCCACCATCAAGTAGGCAGGGTTCCGAACGTGCGATTCCTAAGAACGCCAATAAGGCATTACATTCCCAGAAGAAAACGTGTCCGTCAAACGATAACATTATACCTAGAAATTCAAACCAACAACCGATAGGTTACTCTGGTCACAACACCGATGAGTTATACTATCGGGCTGGGAGTGTGAACAGATCCCAAAAGAGGAATAATCAAAAGACAAGCTCTCATTGTCTATGTGAAAAGCTTATCCGGACAGTATTATCAAGATGTAGCTGCCCCAGAACCATTTTACAAAGGGTCTCGATATTCGAGAAACTTGCAACTGAAGTGTCAAGGCTCAGATCAAGACACTCCAACAAAAGAAGATCGACCATTCAAGACGATGAACTCCTGAAAGTCACCATCAACATGGCTGATAAAGGAAAGTCTGTGTCCGCTTCGAATGACGCTAATTTCGACTTTTCTCCGGGAAGAAAAGTCAATTCAGAGATAGCCAAATGAATGTCTCTTCTCTAGATAGAAGCCTTCAGACATGGGGATTACCCGAGGATGCATGAAGGACTATCTTTACAAGACAAACTTTCGGATACTTTCTCCACAATCACCTCCAACGATACAATGTCTAGCATGGGGCGAGCTCGAGAAGTATTCATGATCACTACTGAACACATGGCTCCGCTACTTCAAGAAGCTTTGGCCAAGCAAAAAGAAGAATTTAAGGCTCAGATGGAGTTAACCGTGCAGCGGATGAAGGAGTTGCATGACCAACAGCTTCAAGCCTTATCAAATCAGCTGCGAGAATCCAATCATCACAATCGCATCGGTAGTGACTCAGACGTGGAGGAAAATCACAACGCTGATACCCCTCCCGATGACAAAGAGACTGGGGAAGGCCCCAACAATAACAATAATGCTACGGGTGGCCCCATCACTAAAGACAACGCTGGGGGTGGTCCCACCGTTTCTCCTCAAAATAGCCCGATGAAAGATACATGCAAAGACCAGAAGATGAAAGAGCTGGAGAATAAAGTCAATGCCTTAATGTCTGCTCAAGAAGTGAGGAAAACGAGCATTCTGTGCCCATATCCAAGAGAGTGGGATTCAATCCCGTACCCGGCGAATTTCACCCTAATTAGCTTCATGCCATTCGATGGGAGAGGCTCACCCACTCAACACTTGATCTATTTCAAGTCTCATTTGGGAGTGATCTGTGGGAATGAACAACTGATGATCCAGTCATTCGTAGGCACCCTTCGCGAAGATGCCTTTGATTGGTATCGACATCTCAAGCTAAGGAGCGTCAACTGCTGGGACGATATGGAAAGCTCATTCCTTAGAAATTTCTCTGATGATGACACTTAAGTGTTAATTGGAGCTCTTTTGGATGAGAAGCAGGAAGAAGGAAAGTCAGTTGACACTTTCGTCAAACACTTCCAAAATAAAGCAATGAACTTCCGAGATCTGATCATAAAGGAGTTCATACTCTAGACCTACCATCACAATCTCTCCCTCGATGTCCTCAAAGTCATGGGGGTCGTCCCTTTAACCACCTGGAAGGAATTAAAACTACGTGGAGAACAGGTCGAGCACTTCGTCAGAAGGAAAAAGGCCGAGAGAAGCCAACTGACAACGCATGTGATTTCTATTGATGTTAATCAGATGTCCTAACAACCTCGAAAATAGTGAAGGACTCCGGATCAGAAACTCCAAAAAGAGTACTCTTTCCAGGATAAAGAAGTCCTAGCCATCTTGAGATACCTCCTCGCAACGATAAAATCGAGCTACCACCTATTAAAGATCAGGAGGGAGCTAAGTGGATTACGGATCCAAATTACTGTGCATATCATAGGAGGGTTCTTCATCCCACCAAGGCTTGTTTCGGCCTCAAAAATAAAATCCAAGCCTTAATTGACTCTGGCATCATAATAGCAAAATAAGCCAAATAAGAACGAAAAAGATATCGAAGAGTATACGAGTATAAACTGCTTCTCCATCCGACTCCGAAGAGTATACGAGTATAAACTCCTCCTCCTTTGTACTCCAACAAGGTATACGAGTATAATCTATTCCCAAACCTCCAATTGGTATATGAGGCTAAACTGTTCCCTACCTTTGATGAGAAGTTCCTAAAGAATATTACAGATAATATTCTTAAGGATAACCTAACGACGTGGCTGAAAATAATACACCCCTATTAGACTCAGTGTCACCGAAAGGCTGGGGGTCGATACGAAGTTCGAGAGGAATACAAAGTCAGGAATCAAGACTTGATTCTATACCAAGAACGGTAGCATTGCCCACAAACGAGAAGTCCTTGAAAAAGTAATGTCCCTAAGTACATACGGGATAACCCCTATTTCTAACGGGAAGTTCCTAAAGAATACTACACATGATATTCTTAAGGATAACCCAAAACCAATTGATTCTTAATCATGATAAAAAAATGATTAAGAACCTCCTATTGTGGCTATTTAATCATTTCCAATATGATTAAAATCCTCCCACTGTGACTTCTCAAATACTCTTTCGTTGAGATAAGATTCAATGACTTTATCCGGTCAATCTTCCCTCACGAAAGCCCCATGGTCTAATTGTGGAGTGCTTAATCCCTCACTGATCAAATTAATTAACGCTAGGGTCTACTAAAATTCTTTCCGGTTTGATCCACTCAAACTCCCACTGTGCCAGTGCACCCAACACTTCCATTGTTAGAATCCGGACATAGTACTAGAAATTTTAACCCCCTCGTGTTAAAGTCCTTGCAACTTGAAACTAGAAACTCCCACTGTATTGACACAGTTATTTGTACAAAACGATACTCCCACTATTATTTGTACCACCTCACTCCTATCTTGGTCAAACCTTTAAACAGTTAGGACCACAGCTAAAATCTCTTCTCGATTCCTTCCGTGAACGAGAGGTCAACTTCCAAATCGAGCGACTAGACCTTTAAATAGTTAGGATCATTCCTCCATTCCTACTTGGTCAAACCTTTAAACAGTTAGGACCATAGCCAAAATTCCCTCTCGATTCCTTCCACGAACGAGAGGTCCACTTCCAAATCGAGTGACTAGACCTTTAAATATTTAGGGTCATTCTTCCAATCTCATCTTGGTCAAACATTTAAATAATTAGAACCACAGCCAAAATCCCCTCTCGATTCCTTCCACGAACGAGAGGTCCACTTCCAAATCGAGCAACTAGACCTTTAAATAGTTAAGGTCATTCCTCCATTCCCACTTGGTCAAACCTTTAAACAGTTAAGACCATAGCCAAAATCCCCTCTCGATTCTTTTCACAAAGACAGGTCCACTTCTGAATCGAGCGACTAGACCTTTAAATAGTTAAGGTCATTCCTCCATTCCTACTTAGTCAAACCTTTAAACCGTTAGGACCACAACCAAAATCCCCTCTTGATTCCTTCCACGAATAAGAAGTCCACTTCCAAATTGGACGATTAAACCTTTAAATAGTTAGAGTCTTTCCAAACCTCACTCGGTCAAACCTTTAAACAGTTAGGATCAAGACCGAAATTCCCTTTTGATAAACAAAAGACCTCTACCCACATCGATCGATCAAACATTTAAACAGTTAGGATCATCTCAATCTCCTCTCTGGTCAAATCTTTAAATAGTTAGGGCCAAAGTCAGAATTTTATCTCGATAAATGAGAAATCCACCTTTAGATTGGACAACCAAACCTTTAAACAGTTAGGGTTATCTAAATATTTTCGATTCTCGGAGTGGATATCACATTCTTAGTTTCACCCTTTAGATTCTTAAGGTGGAGATCCTACTTTGAGTTCCTTTTATACCTGTAGATAGAATATAAAATTCTTCTTTTTCAACATAGAGTTCGTCTTTGCCCCAAGAGAAGACACAACACAGTTCCTTAGTACTAAAATCTATGTGTCTCACGCATAGGGAACTTTATCTTGACTCCTAAATAGAGATAAGTATACGTCTAACCCGTATTGATGGGTGGTCCTTTCCTATGAAAATGACCAAGCATATGTATTCAACGTCATAGTACCAAGTCTAAGAGAGTTTATTCTCTTAGCACAACGTTACATGTGGAACAGACTTAAATAATCTGCATGCTATTTCGACTCAAATGGTAGTCGGTAAAAGCTCATCAAACCCGTTGATGGCTGAGGGTTTGCCAAAAATCCTGTAAATATGATAGTCACTAACGAATCAACTTCATCAGTTGGTCTCGTAATATGAGCATCCGAGACAACATCAAATCCAGCCCGACAGTCACCTTTCTTCAAGCGAGATAATTGAATCCGTCTCAGACACACGAGGCAAGATATACTGTCTCGCACACACAAGACAACATCAAAGAAGCCTCTCTAGTGGTTGTGGTCGTATCAGCTCCAATGGCAGGTCCCACAACCAAAACTCCCTTGTGGTTAAGTAAAACCCGACAAATGTATAATAGTCATGTCAGGAGAAACTTCGTACAAGCAGATGAACAAACGGTTGGTCCTGTAGTCTCTACACATGGTCCTACCACATCCTAACACCGATCAACATGTAGCAGATGAAAATCCATGCCGGTCAATGCGTTGCAACGAATGTCTATGCTAGTCGACGCGTCAACAATTTTCACCAAAATAAGGCTCAGGATTAAATGTCAATTCAATTAATTAAGGGAGTTCAATCACAATTTAGATACAAACTCACGACGGTTCAACGTCAACCCAATGACACGAACTAAATTCAGATATCAACACACCGATTTCAGTTTAAGATTTCGACAACGGTCAGACAATAAATGCAGCACCGGAAGAATTTCAGCTATTGAACAAATTACTAAATATACTGAAAGATGAAGAAGTATAAGAATTGAAGACTGAGCTTATCATATCCAAAATATTTCAGGCTCCACTATAAAAGAATAAGTCTGAAATACTTTGAAGGGGGTATCTGTAGGCATCAAAAATTACCTATAGGTTCCCACATGTAGTTTGAAACAGAGAGAAGGTGATGAACGCTATTACCTGAGTCAGAGAGAATTATCTAAATCAAAGTGGATCATTCGATGCCATAAAAAAAAGAAACGAAAGAATGCACGAGTCAATAAAATAACAAAATACGTAAAACAGCGAAATAAGACAAGTCCTGAGAAGTCGAAAAGTGCAAAATGCCTTAGGATGACTCGCATGCGTGGATCACCCCAAGGTGACCCACGCAAGTGCGGGTCACCCTAAGGTGACCCACGCAAGTGCGGGTCACCCTAGGATGACCCGCACGCAGCCGCATTACCTTAAGGTGACGCGCAAGCCAGCGGGTCACATTGACGTAACTCGCACCCGAAACCTCCAAGCGTGTTTTCAACTGTTTTCTAAGGATTTGTTCATTCCAGAAGCCTTCCAACTACTTTAATATCATTATTAAATTTGGTTAGGCCATTGCTAACTAAAGATACGGCCAAATTATTTATTCTTATCCAAATACCCTGCATCCGAAGCTCTATAAATAAAAGCCTAGGGGATCATATCTCGAGATCTAAAAATTGGAAGCAAGATGCTACCAAATTGGAGAGTAAACCATGAATTTTAGAGGAGGGATAGCAGATCTTGGTGAACTCTAGCATAGAGGGAGCTATTCGAAGGATTTGAGGCTCGTTTCACCATTCCTTGGCATCAGACTTTGTTTTGATCTCGAGAAGAGTCATAATCTCACTTGGTCGAGATTATCACTTCTACGATTGTTTCCTTTATGAAGCAAGAGCATTAAATTTTCATTGTTTTAATGGGATCTGATCTGTGACGGTCCACGGACTAACGTGTCCCCGGCAGAGGCAAAGATTCCATGCAAGCAACGGGTGATAAACATCCTCTGCGTGTGTTTGAAGACAGTTATAATTTTTTTATATTTTATTTATGTAAGTGAGTAATCTTATAAAAAGATTAACTCTTTTGAACTTGTAATTAATAAACAATTGTAATGGATTCTACAAATAAACCAACTTTCGACGCAAACAAACTACGATAGAAGTTCCAATTTGTATTCTTGCCAAAGAGGACAAGAAGCTTAAAAACAAAGTGATACATTTAGCTAAAGTTCAATAGAACCGGAAAGGATCTGAGGAGGCTTCTTGGGAGAGTGAGGAGAATATGCGTAGCGATTAACCGTACCTATTTGAGTAGGTAAATTGATTGATTTTGATTGGTGTTCATGATTATCTATATGGTCATATTTATATTTAACGCTACAATGAGGATATTAACACTTAGCTCCTAATTATTTGGAACATATGGTATATATATGGAGGGTTCCTTGTTTGGATTTTTTGCCTGACGTACTAGTTTCGCTTAATTAGGGGTTATGTGAGAGTATTTGCATTCTAGATTGTTAAGTGTAGATATTGCTATGTTTCATATGTCGAGATTAATTGTACGAGATGTGTATGTGAGGGTTTTCTTATCTACATTATCCCCTCAATATGCTTTTCTGGTATTATTAATCTCTAAGATACGATTGCGGAATTTCGGGGACGAATTTCTTTTAAGAAGGGAAGAATGTAAAACCCCGTGAATTTGAAAATATGGTGATAAATAATAATAAATATGTTATATGATGATAAATAACAATTATTGTTGTGTGAATATGCTATAAATTGATTTGAGATTAATTCAATGTATATATGTGAATATAGGAGTGAAATCATGCACTATATACACGAGCCTGAAATCTGGAAAAATGACTAGTCAAGAGTAAATTATTTTAAATACCGATGCAGTTTCAATCTGGAAAAATGTAAAAAACAAAAGTTATAGGTCTTTTCAATAGATTTCCAAAAAATCTTAAATCACCAAATTCTAAGATCGTAGGAGAAAGTTACAGCAAAAATACCAAAGATGGTTTTTCTAGTCAGACTAGGTTTCCTGGTTTGGGTCAAACGAGTTTTGTTTCGGGTTTGCCTCTATAAATACCTATATTTTTCATGGAAATTCTTCTCTTTTATGATATCTCTGAACTCTAGCAGCCACTCTCTCCCCTTAAAAACCCTAGAGCAATATCTTGTGAGTTTTTTTGTGAGCTTTATGAAGCAAAATACCGACACGAGGGCGAGATCATCAACATGTGGCAAGGGAGAACGGGTTGTTTGTACTTTTGGATTGCTTGTTGTTCATTTCAAAGACTTGCACATGAGATTAAGGTAAAATCATCTGCATCCAAACCTTACCCATAGTTTATTAAACATGTTTTTATGAAGTAATATGACAGATTTGATGCTTAGAACTTAATCTAATGTGAAAAAGATTAGATTTTTGATATTAAACTGTAAACAAATGTTAGATCTACATGGTTTTCTTGTTGTTTATGATAGAAACATGATCATGATCATTAGTGTTGTTTTTAATTTCATTTTAATTATGGTAATCATGCTTAGAAGATGTTTAAACCCTAGTTCATTGTTTTATTGAGTTTTAATATGGATTTATTGAGCCTAAACAATTATTTTGAGTATAAAAATAGTTCTTTTATAATATATGAGTTAGAGATTAAATATTTTTGTGTTTAAAAGATTATGAACGAATTTTTAGAAGTAAAATAAGATCTGAAAATAATTAAACATGTGATTTAACTTAGTTTTAATGATTCTATCGACGATTTGATGTTTTCATGCATGTTTAGGGTTTGCATGTAATATGTAATGTTGTGGTTCTTATTTCATATGTTGAATAATCTTCAGAGATGTTAATTTAGTATTTGTAATGTTCTATACAAGTTTTACCATGAGTTAAACACAAACACGAACCTGCGGTAAGCAGGCTGAGGACCTCGGGCCGGTCGACTGCCAGGCATATCTGAGCTTGTGCATGTTTTTTTTTGTCTCATATTCACTGATTTTGAGGGATTTTCCCGATCTGTGTAAGTTATATTATGATGTTTATAGTCTGTTAAACACCTGAGGTGTATGTGAACACAAGATATAGGTTCGCACATTGAGATACGTGCACGAACACTTGAATACATGTTTCGAAATTGAGTATATATGCATAGTTGAGATGCACAACATATATCTAAGTTGGTAGATGTTGGTATAACATATGATCATGCATAATTCATAAGTTGTGGATGTACGGTGTGGATGTTTCCCCATAATAAGACCATGGTTTTACCACACTAGGAGTATTAGATATTTCCTGCAATGAGACCGTGGCTGTACTAATACTCAAAGATGATCGGGGTATTTTCGAATTGGGCCGATATGCATATAATCCATGGTACGATCATCTGGATGCATCGTCCGGAATAAGGAGATATACCTATTATATCTATTGCCGCAGAACGATTGAGTAAGGACATTGAATCCACATGATATTGTGAGAACCTTATAAGAGTATGATTATTTGATAGAGATATATATAGACAGTTGTAGTTTACTCTCATGCTAGTTACCCAAGAGTAGGGTATGATTTTGAGTTTTACAGATATGGTCTGTTTTCTGGGAATGATTATGCTGGATGATGCTTCTTATGTTTGTGCCAACTACCCAAGGGTAGTCCGAGTTTTGACGTAGCTCACCATGTGTGAGGGTTGGAGTTGTAGTTTTAATTTCATGTATTGCTTCTCTTTACTTCTTAGTTGTGATCAATAATTAGCTTCATAATTTGAGACACAAGATATATTAATGAGGGTTTCCTTATTTGGATTATTTCTCTCTCGTATTGTGGGTTTCTAATTATTGATTTCCTTTAGATTGTTTATCTTTAGTTCAATGTTAATATTTATGTATCTATAATTTGAGACATATGGTATATACATGAGGGTTTTCTTGCTTAGATTATTTTGCTCGATGTACTACGTCTCGCTTTATAGGTGTCTAAATATTAATTCGGTTAGATACGAGGAAAATGATCTACGTAGACTATGCTTAATAGGTAGAGTCTCTATTTTATCCAACAGCCCTTCCCCTGAGGGCGAATAGAGGTGATATTGTTGTAGTGCTCTGACGCTTGTGTTGTTTCTATTTTTATTTTAAATTTCTTTTCAGGCAGCTTAGAGTTTCGGAGAGCCGTGGGATGACGGAGTTCTAGCATAGTCGTCGTCGCATGATTTTACCATTAGAGGCTCAACTGTAATTTTGAATTTTTATTCAGACATTAGAGTTTATATTTCATTTTTGTAAAGGTTGAGTGCCTTAGTGATACTTCATTTGACTCGATGTATCGAGACATATTACACTTGTTCCTGTTTCAGTTATATTTTATTTTGTTCATTGGAGACATGATATTATTATTTAGCTATCTCTTCTGTATTTCATCATATTGATTGCACTACTATCATATTCTTTTGCATGTTTTGTACCTACACTTCTTTTTTATTCCACTAGAGGATATTACTATGATTGGTGAAATATGTTAATGCACTGTGTGGGTGCATAGCAGGTTTGATATTTTTGGATTCACCTTGAACTACAGCCTTATGTGAACCCGGGG
>NC_033800.1:116093288-116173343 GCF_001876935.1 Asparagus officinalis
GGGTTCGTCGAGCGGAACATTTTCGGTCGACGCGAAATCTCTCAATATAGTCCGTTGCTGTTTTAAACGGCTCTTGTCTCTGAGCCTGTTTGCCCTGGGGTTTTTTGGTCATTCTCGTTTTGGGTGCTTTTGGGCCTGAGCTTTTGACGTGGGTATATATACCCATTGCCTGATGTCTTTTCAAGTGAGCCCCAAGAGATTGGTTTGAAACAGTTAAGAAAGTTTTTAATCAAGGGTTCTAAGTTTTGTTTAAAAGAGTTTAAGAGTTTGTTTGAGTTTAGTTTGTGAAGCATTAATTTCACAAGATGCAAAAGATGGAGATTCATTCTCTTAGGTGTTTGGGCATTCAACTTCATCTCTCTCTCTACTCCTTGATCATATAGAGTAAGATTTTCCTTAAACTCAAATCTAGCTTTTTTATATTTTGAGAACTTAATTCGCATAAAGCTAGACTATATTGATTTGATTGTTAATTGTTTTATGATTACTCTTTGTTCAACACTAGACATATAGAAGCTTATATGTTTTTCATTCAAGTTACTATAGATTTTGCGGTTGTTGAAGATTAGGTGACTTAGAGTTTGTGCTAATTGATTCTCACCTTGTTTAGAGAAGCAATGATAAGTTTGAATTTATATTGTGCTTATGTGAGGAATTTCACTTGTAAATAGCACTGTTGTAGCATCCTGAGAGAAGTGTGTGCGTGGAGAGACTGGGTCGAATGCCAAGAGGAGTGGCGATCGGTTGACGGCCGCTAGGGAGAGGTATGTAACCGAGCACTTGAGGAGGAGGACACGGCTAGGACCAACACTTTAGTGTGTGAGGTCACATGTGATTACATGTGATTGTATTTGAGGGTGTAAACGTTGTTCGGGTGAACGTACGAAAACCACGATTTGTGATAGTGGACTTGCATCTCCTGCGAGGCTGAGGAGCGGGGACGTAGCGTCGTGCGGGACCGAACCTCGTAAAAACATATTCGTTTTTTTGTGATTTCGCTATGTGGCGCTTCTCTATTCATTATTTTCATATCTTAATATCGCCTGTTGGCTATTTTGCCTCATCATATTGCCCTATTCACTATGTGTAGATGGTTTATTTCCTTGTGCTAGTTTACAATCTCTCACATATATCATATTGCATATCTATTTGGTAGCGAATATCACCTGCTTTTTAGTTTCTATATCCTTTCACATATCATTGGTATATTATTCTCATCATATAGGATATATTTCTTGGTTACATCCATTGCTTATCCTTACCTATATATCTTGTTATTATTTTTATACCTTTGGCTAGGATAACTTATTAATGTAAGTTTTAATCATTAATTGGCATTTAATCGGATTAGATTAGCATAAGACCCTAATCACCCCCCTTCTAGGGTCTAACAGCTTCTACAAGATTGGTTTCGATGATATTATCTTTTTGGTATATAGGTTTGATTGTGTCACACAAGTTCGGAAATGACTTTTCAATCCATATGTATGTATTTTTTCATGCAATGACCAAAAGATGATTACATGATGCTGTTTATATGAGATATTTCACACTATAATTTCACACACCTATTTCTATACTTCACATGTTTTGTGTTGTGAAATAGTGGTAGAGAGTCTTTTATTTAGTTTATAGATATTTTTTAGTTATATCAAGTACTTTTTAAGCTTATTTTTGACTTGGCTATTGCATAATTATTTATCCTTTTATGTACAAAAGTGCATTTTTTAAAAAATATCAATCACACAATAAGCGTGTATTTATTAAAAGATGATAAAAAATCCATATTCTTATAAAATCCATGGAAAATTGACTGTATTCGTTAAAAGATGGTCAAAGACCCATACTCATGGATTTGTATTTTTGCTTGTCTCATATGGTAGCCATTCTATACTAAATATAATTTATATTTAGATATGGTGTACACCTACCAAATAATATCATTCTTCCTCATAAATCATGTATGGTTGAGTTGGTAGGGTGACACTTTGGTTTTTAGCCTCTAAGGTTGAGATATTACAAGTCTTATTAATTGCTTAATATTCACTTTGAGATACCTAAATTTGTCCAATGAACTAATATAAGTCTTTTTGCTATTTGTTTCACACACTTTACATTAATATTTAATCTATTGTGTGTGCTTTTTGACATGTTTTCTGTTATATTCATGTATTTTTTTCATTAAATTTTGATCTTTTGTGCTATTTTCTATAAATTTGTTGTGTAGATAACTATGCTTTTCTCTCCTTTACACCTTTTGAATAATTTTTATCTAAATTTCTCTTATTTGAAGTATATCTGTTGGCATATTTTTCCACTTTTACTAATAACAAAAGGGGGTGAAATTTGATAATTTTATGCACAAGCAAGTTTTTGTCTAAGAGGTTTCATGTTTTGATTTTTTTTTAAATTTTTGAAACACTCGATGCATAGTTTTAGGGGTAGTTTTTTACAATACCTGTGCATGTTTATACTTTTCATAAACGCATGAATGCAGGGGAGATTTGCACCTTTTTTTGCATTAGAGTGTATTTGTACTTATTATTGCTATTTATATATCTTAAATACGCGTGCTCGATATTTTAAATTTCACATTTGTTATTATCAATGGGGAATATTGTTAAGACATAGTTCGTACAATAGCTCTTATTTGAGTTATAACAAATTCTCATTTGGTACTAATATTTGTTTGAGATGATATAGTATAGATAAATACAGGTATAAAAAGAGTAAGGGATGAAATGACGTGAAAGTCAACTCAAAAGTTGATTTCAACCTCCTAACCATCGATGGTAGATATCCACCATTGATGGTTGGTTGAACTCATCGATGATCAGTATGAATCATCGATGATTTTTTCTTTAGAGGTATTCACATCATCGATGAGCCTCTCAACCATCAGCAGGGACTCGATACCATCAATGGTCGAGAGACACCATTAATGGCAAACACAGCAGAATCGTAGTTTTTCAAATTTAATCTCAGCCATTTGTTATTTCATATATCTCTAATCTTTATCAGGTTTAGAATATTTCTTTCTGACCTATTGAAGAGTTTATATCATTAAAAGAGAAAGAGAAGAGGAGAGTTCTAAGGTTTTAATTTTTGAGAGATACCATTAAAGGATTTGACTCCCAGAACCTCGACAAACTCTTACTCATCGTGCACAACATCTTCAGATCGTTTCAATGAGGAAAGTTGCCTTCAGATGAATTCTCAATATCGTTATTCATTGAGCTATGCTTATCTTTGTCGATTTTCTGAGCTTTAATTGTTTGTGTTGGTTTTGCTCTAGAGTTGTTTTTACAGTGTACACAAGCCGGATTAAGTGGGGGTCAGGACTAGCTAGGGCTATGTGTTACTCATTATGGAGAGTTAGGCTAGATGACTAGTTCAGTAGATTCTAGGGTGTAGTCTTGTAAGCCTACTGAATCGGGTTTGTGATTTTGGAGAACTCTATAATGAGGAAACCCCTTCACGAGAAGGAAGAGTGGATGTAGGGTTGTTATCCAAACCACTATAAAATCTTGTGTGTTTCTTGTTGGTTGTTATTTGTGTTTGATTATCGTTGATCACTTTTATTTTATCCTTTCTACTGCATATTCTATGTTTTTAGTGAAAGCAAAAGCAACCCTATTTACCCCCCTCTAGGCTTGCATCTCAGATCCAATAGGCAGGGCATTTTCATCGGCTAAAGCCTATGTCTAGTTGACATACCAAACTCTCTTGCCAGCAACAGAGCCAATAGACAGAAGGACTTTCAAACTTGATGCTTACTAGCTTAACAAGTTTCAGGAGCTCTAACAACACTCTCCTTTACCTTACTAAGTCGTTAATGTTAGGTTCGATTAATCCAACTAACCCATGTGGCCCAACCTAATTGTTTTTGGATTTGATTTAAAGTTGTTATCAATTCAAGTTAGGATCAGGATGCTAACCACATAGTCTGGTTAGATAGTTTTATGTTTATCAAGTTGGGTGGTTATCTTGAATATCTTAAGGATAGGATCGATCGAAGTGTCATCTCATGGTTGTGATTAAACCATGATGGGTAAGGTTAATCACAAATATCTATTTAAGGGTGGGAGTCCTGTTAGTACCCTAGAGGGGGGGTGAATAGGGTTATTGCTAATCTTATTAGATATTAATGCCTATTAAAATTTATTAACAAATATATCCTAACAAAATTGATATTCAATGAGATATGTGCAAGTATATATAAACCAGAGTAAATAAGCAAGAATGATAGTACACAAATAACAAACACAAACGCACGATATGATCATGGAGTTCGGTACCACTTGACCTACGTCTCCGCTCCTCACCTCGAGGAGATCACCACTATCACAACCGGATTTTCTACGCTCACTCGAATAACGTTTACACCTCACAACTCGGTTTTCTAGTTCACTAAAAACTTTACAACTACACACTTGCAATCACACTCTACACCCTCTAAGTGTTGGCCTAGATTGTGTCCTCTTCTTCAAGTTCTCAAATTTATAACCTCTCTAGGCTTTAAGACCGACGCCACTCCTCTTGAAATCAACCCCGTCTCTCACAAACCACTCCTCTCGGTGTACAACTGTAATACAATGTGTAACTCATAATAATGCTCAAATACAATAAAGTGTTCTCTAATATAGATGAGAACTCAATGTAAGCTCACTCTCATAAAATCCCAAACCCACAACCCAATATATGATGTATGAAATCCTAAAAGCTCAAATAGGGTGTGTGTGTGTGTGTGTGTGTGTGTGTGATAAAATGAGTATAAATAAAATCTAACTCAATTAGTAAATTAGTAATAATGAGAATATGAAAATCAGTAATAAAATGCTAGATAAATGAGTTAGAAAAACTTCTCTATAAACACAAAGAGAGGATGAGAATGATTGAGGATGAATTCCTCAATTTACAGTGTAAGCCTTCTCTTTGTAAACGAAAACCAAACTTGAAAGGAAACTTAAACGATCTTTTAAACCCTTTGAAACTCTTGTTAAAACCCACTTCAATAATAATTATAAGTGAAACAGTAAGGGGTATTTATAGGATGAAAACCAAAGCCCAAAAACCAAGAAAACCTAGAAAAAAGACAAAAATACAAAAGTATGGAAAAACTAGTCGTTGGGCCGTCAGTCGACTGATACTGTTCATCAGTCGACTGATGAGCTGGCTGTTACAAGCAAACTAGCAGCTCATCGATTGACTGAAGACTTCATCAGTCGACTGATATCTCATCAGTCGACTGATAGATTATCAGTCACAAAAACAGACAGTTTTGACAATGCTGGACGATTTCATCAGTCGACTGATAAAGATCATCACTCGACTGATAACAGGTTTTTAGCCTATTATAAATAGTAAAAACGAATTTAAAACCTCTATTAAAAATAGCAAATAAATTCCAAAAAATGTAAAATTTTGGAAAAAAGTTTATAAACATGAAAATGAACATGTTGGAAAAGGATTTTTTTTAAATTGCTCTTACCATTTGTGAAATCTCATAAAAATCAAAGGTGCTAGAAATGCATGTTTTTAAACATATTGATTTTGACATTTTAGCTCAAGTCAGGTTCTGAAAACTTGTATATTGTTTTTAAGGACTTAATAAAAGACGTTAATAGTGTTTGTATAGTCCAAAATATATTTGAATATATTTTGCATAAAAACCCTTATATTTGAGAAAATTCATAATGAAATGTGTGTGTATATTTGAGCTTATAGAATTAACACATATTATATAAACCTATACTAAATATACCAAGAATGAATCTTCTGAAGCTTGAACTTGGATCTTGACTTGAATGCATAGCTTCCATTATCAATTTTGCTCAATTTCCTATATATACTAAAACCAATATTAGTTGTAAATTGTTTGTTAAATCATTATCAAAACAAGAATGCCAACAAGTCCCTCCTCTTAACTGTACGCAGAAAAGAGACCAAATTTCCATCGTTGGCTATGGGAGCAGAGAGGAGAAGACTTCCATTATTTTGACGGTGAACAGTAACTTTAATCTATTTTTTCTAGTTTAACTATTAATGTCTAGATCGTTAAATTATCCAACAGTGGTATCAGAGAGTTTGTGTATGAATTTTTGATCTAGAATTGAAGTTTTTATTTTCAGATTAAAAAAAATTGGTCTCTATACTCTATGGCCATAGCGATACTTCCTTTGATGACCATGGCGATACTTCCTTTGATGGCTTAACAAGTCGCAACAAAGAACAGCGTGACGGGGATGCGGCCATGGCCATGGCCATGGCTGCTCCTCGTGGAAGAAAGGTGTGGCGCCATGGATACGACCTGCGACGGAGGCCTGGTCTGTAGGGGTTTAGGTGATTGCGACAGCAGTATGGCTGCCTCTTAGGTCGGGTGGGTTTAGGGTTAGGGTTTTAGTTAATTAGTTAATTAATTTAATTAGTAAATAATTAGATTATTTAGTATAATTAACTACCATTTATTATTTGAGTTATATAACTCTATAACCCATTAAGTCAGATCTGATCCAGTATGTAATGGACCCGACCCGCTCCAAAAATGGATTAGATCCATAAAAATTTTGACCCAACCCATTATGAAATGGGTCAGCTTATTAATTTCTAGACCTGACCCATTACAGTTTTAACTATTCATTTTTTTATCGCTACAGATACGTTTTAAGTCTGATTTGAGCTCATAAATGGTCGTTGGAAAGATCATTCTATGTACTTTTTAACTATATAGATTTTATTTTCATATCATAAAGTTTTAATACAAGAATTTGGACAATTCCTAAAAAAATATTGTATGCACATAAAGATAATTGATTTACCCTGATTATATCCTTAATTTAGGTGAGGTAAATATTTGGGTTCATGATAAAATAGATTATAGTATTAGATCAACCTATGGGGTTAAGGAAGATCAGTAAAACAGTCACTTAGAAATTATGGTAGAGTAGGTTAGTGTCTTGCCCAAATGTGACTAACCTATAATACCCTAATTTTCTAAGATTGAGTTTAATCTCATTTGGACTGGAAGGTTGCACTTACCTATTGGTGGGTTGCCCAAAGGTGTCTAGGAAATTCCATACAGGATAAGTGGTGCAGGATAGTTGAAACATGTCAGTGAGAGGAGAAAAACCTATTGCCCAAAGGTTAGGAAGTGTTCAAATCAAACTGACATTGTGTAGACTAGTCCTGTATGTGATTATATATTACATTTGGGGCGAATAGCATGTCAAATCACTTGTCCAAAGGTGTGATGAGATGATGTACCCGCCTGTCCCGTAAAGTGGAAGGTTGCATACGTAAAATACTCTGATCCATCCATTCTAACCCTAAATTGGATATGCAAATATTAAAGTTAATAAAATTAAAGGTCTCATTTGATTTATACGTCCATGGTTTAATGCAGATGAACGAACAGTTTATCCAGAAGCATCTGACTGGGATTGAGCCCCTCACAGGTTCCAACTATAGCAACTAGAAGATGAAAGTTGAAGTAGTACTTAGGTGTCTTGACTACGACTATGTTCTCACTGAAGATAATCCTGAAGAGCCTGATGAGTCATCAAGTTTATCTAAAAAGAAATCTCATGCTAAGAGGGTCAAAGCCAACAAGCTTGCAATGCTGATCATTAGAGCATCGGTGGACTAGACTATTAGTGGAGGGATTCCGACTTGTGAAACTGCTAAGGAGTTGCTTAAGACCATCAAGAAGAAGTTTGAGGGATCCGTTAGAGTGAGAGAGAGTACAGTTATCTGGTCAAACTCATTAGTCTAAAATATGATGGAAGTGGTGATGTTCGTCAGCATGTTTTGAAGGTTTCTCAGTTGATCATTCGTCTCAGGGAGTTAGGACTTCAGTTAGAGGATGATCTGATGGTTCATTTTACAGTCGCTTCTTTACCAAGCAAATTTGACACTTTACGGTGAGCTATATTTCTCAAGATATGAAATAGGACTTGAATGAGCTTATTGATGTATGTGTTGCTGAGGAAGAGCAGCTAAAAATATGAAAAACTAAGATGACAAATTTGGCACATGGCAAGCTTGGACCAAATAAGACAGGAAAGAAATTCTTCAAGAATCAAGGGCACAATAAGGGGAATAAGTTTTACAGCAATCTTTCAACTATTTTTAGCACTTCTTCAGCAAGAGAAAAGGTTGAATGTTTCTTCTGCAAGAAACCTGATCAAATGAAGAGAGACTGTCTGAAGTATAAGCAGTGGCTAAAGAAGAAGGGAGGTAGGGATTTAGTTCATGTTTGTTATAAAACAAATTTAGTTGATGTTCTCTCAAATTCTTGGTGGATTGATTATAGTTCCTCTGTGCACATTTCAACTTTATTACAGGGAATAATCCACAGTCGTAAGGCAAGGGCAAATGAGTAGCTATTTTTGGGAAACTCACAGCCTTTGGAGGTGGAGCTCGTTGGACTTTCAGTCTGCGCTTTGATTCTGGAGTTTCCTTAGTTTTATCAGACATTTTCTATGTACCTTCTATGAGAAGGAACCTTATTTTAGTTTCTAGACTTTCTGGATCTAGTTATAGCTTTGTTTTCGGGAATAATTCTATTTCTACCAGAAAAGGTTTGGATGTTATTGGACATTGTTTCTTAATTGACGGTCTTTATAGATTAAATCTAGATGCATTTTTTCCTTCCCCTCTCTGTATGTCTATGAACTCATCTTCTTCTGGTACACAGCATCCTAGGCATAATAGCAATTTCTCCATACTTTGTCACCGGAGATTGGGACATGTTTCAAGAAAGCGATTGAAATCCTTATTAAAGTCTGGTGTTCTTAAACAGTTAGATTTCTCTAATTTTGGTACTTGTGTTGACTATATCAAGGGAAAGATGACTAAATTGAGAAAATTTGAAGCCTCTAGGAGTGAATGTCTCCTTGACCTCATTCATACAGATATTTGTGGACCTTTTCCCACTCCCTCTCATGGTGGTCAGCAATACTTCATCTCCTTCATAGATGATTTTTCACGCTATATCTATATTTTTCTTCTTCACTACAAATATGAGGCACTGGATGTTTTCAATATCTTTTAAGATGAAGTTTAAAAATAGTTAGAAAGAATGATTAAATATGTGCATTCTGATCGAGGTAGGGAATTCTATGGTAAATGCGATCAGGACGGCACAAATCATGGTCCCTTCATAGAGTACTTGAGGTCACAATGCATTGTTCCTCAGTATACTCTCTCAGATTCTCCATAGCAAAATGGAGTAGCTGAAAAAGAAATCATACTTATCAAGATGATGTTCGCAGCATGATGAGTCATTTAGATTTGCCTGAAAGTTTTTGGGTGAAGCATTGAGGACAGCTGTATATGTCATAAATTGTCTCCCTTGTAAGGCAGTAGCTGAGACCTCATTCAAGCTTTGGACTGGCAAGGATCCTAGTCTTGATCATCTGCGTGTTTAGGGATGTACAGCAGAGTCACGGGCTTATAATCCAGATATTCGGGCTTATAATCCAGATATTAAGAAATTAGAAGCCCGAATAGTGTCGTGTCACTTTATCGGTTATCCTGTAAGATCTAAGGGCTATAGGTTCAATTGTTCTTCCCAGTCTAACCAGTTCTTCAAGACGCAGCATGCTGAGCTTCTGAAAGACCAATGCTTCTTCAGAACATCGTGGTCTAAGTTTTGAGGAAGTTTTAGAAGATGAGCAATTGCTTCTGCTATTAGATTTCATCTCTAAATTCCCTACTCTTCCAGATAGCATTCCACCTCCTTCTCCAGTTCAAGAAACCTTTGTACCTGCAGAAAAGCCACAACCTATTATAAGATCCTCTAGAGTCAGAAGATCTACCATACCTAATGACTATAAGGTCTATCTTCAGGAAAGTGGATGCATTGATCCAGAATCTGATGATCCCTCATCATACTCAGAAACTAGAGACAACACTAATACAGCTGATTGGCTGAAGGCTATGGAAGAAGAGCTTCAGTCATAGAAAAGAACTATGTTTGGGAGTTGGTACCTTTGCCGAACAAAGCTAGAGCGATTGAATGCAAATGGGTCTTCAAGACCAAAAAGGATTCTGAAAGAAACATTGAGAGATTCAAGGCTAGACTAGTGGCCAAGGGTTTCAAGAAGAGAGAAGGGATTGACTACATCGACACTTTTCCTCCACTATCTAAGAAAGATTCTCTCAGGATAGTTCTTGCTCTCGTCACCCATTTTGATCTTGAGCTCCATCAGATAGACGTCAAGACGACATTCTTGAATGGAGATCTGAATGAGGAAATCTTTATGGTGCATACTGAAGAGTTTGTAGTTAAGGGAGATCTGGTCTGCAGATTGAAGAAGTCAATATATGATCTCAAACAGGCTCCCAGACAGTGGTACTTAAATTTTCATTATTTGATAACATCAAATGACTTACGAGAGAATCCAATCGATCGCTGCATATACCTCAAAATCAGTGGGAGCCGATTCCTCATTCTAGTATTGTATGTAGATGATATATTGCTTGCCAGCAGCGATATTCATCTTCTACATGAGACTAAGGATTTTATTTCGAGGCATTTTGATATGAAAGACCTCGGAGATGCTCATTATCTTTTGAACATCAAGATCCATAGAGATCGAACTAAAGGCTTGTTAGGCTTATCTCAAAGGGCTTATATTGAGAAAGTCCTTCAGCGATATGACATGAAGTTTTGTGCACCAGGTGAAGCCCCATTTGTTAAAGGAGATATGTTCAACAAATCTTAATGCCTGTAAAATGAAGTTGAATAGGCTCATGAACTCTGAGGAGTATGTCTCTATAGTTTGTTAGTCTAATGTATGCAGTGTCATGCATCAAGCCAGACATCAGTTATATCGTGGGAATATTAGGCAGATTTCAGCAAAATCATAGTGTAGCTCATTGGAAAGTTGTAAAGAAGGTTTTACGGTATTTGCAGAGTACCAAGGATTTCATGTTGGTCTATAGAAGGTCTGAAAATCTAGAAGTCGTTTATTATTAAGATTCAAATTTCGCAAGATGTGCTGATAGCAGGAAATCAACATTAGGTTATATATTTATGCTCGCTAGAGAAGCAGTTTCCTGGAAAAGTGCCAAGCAGTCCTTAGTAACGACATCCACCATGGAGGTAGAGTATGTTGTTGTTTTTGAAGCAACATTGCATGCCTCTTGGCTCAAGAATTTCATCAGTGAACTAAACGTGGTGGATTCCATTCAGAGACCAGTAAAGTTTGTTAGACCCTAGAGGGGGGGTGATTAGGGTCTTATGCTAATCTAATCCGATTAAATACCAATTAAAATTAATTAACAAGTTATCCTAGCAAGTATGAATATATGAGCTAGGATAAGCAATATGAACAATAAGATATATCCTAACAAAGAGATATAGGCAATGTATGTGCAAGGATATATAAACTCAAGGGTAAACAATCTAAACTAGATAGTGGGCAATATAATCAACAAGCAATATACAAAGGCGATATAAGATATGAACATAAAAGTAAGTGCGCCAATGCAATCACAAACAAACAATATGATTACGGAGTTCGGTCCCCACGACCTACGTCTCCGCTCCTCACCTCGAGGAGATCTCCACTATCACAACCGGGTTTTCTACGTTCACCCGAACAACGTTTACACCTCACAATACAATCACTATGCAATCACACCTCACACACTAAGTGTTGGTCCTAGCCCGTGTCCTCCTCCTCAAGTGCTCGGTTACAACCTCTCCCTAGGCACGTCAACCGATGCCACTCCTCATGGATTCGACCCTGTCTCTCACCACACACTTCTTTCGGTGTACAAGTGTATTACAAGTGAATCCTCACAATTAGGCACAATATAACAAATGATTGTTCTCTCTAACAAGGTGAGAACTCAATTAAGCACAACTCTAAGTCACAAACCCCACAACCCAAAATTATACTATGAATGTAAGTACAATAAGCTCAATAGGTTGTGTGTGAACAACGAGATAAAACAATATAAACTCAATATGAAATCTAGCTTATGAAATTAAGAACAAACTTATAAAATGCTAGAATTGAGTTTAAGGAAACTTCTCTATAGATGACAAGAGAGAGGGAGAAGAATGAATGCTCAAACACCAAGGATGATCTCCACTTGCTCTTGTAAAATTTGCTTCACAAACAAAAACTCTTAAACACTCTTTTAAACAAACACGAAACACCCTTAAACTTGTTTAAACAATTCTCTTGGTTAGGTTGAAAGAGAACAGCAATAGGGTATTTATACCCACTCAAAAACTCAGTCAAAACCCCTAACAAAAGACAAAAACAGCCCCAGCAAACAGCTCAGAAAAATAGGCGTTGGAAGCCAACGGATACATTGGCGGTCGACCGGCGGAAATATCGGTCGACCGACGGAGAGCAAAAACACGAAGAACTGTTCTGGACAATCGTCGGTCGACCGGTTCTCGGTCGACCGCATTGGTCGACCGACAAACTCTCTGCTGCCCACTGACGGCTGAACATATGACCGGTCGACCGTACCGGTCGACCGAAATATGATACATGAAAATAAATGCTGAAAACTGTTTTGCTGATTTTAAAACCCTGTTTAAAAATATCAAATAAATTCCAAAAAATGTAAAACTTTAGAGAATGATTGTAAACATGATAATAAACATGTTACAGTAACTGGTTATCAGAAAGGACTTCCCAAATAAAAAATATCATCATTTTACAAAATAGTCCAAAACATGAAAATATGATATGCTTGAATTTTGATGTTTTGACATAAACCAACTTTTAAAACTTTGTGAAATGTTTTTATAGACTTAGTAAAACATGTATAAACTGATATTGAAGTCTATAAACTAATAAGATAATATTTTCACAAAATTGCATATCTATGCAATGTTATCAAAAACACAATAGAAAATATGAACTATATAATTTCATATATATAATCATAAGAACTCAAAACACATGTATGTATATATATAACTATATATATGCATAGAAACCAAAACTTATGTATATATATATAACTATATATATATGAAGAAACCAATAAATGTGTATGTATAGATATTGAGCTTAGAGTATATAACACACATAATATAAAATCTAAAACTACATTACCCAAGCTATATATAACACACATAATATAAAATCTAAAACTACATTACCCAAGCTATGATCTTGATCTTCAATAAGCTTGACTTGGTACACTTGCGGATGAAGCTTGAACTTGATCTTTAACTTGAATTGTATAGGCTTTCACCCGACATTTCCGCCAACCTCCATTGATATGATCGTTGAAGCGCTATTCCATCCATCCTCCAACTCGTTGTTTGTCTATAATAAATAAGAAAACACAAATACTAGACAAACAACATTAGTGGTAAATTATTTGTTAAACATCATCAAAACAAGAAGGCCAACAATCTCCCCCTTTTTGATGATGACAAACAATTTACAAAAAGAAATATATGCATGAAGGAAATGAATATATAATTTATAATTCACATGCATATAAACAAGAAAATGTATACTCACAATATTTCTCCCCCTTTGACAACATCAAAAAGGGGACAAATGAATTAAGAGAGCGAAAGCTCCCCCTATCAATAAGCATAGGTGAGTATAAAACATAAAAGGATATAGGGATTGCTCCCCCTATCAAAATGCCATATAAAATATATGCAGTAAAGATCATGGCAAACATGTGAGCAAGCATAAAAGATATGCTAACAATCACTCACATTCAAGAGATAATGAGAACACATATGAATATATCAATATGAAAAATAGTGTCTCATATCAAAGACCATAAAAACCATGTGTAAAGATAGATTTATGAAATCAAAAGAAGAGAAACATGAGAATCATGCAAAAAAATTTCAAATGAAAACAAATCAACCAAAAGAAATCATAAATCAAAGTTTGAATCCAAAAAAACGACGTTTGATCAATCAAGAAAATTCTCTTTGTGGGATTTGATCAAACCACATATGGAATACATTTTTGATCAATCAAGAAAATTCTCTTTGTGGGATTTGATCAAACCACATATGGAATACATTATAAGGCACAAATAGATGATCCATAAGCACAAACACATAAATATCATCATATAAGTGAAATATAATGAATTCAAAGCAATAATTCAAAACAAAGTCTGTGATAAAAGAATTTTAAGAGAGGCAACAATATATCAAGCTCTTAAGTTTGTTCCAACCCATATAATTATTCTAGCATCCGGTAAACATGATTTAGGAATAAACACCCAAAAAATCCGGAGGGTTATATAAATACAAACCTCTCATCAAAATCAAAACTAGGAATTATGAAAACAAAAGAATTTGACCAATAAAAGGAATTGTTTTCATAAAAGTTTAAAATACATTTTTCAAAACCAAGAAAAAGGAAAATAAAAACTCTAAAATTCTTGGTTTAAAAATTAAATTTGTTTTGGTACCCAAGAACTCTTGGTACCAAAAGATTTAGGGACATGACCCCTATCATTCAAGCTCAAAGCCCTAGGGTTATGAACCCATTTGGGCGCATTTAGTGCACGAGTTCGGTCATAGCAATAATTATGTAAATGACCCATTCGATTGTAATAAGTGCAATGAAGAGGATGCATTTGGTTATGTTTGTTGGCCTTCTTGTTTTGATGATGTTTAACAAACAATTTACAACTAATGTTGTTTGTCTAGTGCTTGTGTTATCTATTTATTGTAGACAAACAACGTAGTTAGAGGATGGATGGAATAGAGCTTCAACGATCATATCCAAAGGAGGTTGGCGGAATGTCGGATTGAAGCCTATACAACAATTCAAGTTAAAGATCAAGTTCAAGCTTCATCCGCAACGTGTACCAAGTTGAGCTACAATGAAGATCAAGATCAAGCTTGGGTAACAAGATCATTGCTTGGGTAATTTAGTTTAGGAATTTATATTATGTGTGTTAGTACTTTAAGCTCAATCATATACACACATACACGTTTTGGTTTTTGTATATATATAGTTATATATATACATATATGTTTTGGTTTGATAGTTTTCAAGTTTTACTATGAAACAATTGAATATAATTAGAAAACATATTTTTGTTTCATACTCATATGCATATATATGATTTCATCAATATCAATTTTAGTTAGTTAAATGAAATCATGTTTTAGTGCATTATATGTGTATTTTGATAAAATACTACATTCATTGTTTATAGACTTCATAACAATAGTTTACATCTTTCTTCAAGTCTATAAAATCATTTTGTAAAGTTTCAAAAGTTGGTTTAGCCAAAATGTCAAAATTCACATGTTTACATTTTCATGTTTTGGCTTATTTTGTAAAATGATGATATTTTTCATTTGGGAAGTCCTTTTTGATAACCAGTCATTGTAGCATGTTTATTATCATGTCTACAATCATTCCCCAAAGTTTCATATTTTTTAGAATTTATTTGATATTTTTAAACAGTGTTTTAAAATCAGCTTTGTTTTTCTGGGATGTCAGTTTTCGGTCGACCGGTACGGTCGACCGGTCAAATGATCATTTCTCAGTAGTTTTCCAGAGAGTCGTCGGTCGACCGGTACGGTCGACCAAAATTTTGATTTCTATATCGGTCGACCACGCCGGTCGACCGATGATGGCTC
The DNA here is from genome assembly GCF_001876935.1 of Asparagus officinalis. Taxonomy (NCBI): domain Eukaryota; kingdom Viridiplantae; phylum Streptophyta; class Magnoliopsida; order Asparagales; family Asparagaceae; genus Asparagus; species Asparagus officinalis. The sequence continues at coordinate 116,108,902 of NC_033800.1, forward strand.
CGCTTGTTTTCTGGATTTTCAAGGTTGTTCGCGGTCGACCGGATTTTCGGGTCGGTCGACCGAATCATTTTTTCGGTCGACCGACGATGGTCCAGAACGTTTTCTTCATGTTTTTGCTCTCATCGGTCGACCGACGGAATTTTCGGTCGACCGACAATATAGCCGTTGGCTACTAACGGCTATTTCTGAGCTCTCTCAAATGATCCAAGAAGTTTTTAAAGAAGTTTTTTTAACAAGGGTTTAAACTTGTTTAGTGTTTGTTTAAGTTTAAGAAGCTTTTAAGCATTTGAGTGTTTCGGTTTTGTGATTCAATTCTACAAGAGCTTGAGGAGATCATCCTTTGGTGTTTGGGCATTCAACTCATCTCTCTCTCACTCTTGATCTATAGAGAAGTTTTCCTTAAACTCAATTCTAGCTATTTATTGTTTTGATCTTAATTTCCATAAGCTAGATTTCTATATTGAGTTTAAATTGTTTTATTGATACTCTCTGTTCACACACAACCTATTGAGCTTATTGTATTTACATTCATAGTATAATTTGGGGTTGTGAGTTTGTGACTAAGAGTTGTGCTTAATTGAGTTCTCACCTTGTTTAGAAAACAATCAATTGATTTATATTGTGATTAATTGTGAGGATTCACTTGTAATACACTTGTACACCGAGAGAAGTGTGTGGTAAGAGACGGTGTCAAATCCAAGAGGAGTGGCGTCGGTTGACGTGCCTAGGGAGAGGTTATAACCGAGCACTTGAGGAGGAGGACACGGGCTAGGACCAACACTTAGTGTGTGAGGTGTGATTACATAGTGATTGTATTGTGAGGTGTAAACGTTGTTCGGGTGAACGTAGAAAACCCGGTTGTGATAGTGGAGATCTCCTCGAGGTGAGGAGCGGGGACGTAGGTCGTGGGGACCGAACCTCGTAAACATATCGTTTTGTTTGTGATTGCATTGGCGTTCTTATTCTTGTTTTCATATCTTATATCGCCTTTGTGTATTGCTCACCATATTACCCTATCGCTTGTGTAGATTGTTTATTTTACCCTTGTGTTAGTTCATATATCCTTGCTCATATTTTTGTAATATCTCATTGCTAGGATATATCCCTTGTTCATATTGTTTATCCTAGCTCACATATCTTGTTGTATTTTATACTTGCTAGGATAACTTATTAATTAGTTTTAATTGGCATTTAATCGGATTAGATTAGCATAAGACCCTAATCACCCCCGTTGACCATGTGGATGTGCACGAGGAACATTTGCAAGTAAAGATGGTCTTTTAAGGTTATTTTGCAAATGAGAAACATTTTGAAATAATGTTGGTCTACTTGAAATATTTTGCGATTTAGACACTTTTCGCAAATCAACACAAAACTTAAGCACGAGGAACATTTGCAAGTAAAGATGGTCTTTTAAGGTTATTTTGCAAATGAGAAACATTTTGAAATAATGTTGGTCTACTTGAAATATTTTGCGATTTAGAAACTTTTTGCAAATCAAAACAAAACTTGGCTAAGTGACCAACTCTACCACAAAAATCATAATGATACACATTAGCATGCTTATGATGAACAATGGGTGCATGTGTGTGTACATGTGATGAAGAAGAAGCCTTATGAGATGCACAAGAAGAATTAATATTCTTATGTTTTTGTGCATCATAGCAAAACTTAGCTAAATGGCCTTTACGATCACAAATGGAGCACTTATAAGTTTTGCTATACAAGTGTGCAAAGTATACGGGTTTAGAAGTTGTAGTACTAGACTTTGCACCCAAGTCCATAAGTTTCTTATTATCTACAATGCATGTTTTAAGGGTTGAATCTAAAGATGATATGCGTTCTTTAACATGATCCAACTTATTTTTAGGCATACAAGCATTGGAAATAGAAGTAGATGAAACATGATCATTTCTAAAAGAATTAAACTTATTTCTAATAGTTTCTACTTCTATCATGGCATTATTATTAGCATGAGTTAAGCTAGCAATAGATGAAGACATGTTATTATTTTCCAAACTTAATAACTCATTGTTTTCTTTCAAAATAGCATTCTCTTTAACAACAATATCAAGTTTAGAAGCTAGCGACTCATGATCGGATTTCAAATCTACATGCTTGCTTTTAAGATCAATAAAATTATTTTGCAATTTAGTATAGGCATGAGATAATCTTTCATATGCACAAGCGAGTTCATCAATAGATAAATCATTATCGGAATCGGAATCGCTTACTACACAAGAGTTATCCTCTTGTGGCCGTGTGCATGATGCTCCACATGAACTTGAAGAAGAATCCTCCAAAGCTTGTCGGATTGCCTCCAAGTCCCCTTGATGTGCTTCAATAAATTTCCAAAGTTTGTAAGCACTATCAAAATGAACAAATTTGTTAGAAAATGATGAGTCAAAAGCATTAAGCAAAAATTCTAACAAAAACTTGTTTCCGCCACTAACAGGATCATCGCCAGCCAGATCCATCTCAGATGCTCGCGAACCTGCATGCGACTTGTGGGCTAATCTTTTCCGCCTATCAGCACGGACAGCAATCGAAGGTCTTGCCCGGGTAAAAGGACGGAATTCGTCTTCACTGTTGGTCGCTGTCCCTGAAATATCAAATAGTGGTCAGGACTAGCAATTCGAAAATGCAGAGAAAAAGAAAAATAGGTGACTAACCTTGCTCCAAATCTGCCTCGTAATCTTCGGGATCTCCGCCTGAAGCCTCTCCAGCAGAACTAAAGGCCCTGTGACCTTCTGCATCAAGTCGGCGGGTCTTGCCCTGAGCCCTCTGTGACCGAGCACCGTCCCGGATCGCACGAGAATCAATCTGAGAGGCTTCTTCGGCCACCAACTCTTCGATAGGCTTCACAGGGACAGTCTTATTAGCTGCTAGCAACCACTTGCAGCTCAAGAAAGTGAGGTTCAACTGCCGCTCAGTACCCGGGAGACTGAACCTAGCACCAGTGCAACCAGTCACGGTCCACAACCATGCACGAAGACCGTCCACCAGACCTCCATGAGCCCGAAGCTGCTGGCGCGGGTTCCCAACATAAAGCTGGTCATAAAAGCTGGTCATAACCGAACTGGTGGGCGAATCGGCAAGGTAGATACGGCTCTATAAAACACTGATTCCCCACCCGGAAAGTCAGGTAACCCGGCCTAATGTTCACTAGCCAATTAAAGCAGCCCATATCCAAATAAGTCCTATACTCCCTCGGCTTCTCCTCATCAATCAAACACTCGCCGTACCGGCTGGAGAACTATGGAAAGCAAGTGGAGAATGCCCAGCACTTGTGGACTTGTAGCTGACTCCTGATATCAGGGAATCCTCGGCCCTCCGACTCGCCTTTCTCAAGCAGCTGTAGAAAGGGAACAGACTGGTCTATGGCATTCGGTACCGACCTCACATCAGAACGATGAAGGACGAACCAAGCCATGCCATCAAATAAATATACGGAAGCTCCACCTTAATGGTAGGAATCTGAGTCGGTTTATCATCATCTCTCCGTGTAAAAGCACCAGAAATCTGTCGAAGCCCTCGATGAATGTTAGCCACCATCACCGGAAGAAGCGAAAGTTCCTTCTTGTAGGCAAGCTGAACTGCAGGATAGAGCACTTCCAGTGGCAGAGCGTCACCAGACTGATACGGGACCACACATTTCTTCAACCAGATGGCGAGATAACCGGCAAGGAGGGTCATCGGACGAATCGGCGCAGTCGTATGGAATAAAAATGATCTGAACTTGGTCCCTGCAGGAAAGCCGCTCTCAGGACTGCTATTGGTATAGGAGCGGGCGTCAGTCTTCTTCAGCAGCTCATTAACCTCTGAAGGAGTCAGCGGTGCCAGTTCACAAATAGATTGGCCAGAATGGCTCTCCAGATTCCTGAACAAATATGATGCGAACTGCTTCAGGCTCACATTTGCTTTGGTCCTCTTCGCTAGGGGCTTAGACTGCGCCAAAGCAATGTGATAATGACAAGTGAGGTCCCATAAGGTCTCGTAGCGGTCGGGCATGCGATCCTTCAGCTGACTCAACTTATGGTTAGAAGGAAAGTACTCCTGGTATAGCATCTATCCCATGGGCAAGCCAGAAATCTTGTGCATCTCATGAAGAGCCAAGCCCAACTCTCCGTGCCTGGTCAGAAAAGTGTTGGAATCAGGATTATAAAGCTCGCATAGGGCAAAGAAATGCTTCGCGCTTGTAGGCAAACCATGCATGGTGGCCCGAATGGCTGCATAAAGACCGCAAGCATGTAACTCCTCGCTCCATCGGCTCAAGACGTACTTCGTCATACGAGCCCACCAAAACCTGTCCAAAGAATGGACCCAACCATAGAATCTGTGGCGCGGTGCAGGCATCTCCCGTCCTAAGATAGCGAGGCGATTCCTCAAAGTAGAAGCAGTGGCGAGGAACTCGTTACGAGGCGGAGTATCTAGCCCCAGTACTCCAGGACGCAGTCCAACAATGTGATCCCTGCTCTATATATATATATATATATATATATATATATATATATATATATATGAAGAAACCAATAAATGTGTGTGTATAGATATTGAGCTTAGAGTATATAACACACATAATATAAAATCTAAAACTACATTACCCAAGCTATGATCTTGATCTTCAATAAGCTTGACTTGGTACACTTGCGGATGAAGCTTGAACTTGATCTTTAACTTGAATTGTATAGGCTTCAACCCGACATTCTGCCAACCTCATTTGGATATGATCGTTGAAGCGCTATTCCATCCATCCTCCAACTCGTTGTTTGTCTATAATAAATAAGAAAACAAAAATACTAGACAAACAACATTAGTGGTAAATTGTTTGTTAAACATCATCAAAACAAGAAGGTCAACAAAGTTGTATTGTGACAATCAGGTAATCGTACAGTTTGTAAAGAATAAGAACTTTTATTTTAGCAGGAATAAGCACATCAGTGTGAAGTACTTATTCGTCCTTGACAAGGTCGAACAAGGGTTTATTGAGGTTCCTCATCTGCCGACTCAGTTGATGATTGTTGATCCCTTGACCAAGGAAATTTTTTCAGGGCTCTTCAAGGAACATGTCTTCAGTATAGGTGTTTTAGAGTCTTTCGATTCTATATGCTCAGTGAGATTTAGTTGGCATAGTAGTTTTGTTTTATTTTCAAGTACTATATTCTGGGATTGCTTTGAGCTTATAAAGAAACTATTGTGCTGATTTTTTATATATTAGGAGTTTGATATTTTCAAGCATTGTGTTATTGGTCATTGTTGCTTAATATATATTTTAAAATAAAGAAAACTAATGTTTAAAGTAATGAGTTTCAAGTTAATCGTAAAGAAACTCAAATTAAAGATAGTGGTCCATAGATCATAAAGTTTAAAGTAAAGAGACACTTAAATTTGTGCAGAAGCTGAATGTGATTGGGCATCATATTTGAGGTTTTTGTTCTGGACTATAGGTGATGGTTTTCACATGACGGATGCTGGTAAAAGTTTCAGAACGGCATACACGTTTGTCTATGTTGCAGAGGACACTTAAGGGCGTACATCGGATTTGACCATAAGGAATGTACGGCTCTATTACACTCCACTAAAACCACCATAAAGAAAATGTCTTTAGAACATTACTAGTACTAACGGTTAGACCGTGGAGTGACCTTGTGCCATATTAGAGCATATAGTGTTTTCACGATAAACCAATAGCTAGTGGTACTTTTGTTTTAAGGAAAAAGTTTCAGAAACTATCCTAATTAGAATCATGGCAACAAGTTGTTTTCTAAAATAAATGGGTGTGCACCCGATTTTAAAAGTTTTTTTGAAAATTTAAATATATTTTTTGAAAATTAAAAAATGAGCTATGTTGTGCCAAAGTGGGAGATTGTTGGGTTCGATTAATCCAATGAACTCATGTTGCCCAACTTACTCGTTTTTTGATTTGATTTAAATTTGCCATCGATTCAAGTTAGGATCAGGATGCTAACTACATGGTCTGGTTATACAGTTTCATGTTTATCAAGTTGGGTGGTTATCTTGAATATCTAAAGGATAGGATCAATCGGAGTGTAATCACACAGTTGTGATTAAACCATGATGGGTAGGGTTAATCACAAATATCTATTTAAGAGTGGGAGTCCCACCTCTCAACCGTACGCAGAAAGGAGACCAAATTCTCATCGTTGGCTATGGGAGGAGAGAGGAGAATACTTCCATTGTTTTGACGATGAACGGAAACTTTAATCTATTTTTTCTAGTTCAACTATTTATGTGAAGATCGTTAAAGTATCCAACAGCTAGTAGGGCACTCAACACTTCGTTCGTGAATTTTTGAATTGGAATCTCCTTTGGATCGTCCTGGTACAGAATCCTAGCTAGGTTCTGTAGTGTTGATTTTGCTACTTAACCCTGAAGAGAAAAACAGAATTATCATCGCCGCCCCGTTAGGTACCTCCATGAGAAGGTCCATGAGAAAGGGCATGACTTATATAAGATCTATGAAAAGACAATTATACACAACAAAGAAGAACAACCAATAACAACTTACATTTCCCCGCATAAACAACAAATAAACAAAGTAAATATGGGAGTAACAACATATTATTTTATTGAAGGAACAAACAGTTCATTTAGAGAACAATAAATGCTTTCCTAATAAAAATTAATAGAGCGATGAGTTCCCAATGAAGTTGTTCATTGCGGGTTGATGCATTATTGAACCTACTAAATCAGACACCTGCAAACTTATCCAGTGAGTCCTCAGCAAACCGATGCGCTACACTATACTGGCGAAAATCTTGATAACGAAATGGCTTGAAACGAAGAGGGTGGTCTTCATCAACGAGCTCACGAGGGGTCTCTACAATCTGATCACCCTTAGCACGCAGGAACAAGGCACAAGATTGTCGTGCCTTATAGCCCCTAACAATTACCTTATGTGGACAAGCATGAAGACGACCATTACTCCAAGCCTACACCATCAAATCATATTAATTAGCAAACCCTTTCTTATGTTAAGGTTGAGTTGAGCTCACTTCCAAATTTAATCTCTACTGTCCAATTTTCAGTACTGCTATATATAAATGTTATTTGAGCACTTTAAATGGCTAGCTATAATTTATCTTAATCGAATTGTGTGTGTATATGTATATGTATATGTATATATATACATATATGTATATGTATATATATATATATATACAAATGTATAATTCATGAATTTGCTCATTCATTGGTTTAGAATCTACCATTTTAAATTTGTTAAAATCAGAAGCTTTAAATCTTTTAATTCCCATATCATCTAAACCATACTTTTTCTCTAGGGTTTCCCACAGAACTTTAGCATTAGTGATAGTATAGTATATATCATATAATCTATCAGATAAAGCTCCTAAGATTCTATGTAGACAATGATACTCTATTTCTTGAGGTGTTCTTGGGATAGGAATGGAATCTGTGGAGGAAGATGAGGAAGATTGCCTAGTAACTGGTCTAGATGAAGATGGGTTATCTGGTTCTATGGCTGTTATTAGATGTAGGGTTGTTAACCAAAATCTCATTTGGTTTTGCCAACGACGAAAATTATTCCCATCAAACTTCTCTGGTTTAGCAGACATAACTTCACTTGTAGCCATAATCTGATGATGAATGAATATTTTTGTTATTATAATGCAGCAGAAATATATAAAGCATTCATTCAACAGAATAATCATGCATTGTAACATTTCGTTTTTAAGAATTGCAGACAACATTAACATAAAAACCAGAATGTTAATCATGTTACTATTCTAAACAGCACACAATTAGTTTCTTGGATTGTTGGGAATATTAGCTGTTTAGACAATAACGAAAATCAGTTTAAACAATTTGATAATTAACAGATAATTACTATTATAACGCAGATATAAGAAATATATCAAATGAAAAGTAAATAGAGGTTAGAAATACGGCCTGATGGTCGAGGCGTGCAAGCACTGTCCCAAGAAACTAATTGCCCCCTCTCGTACAGGGCTACGCGGCAAAAGCTCCCGGAGATACAACGACCCTCGGTCAGGCGACCTCCTTCTCGTCGGCACGAGCTTCAAGAAGGCTTTGCGAATTCTTCGTAAACTTTCAGGGAACCAGCAAATTGTAACAGTAAGTATTTTGAAAGAGAAGAACAGAGAAGGTGAAGAAGAGGTTGTTGCTTTTCGCTGTGTTAAACTCTGCGGATTTTAGATCCTTTTATAGGGAAAAACAGCCGTTACTTATAAACCCCGTAATTAACACGGTTTTAATCACGTTAATAAAACTTAGCCGTTATCAAAACATTTCCGTTACATAATTAATTCGCAAAATGTTTATCACGTTTTTAATCACACTAATAAATATTTTCCGTTACAAAATATTTCGGTTACAAAATATTTATCACATGTTAATTGTTCAAAAATAAAAATTATATTTTAATTATTTAAAAATAAAAATGTAGCAGATTAAGGGCCCATTAATCCGGAGCTGCATTCGTGTCCGCAGGTCGTGTGCGCGCGCCACCCGACCCGACCCGAACCCGAGCCCGAGCCCGGCCCGGCCGGCGCGCGCGTGTGTGGTGTGGAGCATAACCTTTGTTTTCTTCTAGGCATAGGAGAGAAAGGGAAGGCTTATAAGGACCCCTTTTTTCTATCCCATTTCCTATGTGGGACTAAACTTTCCCTCTTTTCCTCTACAAAGTCAAGTTTTAAGTTATCTTTTATTATATAATTCCAACAATCCCCCACATAACTTAAAACTTAAAATAGTTCAGAAATAACAATAAAAGAAATAAATACGATTGCTGGTTCCCTTATACTATGTAATAGGTGGAGGTACCTTTCGGTTTGAACCTTCACTTAGTGACAGTTGTATAGATCCGTGAGAGCTTGGTGGACTTCGCCTTGAACCAGTCTCATTTATCGGATTTCTACAGAAAGCACACATAGTACAGTTTTGAAGAATTCTAAACGGGTTGCGCTATTATCGGCCTTGCGCAGGTATCTTTCATGTGTGTTACTAGGGAGCAGCCCTGATCCCATAGTCGCGGCCTCACAACTACACACATATAGGTGAATCCTAATAAGGATGCGAGCAAGTAAGCATCCTGCCTCATGGGTCTTGGATTCATTAAGAGTTAGACTCAACCTTTCACTTGCTTTTTATGAGCACTGATCATCCTAGGGATGGGAGCAAATAAATTCAGTGCTCCTCACAATTAATCACTCATTCAGTTTGTTTCTACCCATTGAACCTCTGCGAGGTTGGGTTGCCACTGCAGTGATTTTTCTTATGGGCTTAACCCCATCCCCCTCGATGATTCTAGGACCACTGCCCTAGATAAGCCTTTAGTTAAGTGATCTGCAAGATTTTTCTCTGATCTTACAAAATCTAAGGCTATTATATGGTTTTTCATCTTATATCTCAAGGATTTATGTCGCACTTTCAAGTGTCGATTCATCTTCACATTTGCATTCTCTTGATGGCATTTGTCAATCGCTGACCTGCAATCACAATGAATAGAAATGGCTGGTAATGGTTTTTGCATTAGTGGAATTTCAGTTAGTAAATCTTTCAACCATTCAGCTTCTATACTAGTAGTATCAAGAGCTATCATTTCTGATTCCATTGTACTTCTAGCCATTACAGTTTGTTTAGTAGATTTCCAGGACACAGCTCCTCCTCCTAAAAGGAACACAAATCCTGTGGTGGATTTTACATCTACTGAGTCACTAATCCAATTTGCATCTGAATAACCTTCTAGTACAGATGGATAACCTTTATAGTGTAAACCATAATTCATAGTTCCTTTTAGGTATCTCAAAACTCTTTCTAGAGCATCCCAGTGACTCTTATCAGGATTTGATGTATATCTACTAAGTCTATTTACTGCATAAGCAATGTCAGGTCTGGTGTAGTTTGTTAGGAATCCTAGTGATCCAATTATTTGTGCATATTCTCTTTGTAATTGAGGATGACCTGTATTTTTCTTTAGATGTACATTAGGATCATATGGAGTGGAAACAGGTTGACAGTTTGGATCATAAAAATTCTTAAGGATTTTCTCTATGTAGTGTGATTGTGATAGCACATATCCATTCTCATTTTTCATGATTTTAGTATTAAGAATTAGGTCAGCTTGACCTAAATCTTTCATGTCAAAATTTTGTGATAAAAAGTGTTTGATATCATTTATGATTTGTATGTCAGAACCAAAAATAAGAATGTCATCAACATATAGGCATAATATCACAATTTTGTTGTTTTTATCTATTTTATGATATACACACTCATCTGTTTGATTAATTACAAATCCATAAGATAGTATAATTTCATCAAATTTCATATGCCATTGTTTTGGGGCTTGTTTGAGACCATATAGTGATCTAATAAGCTTGCATACTTTCTTTTCTTGTCCAGAAGCTATAAATCCCTCAGGTTGATCCATATAAATTTCTTCATCTAAGTCTCCATTTAAAAATGCAGTTTTAACATCCATTTGATGTATTATTAATTTGTGAATGGATGCTAGAGCTATGAGGACTCTAATGGTAGTAATCCTAGCTACTGGAGAATAGACATCAAAATAATCAATACCAGACTTTTGGGTATATCCTTTAGCTACTAATCTGGCTTTATATTTATCTATTGTTCCATCAGGTCTAAGTTTCTTCTTAAACACCCATTTACATCCTATGGTTTTACATCCTGAAGGAAGATCAGTTAGTTCCCAAGTATGATTTTGAACTATAGATTGTATCTCATTATTTATAGCTTCCTTCCAAAATGGAGCATCTACTGATTTCATTGCATCTTCAAATGTAACTGGAGAATCTTCTACAAGTAATGCATAGAAATCTTCATGGACCTTTTCTATTCTAGTTCTTTTACTTCTCCTAGGCTCCTCTGGACTTTCTAGTGGTCTAATTTGTTTAGAACTAGTTTCACCTTGATTAGAACTAGGATCTGAATTATTAGAGCTAGGGCCTGTGTTGTTTATTCTGGTCTTGTAAGGAAAAATATTTTCAAAGTAATGTGCATCCCTAGCTTCAATTATGGTGTTGTTGGCTATCTCATTAATGTCAGAGTTGATTATTAAAAATCTATTTGCATTACTATCAGAAGCATAGCCAATAAAAATTCCATCTACAGTTTTAGGGCCAATCTTCTTTCTTTTATTCTCAGGTATTTTGACTTTTGCTAAGCACCCCCACACTTTTAGGTGATCTAAATTAGGGTTTCTATTCTTCCAAATTGTGTAAGGGGTTTTATCAGATTTCTTGAATGGAATTCTATTTAGTATATGACATGCAGTCATGAGAGCTTCTCCCCATAAATTTTCTGGCACACCAGAATTAATTAACATTGAGTTTACCATGTCCATTAGTGTTCTATTCTTTCTCTCAGCTACTCCATTAGATTGAGGTGTATATGGAGCTGTTATTTCATGAATAATTCCATTCTCTTCACAGAATTGTTTTAATTCATTAGAAGTGTACTCACCACCTCTATCTGATCTTAGTATTTTAATTTTCCTATCCAACTGATTCTCAACTTCTGCTTTGTATATTTTGAATTTGTTTATGACTTCATCTTTAGTCTTAATTAAGTAGAGGTAACAATATTTAGAGCAATCGTCTATAAAAGTTACAAAATATTTGTTACCCCCTCTAGTTGTTCTTCCTGAATCACAAACATCACTATGGATGAGTTCTAATATCTCAGAATCTCTATCAATAGTTTTAAATGGTTTCTTAGGAAGTTTGGCTTCTACACATATTTCACATTTTTCATCATCTTTTATATTAAGCTTTGGAATTATATTGAGATGCATCAATCTTTTAATTGAATTATAATTCACATGTCCTAATCTTTGATGCCAAGTGATGGAAGGTTCAATATTCAAAGCTATTGGAGATGCAAGAGTAGAATTCTTAACATTCAATTTAAAAAGACCATCACATAAGAAACCTTTTCCAATGAAGTTCAAACCCTTAGTTATTACAACTTTATTTGATTCAAAAACAAGCTTATAGCCTTGTTGCACTAACAAAGATCCACTAATTAAGTTTCTCCTAATGTCTGGTACATGATGGACATCCTGCAGGATCAAAGTCTTATCAGAAGTCAGCTTTAGGTTGATCCGACCTATTCCGGATACAGGAGCCACATTATTATTTCCCATTGTCACAGTTCCTCTACTTGAGACCTGATAGGTGGAAAACAAAGATTGATTAGAGCAAACGTGAATATTAGCTCCAGTGTCAATCCACCAATCATTTGCTTGAAAGGTCATGTTTACTTCAGGAGTGAAGAGAACAGACCTGAAAGCAGCCTCAGCTGGACTGGAAGTCACCATGTTTACTTGTGACTTATTAGGTGGAGGTCCTCCCTTCCTAGGCTTGGGTGGTTCAGTTTTCTTGAAAAAGCAGTCCTTAGCAAGATGGTTGGTTCTTCCACAAACGAAGCAGGCTCGACGTTCAGCTCCTTCCTTCTTTTGAAAGTGGACAGAGTTTTTATTTTGATGAAAGGATTTCTTCTTAAATGTTTTATTTTGATTTTGGTGGAAGGGACGTTTCTTGTGTTGGGGAAAGGGTTTGGATTCAACATTGTTTACTTTGGGTTCTTTGGGTTCGGATTTTGTCACATTTTTCTCCCTGAGTCTATGTTGCTCTTCAATTCTAATGGAATTCAACACTTGTTCTAGTGTAAGATCTCCTTGGGTATGGTTAAGGTTTTTGGCAAAATCTGACCAGGACTCGGGAAGTTTGTCTATAAGACAGGCTATTTGAAACGTTTCATCTAGGATAGATCCATTCATTTTTAGTTGGTGAACTATATGTTCAAATTCATGAATTTGCTCATTCATTGGTTTAGAATCTACCATTTTAAATTTGTTAAAATCAGAAGCTTTAAATCTTTTAATTCCCATATCATCTAGACCATACTTTTTCTCTAAGGTTTCCCACAGAACTTTAGCATTAGTGATAGTATAATATATATCATATAACCTATCAGATAAAGCTCCTAAGATTCTGTGTAGACAATGATACTCTATTTCTTGAGGTGTTCTCGGGATAAGAATGGAATCTGTGGAGGAAGATGAGGAAGATTGCCTAGTAACTGGTCTAGATGAAGATGGGTTGGTTCTATGGCTGTTATTAGATGTAGAGTTGTTAACCAAAATCTCATTTGGTTTTGCCAACGACGGAAATTGTTCCCATCAAACTTCTCTGGTTTAGCAGACATAATTTCACTTGTAGCCATAATCTGATGATGAATGAATAGTTTTGTTATTATAATGCAACATAAATATATAAAACATTCATTCAACAGAATTATCATGCAGTGTAATATTTCGTTTTTAAGAATTGCAGACAACATTAACATAAAAAGCAGAATGCTAATCATGATACTATTCTAAACAGCAAAATTAGATTCTTGGATTGTTAGGAATTTTAGCTGTTTAGACAATAACGAAAATCAGTTTAAACAATTTAATAATTAACAGATAATCACTATTATAACACAGATATAAGAAATATATCAAATGAAAAGTAAATAAAGTTAGAAATACGGCCTGATGGTCGAGGCGTGCAAGCACTGTCCCAAGAAACTAATTGCCCCCTCTCGTACAGGGCTACGCGGCAAAAGCTCCCGGAGATACAACGACCCTCGGTCAGGCGACCTCCTTCTCGTCGGCACGAGCGTCAAGAAGGCTTTGCGAACTCTTGTAGACTTTCAGGGAACCAACAGAATATAATAGCAAATATTTTGAAAGAGAAGAAGAGGAGAAATTCGTTTGTAAATCTGTATATTTAGCCTTCGGTAGGTGTTGGTTTTTATAGGGGAAAAAACAGCCGTTACAAATCCCGCGGATTTAATTCTCATAAAAACTCGATTCGGTTTTAATTACTGATTTTTTAATTATTCAAAAATAAAAATGTATCAGATTAAAGGCCCATTAATCCGGAGCGGCATTCGTGTCCGCGGGTCGTGTATAAAACAGACTTATGAGTATTTATAGGGAATATCCCGTTGCCCCCAATAAATATCATGCTCGTGTAATCGTGTAACAACTTGTATTCTCTCTCTGCGGCGTGATAGTATGTCTTGAAGGCCCCCACCCAAAATTAGTGGAAACCACTACTCCAATTATATTCATGTCTTTATAATTAGACTTGTCTTATTCATTCTATGTCTAATGTCTATTATAGGAAAGTTTGATATTGTTGAAGCTTAAGTTGCTTATATAAGCAGCTTATAGAAGTAACATACAAGCTGGTGAATATAGTCATTTGGTAATCATGTATCATAAGTTGCTTTGAAAAAATGTAGGTGTTTTGTTAACATGTGTTTATAGATAATTATAAGTGAAATAACCAAAGTTAATGTGCATTTACTACATGGTTATTCACAGTAAAAAAAATCATTGCATTAGCACATAAGGTAATATCGTCTAAAATGCTAAAGAATATATATGGCATAAAAACTAAGAAAAGTAGCACTTGCTTTTAAAAGCATCACAAATTGCTTCTAGAAGCAGCCCCATAAATGTAGCAACAGTCTCAATAAGCATACAAAAAAGTTGTACCTGAAATCCTTAAACATAACTAGCATTTATTTGAAAATAATCGTACTTTAAATTAAAACTTAAGCATTAAATAAAAGGATAAATGATTTTTCTCTCACCCTAATTAAGAAGCCGGCCAAAACGATGAAAGTGTTATTGCTTAGGATAACTTGATGCCACTGCCCTTTTGAAGATTTAGTTAAGAGCCCATCCACATCGTTCTCACATAGTATAGTTATAAAACTGCTATCAATATGCTCACAAAGTCTATCAGTAGGCTCATTGTTCATGGGAGCTGAATATCTTGTCATGTTGAAGTTTGTTTCTGTGGTATCAGAGTGGGAGTCGCAGTATTTATTGAGGCCGTAACTTTGAAAGATGATCTTCTTCAGTGCAAGAGCCAATTCTCCCATCTTCTTGCTCATTGACTGCAAGGCTTGGCTAAGAGACCATATCGAAAATCACATGAAGTATAAAAAAGAAAGTATAAGGACAAACAGAATAGGGAGAAAACTATTACATATTTATCTCATATATAGTATATATCATGTAGTTTTGAGTCTGAAGACGATTTCTTTTTAGCTTGGCCATCCAAACTATTAAGCTTGACCCTATGTACTCCCTGAATTACTTTTATCTTACTTACTTCGCCTCTTAGACGAGATAATTGAGCTGATAAGCACAATAGACAAGTTCAATAATTTAGGGTTACGTAAGAACTAATTAAAATAGTTCTATTAGGATTGTGTATTTGATTCTTCGTATAACTTCATGAGAATTTGATAGGGTTAGAGATCTATCATGATTAGGAGAGTAGGTCTCATCATGATTAGGGGTTTGAAACATATTCTAATTAATAAGTTAGGCTAGAAATAGGGTTTTGATTTCCATATACATATTCTTCTATTGTTGGAGGAAAACCAAGCAGATGAGAGAGAGTCAATATTCTTATAATTTATGATTAGCAGAGGGCATAACCAGATTCAAGATTGTTGTGCGAGAGGCGAGGGTTTCATAGTTTTTATCCGTGCAAAATATTACATCATTAGGAGAGGGTTTCACAGTCTTTGTCAATTCAAAAGATTGTAATTTGGAGGTGATAATGGATTGATTTTGATCCCGTGGTTTTTCCTATTGAAGGTTTTTCACGTTAAATCTCGTGTGATTCTATTTGTTACATTTGGTGGTTTTTAAGGTTTTTGCGAGATCTAAAAATCCTAACAAGTGGTATCAGAGCTATGTTGATGGATCAGGGAGCGAGTTCGCAAGATAGAAGACGACGTCGTACAAGATTGAAGATCGACATTACAAGAATCAAGACGAAGAAAAAAGGGAAGGAACGGCCATTGCCAACAGGAGGATTTCACGGCGACTAATCGTTCGGAGGAGAGCGCCTGAGGGATGAAGTATCCGACGGTGAAGTATGCAGGCGAACGCAACTGTGAGTCGTAGTGTTGAGGACGTGCAACTAGTCACTGGCTGAGGCTTGCACCGACAATGGACTTACGTGGAGATGAATTGGCAATAAGAGGAGCAGGCGTAACAAGATGGCTGAGTTGCTTGGAAGAATTCTTGAGAGGATTTAGTTAGGTGAGGTCCGCATGAAAAAAAATGGAAAAGGAGAAATTGTTATAGCATAGGTCAGCGAGATTTATGAGAGAAGGAAAGGTAACAATCATGTGGCTGGGATTTCATGTTGATCTGGTGCTGGTTGATTTGTGGTGTTTGGTGTTTTGTTTAATTCGACGATCCATGATTATTCGTCAGCATATAATTATTCAGTCATCGCGGGAGCAGTAGTTGGTTGGTGTGTACACTCAAGGTGGACAGTCTCAGATTAGATGGAGCTTGCAAGCGGGCATGACCGAGTGACGCAAGGGAGATTGAGATGGTGGCATTGGACTTGAAGACGATTAGCGCTCATATTCGATCCAAACCAAGTGATGGAGGAGATGGAGGCATCTAGCTCGTAGTATGGAGTAGGAGAGGTGCACTAATATGATTCGAGACAAGCGATGTAGGTGAAGTACGATGAAAGCAAGTGGGAGAAGGCTACTATCAAGTTCAGATTGGGAGGAGAAGCATGGTTAATTTATTTCTAATGTTAGAGGTGGCGAAGATCTCTTAGTGCGCACAAGAGAGGTGGAGGCGCCACAGCGAGGCAGATAAAAGTGAGGGTCATATGGGCATCCAGTTGGAGTGCGAGTGTTCTGATTAGAAGTGCAAGTGCTTTGATTTGAAGTGCGAAAAGGAATAGAAGAGGAATAGAAGAGGAATAGAAGACTCTAGTGGGAGAGCAAAGTTTAAAGACGACGATAAATCTGCAAGGGAGTTTGGGAATTAAATCTAAGGTAGAGATTGTTGGGATTATGTCTTTGGTTCTTTGTATAACTTCATGAGAATTAGATAGGGTTAGAGATCTATCATGATTAGGAGATTGTGTCTCATCATGATTAGATAGTTTGAAACCTATTCTAATTAGGAAGTTAGGCTAGTGATAGGGTTTTAGTTTCCCTATATATATTCTTCAATTATTGGAGGAAAAACCAAGTAGATGAGAGAGAGCCAATATTCTTGTAATCTAGGGTTAGCAGATGGCATAACCTGATTCAAGAATATTGTGCGAGGGGCGAGGGTTTCGTATAGTTTTTATCCGTGCAAAATATTACATCATTGGGAGAGTGTTTCGTAGTCTTTGTCCATTCAAAAGATTGTTATTTAGATGTGATAGTGGATTGATTTTGATTCTATGGTTTTTCCCTATTGAATGTTTTCCATGTTAAATCTCGTGTGATTTTATTTGCTGTGTTTGGTGGTTTTCGGGGTTTTTACGAGATTTAAAAATCCCAACAAGTTCTAGATGAAACCTGGAGCCTTCCTTTTTTTTACTGTCCTAACAAAATAAAGAGGAAAGCAAAAAAAGAGATCACTAGCTAGAACTCGTAAATTAACTTTATTTGATAAATTACCGGAATTTGTCGTTGCCATCAGGCCACAATAATTCCGTCAGAGCCTGAGCAACCTCAGGCTCCTGCACGCCCACAGTAGTGAGCACTTGGTGCAGTGGCGCGTACGCGTCTGGATCTTGTCCGGGCAACACCACAGATGTCCGCGGTAATCCCTCGGCCGCCTTGCGCTTAGTCTCGGCCGGAAGAGCAAACAGAGACTCCATCTCCTCAAACATAGCCTCCCGCAGCTCGCGGGAGACGGAGTCATAGTCCACCAAGAAGCAGCCGTAGGTCTCCAGGGCTTGGCGGATGTCCCGGGATGTGGCCTCCCATTGAGGAGTCCCTGGCTCCAGAGCCTTTGGATCCTTGGTGAGATCAATGTGAGGAAGCAGCGATGAAGATGAAAGAGTATCCTCCATTGGGTGATTCTTGATGAATCGATTAATTTCTCAGTGCTTTTTTTCTTCTCAGATGCGTTTGTGTAGATTTAGATTGCAATGTTGTCTATAAATTAATGGAAGATGCGACCATCCCGTCTCTATATTTTTTTCTATGCAATGTAGAACGTGCACCAGGAGTAAAAAGACAAAAAGAAACCTCGTTTATAACTTCTCAGTGTAGTCCATTTGTCTATTAAACTTCTATGTGCTTAAAGTAAATATAAATACAATTGTATTAAGTCATAGTTTAATCCTCGGTTTAGGCTCACATCGGGCTATGTGTAGAGAAGCAGTTTTATGCACATCTATATATTTAAAAGTAACATATTTACATTTCCCAAATCTTCTCATTTTGACATGGTATTTGAGCCTTGGTAGTCTCAGCCGCACACCCAAAAAACAATTTAGGAATTGTTCGGCTACTGGATTTGTATTTAGGATTTATGACAATCTAAGAAAGCTTTAATAATCTAAAATTTTTATTTTCAGTTTGGTTGGTCGGATAGTGGAAGATTGTTTGTTTGTAAAGAAATTAATAAATTTGGATAGTTATGTGTGGGCCCCGTTTGTAATTACTTTTTGTATTAAAATAGAATCTTTTAGTTGTTACTAGGTGGAATGCACGTGCATTGCACGTGGTCAAATATCTAAATTATTTTTTTAAAGTTTATTTATTTACTATAACATGTTTGTAAAAAAAGTTTATGATTATCATAATATATTAAAAAATTTTGGATATTTCCATGTATAATATCTTGTTGGTTTCAACAATTTTTTTTTTTTATGACAAGGGAAACTTGGTCACCCCAGCTCAGTTTAACTCCTTCGGAGCCCCGCCAGCGGCCCTGGTTTGATTCCCCTTGTTCCCTTCACATCTACAAGGAGCTATCCTTAATACCAGGGGCTCATCCCCACGGGCAGAGCGCGGGCGAGCAGCGTGGGGACCACTGGGACGCGAACTGGTGAGCATACAACGGGCTGAGCTGGATTTGGTGACCAATAAAACCCCGGGTTTCAACAATTTGTCTTCCACAAAAAAAATGTCTCAAAATATTAATAACTTAAGAGCTATATAATGATTTGAAGATCTAATTTCAAAATATTAATGATGTAAGGGACCAATATAAATAAAACTATTTTTATTAATGATAAAAATAAATTCTTGAATTTATCAAAGTAAAATTGTAGGTTTTATCTGGTCATATAAGATTTTGTTTAACTATATATAAATCACTTTCACTTGTTGTTTATTCGGTGACCAAGTATTATAGATATTCAAAAACATTTTTCTAGAATTTTTTTCATCAGAATGTGCAAATTCAATCAATAAAGAAAACATAAATTATATGGTCAATTCCAAAATCTGATATTGTAGCCTTTATACATCTTCCCAACTAATTAATTGATTAGTCAAAATGATTACTCTCTATTTTTATAAAATTATAAAATATAATATGAGAATAATTTATACATATTATGTACTATGGATTGTATTTTAACAAATAATTTGGATCCATCCAATGTCAAACAACATCCATAAATTTAGGTTGAGAGTTATAAGAATCCATTATCCACAACAATACTCATACCCGAGCTACGTGCTTCATAAACTTATAAGAAGGTGAGAACTATAAAAATGAACAATTTAATTTATTTTTTCAAATAGTTATTACAAATCATGAAAGACAATGTGAATCAGAAGGGTTACATACCCTTCATAAATAAAGATTAAATTTCTCTTAGAGATTCTTATAGCAAAAGGTTTTTAGAGTTTATATATAGGACAAATCTTAGGATACATCACCCAAATCAGTTCATAGAGTGATATACTTGCTATAAAATCCAGTTTTATAAGATTGATGTCACATGTGCCTTAAGTTGCGTTTTAAGGGTTAATTTTAGAAAACTCCCTCTTAGCTATGGGGGGCAATGTTAAAAAAAAACCTCAACTTTTTTTTTTTTTATATGAGGAAACCTAGTAAGGCAGAAGGATCCCTGAGCCAAGGCTTAAGTTCTAGCCCCCGACCCTTACCAGTAAACCATGGGTGAACTGGGTCCCCTTAGGACTCTAAATGGACATGGATGACAAACCTCGAACCCGGGCCTTTGGCAACGAAATTGCTACCTTGAAACTAAGTAAATCTTCATCAAATTTAAGGTGTTGTAAATAATCTTTCTCAACTGATAATCTTTCTCAACATCAATTTTTTGATTTAATCATATAAATGTTTCTCACTTTACCACTTAGAAATAATATCATTGAGTTCAATGTATTATTTGACAAGTATTTGATTTGGAAAGACTAAAATATCCCTTAACCATAAAAGAATTAGCTTGATTTTTGCTACATTAAAGAAAAAGAGGAGATATAGAAGGAAAAGGAATTATAAATTGGTCGTGATCTTTTTATTATCGGTTGATAGTTTTTTAACTAAAATAGCTTTCTTCAAGAGGGTATTTTCTCCAAATCACATATTCAAGTAACTACATTAAGGGGTTTTCTTGAGAAAAGTGTAAAACATAAGAGGAATTTTTATGAGACACACTATAGTCGAGGGGTGTTTTCTAAAATCGCACCAAAGTTAAGAGGGGTTATCTACAATACTTTCACGGTTTGGATGTTTTGCTAAAATTAAATCAATTGAGTGGGATTTTTGAGACAATCCCCATAGCTAAGAGAGTTTTTTAAAAAAAAACACTTTTTTTTAAAATTTGCCTTGTTCACATTTTTTGTCCCTCAAATTTGTAATAATTCAATATTAGTTCTTTAAATTATAAGAAATTTCAAAATTTTTAGGGAATAATATAGAATTATTGGAGATCTAAAATCAAGGAACCTATATCTAGATTATCTTTAAATATTGCTCTTATAGGCAGTGTTTTAAATATCGGCCGATAAGTCGCTATATTGGCCGATATATCAGGTTAAAGACCTTACTCGATAATATTTATGGTTTTGTATTGTTGTTTTATTTGGGGACTTTTTTTGATATATCGATCATTATAAAAAATATTGGACGATGCATCACCTTGAAGATATCGACAAAAATGAGTCATTTTTAATTTGATTATGAGCTAGTGTTTGGGTCATGTTTGGGAACCAAAAGTGAAACCCATGAAAGACAGAAAAGTCAGAATTCGTCTCCTAAATCTCTCCACTCTTGGCTCTCCCCCTTAAGCATAAATTTTCATGTAAATTCTTATATTTAAAATTTATTAATATGTTAAACTTTTGGCTAATTTTGGATTTATTTTAAAATGATCTTACCCCATTTGAGAAGCTTTATGAAAAAAACATGATTATTCTGCACTTCGTACTTTCGATCACACCTGGTTTGTTCATCTTTTCACTCATGAGCTATAACCTATAAATTTTGGCCATTTTTATTTATTTTGACCCTTTGAAAATAATTTCATATAGTCCAAAATTCATAATTTCATGAGCTATAACCCATGATTTTTTGTTAGTTTTAGTCATTTTTTCTCATTAGCAAATAATTTCATAAGAATCTAAAATTCATAATTTCATGAGCAACAACCCACAAATTTTGGTGATTTTTAGTCATTTCAACCCATAAAAAATAATTTTACAGAGTCCAAAATACATGATTTCATGATGTATAACTCGAATTTTTTTTATCATTTTTAGTTATTCCGCCCCATTGGTAAATAATTTTATAGTGGTCAAAATTCCCAACTTTATGAGCATGAGCTATAACCCATGATTTTTTTGATATCTTTAGTCTAACAAACTCACTTCACGGTCAGTTATGTGTGTTTTTCTCTAGTGTAGTGCTAATCACAAAGGTTATCATTGCTATGATACTAAAACGCAAATACTACGTATCACTTATCATGTTACCTTCAATGAGCATCTCCCATATTGTGCCCTACTAAAAGCACCATTTTCGTTCCATCATCTATACCAGAGTCTCTCTTTTTCCTTGATCCTGATCCTATGATCCTCCACCAAGCAACTCACATGATCTTGTTAGTCTTAATCCTCCATTTCAGTATGATAGTGTAACTCTTGATCCTCTATCTCCGCAAGCTGAAGCTCATGTCCCTACTACAGAGACTATCAATGCTGATTTACATGCAACTTGTTTCCAAAGATCCTTCTCTAAACTGTTGTGTGAAAAAATATGTGTGTTGTAAGTGCACAACCAAGTTATACTATAGAAAAATATAGAATAACAAGATTTTTAAATTAGAATTTTTCTTTTTGAAAGTTATTTAAAACGAAGTTTTTTATGAAATATGTTGAGAAAGGAGTTTTGGATTTTTGATAAAGAAAAGAAAATAGAACTAGCAAGAGGGAGAGCGGAGAAAATAGAAATGCAAATAAGAAAAAAGAAAAGAAAAACTAAAATAAAAGAAATAAAATGAAAAATAAGAGAAAAAGAGAAAAAAATGGAGAGGTAAAAGAACCAGGAAGAAAATTCAAAAACTAAAAGAATTAGGAAAAAAGAAACGGTGAAAACTAACAAAATTAGAGACTAAAAGAGAGAAAGAGCAAGAGAATTAAACTAGGAAATTAGTATAGATTTTACTAGATAGCTATTTATTAAATTAGAAATTGCTCTCTTTTTTATTTATTTTTAGAATTAAAAATCATAATATATCAATCTAATTAAAGAGAGCATAGATTATCGAGATAGATTCTAAAATTAAAATTAAAATTTATGTATAGGCAATGAATTAAAAATAATAATTAGAATACTAATATGTATAGATTATCAAACCACTTAAGAAAAGTATAACATATCAAATTAGAATATTTAATCAAATATTTACTTTGATTGATTAATCTTTACATAAATAATTAATGCATAAAAGAGAACAATTCTAATTCTAATAAATAAGTTATACTGGTTACCCCTTATCCGAATTATCATAAACAAATTAGCCACACATTTTATTAAATATTTGATTATGAGTAATGTTAAAGTAAGAGAGAGAGAGTCTTGGGTTAAATTTCCCTTGAGTTTAATATTGAGTGTACACATATATCTATACAAGTAGATGAGGGTGGGGTGTGTTCTCACAACTAATGTAGGACTAAAACCCACTATAATACACTATTATCAACAGCTCCCCTCAAACTCATGTTGGATCAAACAAAGTGAGTTTGCGTACAAGAAAGTGGAACCGATAAATAGGTAAGGCTTTTATGAAGAAATCTGCAAGCTCGTCAGCGGATGAGACATGAGGAAGTAGAATTGTCTTGTCCTTAATAACTTGTTGACGGAAAAAATGAGCGTCAATCTCAATATGTTTGGTCCTCTCATAAAATACTGGATTATTAGAAATCTGGATGACACTCTTATTATCATAGTAGAGAGGACTAGGAGTCGTAATAGAAATACCGAAATTACTGAGAAGACGACGAAGATGAATAATCTCTTTAGCTGTTGTGGGCAATGCACAATACTCTGCCTCGGTATTGGAAAGAGCAAAAACATCTTGTTTCTTACTCCACCAGGAAGTTATAGAATCACCAAGAAATATATAATAACATGTGGCAGACTACCTGATAGTGGGATCACCAGCCTAATCAGCATCAGAATATATACAAAGCTCTAACTTGGATGTAGCAGAAAACAGAAGAGAGCGAGTGCTAGTACCCCGGAGATATCGAAGAATCTGTAATAAGGCAGCATAGTGTACAGAACGTGGGGTACTAATAAATTGATTGACAATGCCAACAGCATAAGAGATATCTGGTCGAGAGATGCACAAATAGACCAACTGGCCAACAAGATGTCGCTATCGGGTAGGATCAGATAAAGGCTCGCCATCAGTAGAACGAAGTTTGACATTTTGTTGGAGTGGAGTATCGACAATTGTATCATCAGTTAGCTCAGCTCAATCTAAAATATCCAAGAAATACTTATGTTGAGACAGTAGTATACCCTGCGGGCCTTGAGAAATTTCTAGACCAAGAAAATACCGAAGAGATCCAAGATCCTTTATGTAGAACTGTTATTGCAACTGAGATTTTACATACTGTATACCAGCCACATCGTCACCTATAATGATCATATCATCTACATAGCTAAGTAATAAAACTCTGCCACGTGATGTAGTTCGAACAAACAGAGAAGCATATTGATGACTTTCCATAAAACCCACCTTGAGCACGACATCACGAAAACACTCAAACCAAGCGCGGGGTGTCTGCTTGAGATTATAAATAGTACGATGAAGGAGACATGCATGTCCCGTAGGAATATTGGACCCCGGAGGCAGTTACATATATACTGTCTCAGATAAAGAGCCATGGAGAAAAGCATTTTTGACATTCATCAGGTATAAAGGCCAACGATGAGCAGTAGCGACCGTAAGAAGAGTACGAACGGTGGGCATCTGAGCAACAGCAGCAAAGGTCTCCTCATAATCAATACCTTATTGCTGAGTAAAACCTCAAGCCACTAAACGAGCTTTCCGACGTTCAATGGTGCCATCAGGAAGATATTTGACTTTATAAACCCATTTACTACCAACTAAAGAGATGCCAGGGGGCAGGGAACAACATCTCAGGTATGTGTTTGCTGAAAGGCCTTAAATTCTTCAAGCATAGCATGTTGTCACTCTAGAAATTGAACGGACTCTTGAAAGGACTTTGGCTCAATTGTAGTATGAATGGAAACAAGCAAATTATGAAAGATAAATGAACAGGACGTGACCGAAGCATACCGTGCAGGCATAACATGAGGGCATTTACCTCGACGAAGAGCAAGAAGAACCTCAGGCAGGGGAGATGCTGGCGCAGGTGCATGGAGGTCAACAGTATTTTCTAGAGCTAGTGTCGTGTCTACGGGATATGGATTAGATGGTGGAAGAGAAGGCTCGGGTGAGGGAGAGTCAACAGAAGGAGATGGAGAGATTTTAGGGAGATCTCGAAAGTGGAAGAGAAGGCTCGGGTGAGGGAGAGTCAACAGAAGGAGATGGAGAGATTTTAGGGAGATCTCGAAAGGAGAACTGAGGTAAGAGAGTCAACAGAAGGAGATGGAGAGATTTTAGGGAGATCTCGAAAGGAGAACTGAGGTAAGGAAGTGGTTGATGTAGCTAGCGGAGAAGAACGATTAGTAGTATGGAGGAAATTGAAATCATCGGAAGCAGAATAAAATGGAGAATCTTCTTCGAACTGAACATGTCGAGATATATAAACTCAACGAGATGCGGGATCATAACAACGATAACCTCGATGTTCCTAACTAATTCCTAAATAGACACAGAGAATAGCTCTGGGAGACAATTTATCACGTTCGTAAGATGGCGGAAGAACAAAACAGTGACAACCAAAAACACGGACTAGATCATAACGGGGAGGATAAGTATAAACACGACTATGAGGAGTAGCACTGAAAAGTGAGCTAGATGGAGTAATATTAATGGCATGAGTAGCAGTGAGAATGGCCTCAGCCCAGAAACGACGAGGAACAGAGTAAGAAATGAGCATGGATCAAGCGATATCGAGAATATGACGATGTTTACGTTCAGCAAAACCATTTTGCTCATGAGTATAAGGACATGACTGTTGAAAGATAGTCCTATGAGAGGACATGATAGAGCACATGGTAGAGGATAGGTACTCTTTGGTACAGTCAGAACAAAAAACTTTAATACGAGCTTGCCATTGAGTGAATACCATCGCAGTGAATGCTTGATAAGCAGCAAGTACATCAGAGCAATTTTTAAGTACGTAGTCCCATGTATAATGAGAGAAATCGTCGATAAAACTAATATAATATAAGTATCCAGATGAAGAAGGCAGAGAAGCTGGCCTCCAGATATCATAATGGACCAAATCAAATAAGGAAGTGGAAACATATGTACTGGTTAGAAATGGTAGAGCAGTGAATTTAGCCAATTTACAACCAGTACATGACTCAATATGAGAATGAGAGGATACGGGACCAAGTACCCTGGACTGGATAAGACTTTATAGCCTTTTATGAGACACATGACCAAGTCATCTATGCCACAAATCTGTGAAAAGTAAGGTAAAGGATTTTGGACATACAGAAGCAACAAGAGAACATGGACGGATGGACTTTGGAAGGTAAAGATATTCTAGAAAATACAGTTTGTGTCTCCTCCAACCGGCCCCAACAGTATTGCCCGTCTGTGGATCCTACACAATATAAGTATCAGAAGAAAATGAGACAAGTAGGTCATCCATACATAGGGAGCTAATAGAAATTAAATTCAAACACAACTGAGGAGCCACATAGACAGGACCAAGAGTTAGATGATCAGATGGGTCAGTTTGTGGGATGATAGAGCCATACTGAGTGATAGACAAAGGTTATCCAGCAGCCGTATAGATAGGGGAAGAGAAGAGGAAGTGAAGACAGAAGATAAGAGGGAGGCATTATGAGTCATATTAAAGGAACAACCAGAGTCAAAAATCCAGAGATCATTCATAGCAGAGACCAAAGGGTTAGCTGAGGAACCAACAAGACGCATACCAGAGAGTTATGCAGTAGATGTAGAGGCTCTATGCTGAAGAGCATCAATGTGATAGCGAATATTAGAGAGTTGTGCATCTGATGGAGAGGTGGTATGTTGAAGAGCCGCAATTTGACGGCTAATATCTACAATAGCTTGAAGAGCCTCAATTTGATGGCGAATATCAGAGAGTTTTGTAGCAGATGGAGAGGTGGTATGCTGAAGATTGAGCCACAATTTGATGACTAATATCTGCAATAGCTTGAATGATAGGGTCTAAAGTGGTAGATGGCATAATATTGACTGGTAATCCTGGTGCACTAGAGGATCGGGACTGAGGGGATCGCTGACTACGGCCAGTTCCTGAGGAACGTAACTCAGGATAAAGTTGGAAACATGTCTCAAAGTGGTGCCCCTCCTTCTTAAAATAGGTGCAAAAGAACTTAGACCGAGCTTGAGAAGCAGGTGCCAGTAAAGAGGCCATAATAGCAGCAGTTCAAAGTTCAAGATAATAATCTTTGAACGAAACCCGAATGTTTAAAGGAGAACCCGAAGATTAATGTAGAAACCCGAATGTTAAAATGTAAGAACCCGAAGGTTAAAATGTAAGAACCCAAAGGTTAAATTTGAACCCGAAGGTTATACATGACTGTCAAATCTGAGAAAAAAAAAAGAAGCAACCAGCGACCAAGGTGGCTCGAAGATCGCCCGGATCTGATGCTCACGCCGGAGACCTACAACGGATTAATGTCAATGTTGAGACGTTGAGACATCAAGATGGATTGAAACGGCAATGTCATTACTGACTGTGAAACGGTAATGCCATTTGTTTGAGGCCGAGAAACGGCTTGAAATAGCGATGTCGTTAATTAAGACTGAGAAATGATCTTGAATACGAGAACGCGAAACACGTTAAGAGGCCACAAAGCAACAAAACCAAAAATCTGGCAGATGAACGCAAAAAAGCGTTAAACAACTACAAAGTAGCAAGGCCAAGATTTGGCAAAAGAACCCAGAAGCGTTAAAAAATTTTATTGTAAGAGAAATAATAATAACTCTAGCTCTGATACCATGTTAAAGTAAGAGAGAGAGAGAGAGAGAGAGAGAGAGAGAGAGAGTCTTGGGTAAATTTCCCTTGAGTTAAATATTAAGTGTACACATATATTTATACAAGTAGAGGAGGGTGAGATGTGTTCTCACAACCAATATGGGACTAAAACCCACTACAATACACTATTATCAACAAGTAAATATAAAATGCATGAATAAACACCCAAGAATTGAAGCTAAAAATTTTAATAAAAAGCAAGAAAATAAACTGACTATCTAAGCATTAAAATAAATCTACTCCTAAATTGAGCAAGAAAAATTAACTACGCACAAAACTTATATAATCAAAACAAATCATGATATTAAGTATTTCCTAAACATGTAATTCTGATTAAAAAGAAAATTTAAAAACTAAAAGAAACTTACATCACAATGGGTTAGCCCCTTATGTAAACCAAAGAAAAATCTTTAAGTCTTCATTAACACAAGAAAAGAAAAAGAAATTTGAAGAGGAAAAATATTTTTTATTTTTATTATAAAACTAAAATTTCACAATATTTAATAGGTCTTCTCAAAGAGTAACCCTCCTATCCTCTAAAAGAGGATTTACAAAAATTTTCACATCTTTCGCCATTGATTTACTAAAATGGTCATATGAGTTTTACAACTCCGATTTAACTTAGAATTAATTCGTTGAATTCATAATTAAAAGAAAAAAAATATTAAATGGCTCTCAGCTAGATCAAACAAAACTATCATGTGTCCTTCAACTTGAAACACGTTACAACACCTCCAATGATGAGCTATTATGGTCATTTTTTCATCAATTTTTCTTAGGTTTTTCCTAGGCTTTTCCTAGGCATTGTTGAGCTTCAATTGGGCTTAAGGTTCTTCATTAGAGCTCTTATTTATTTCTTATTTTTCACAAAAAATAGGATAAAAGCATAATATTAATCATTTATTTACATGAAACTTATTTGAAATAGGAGTACAAAATGCAATAAAACATAATAATGAAATACCTCCACACTTAAAATTTGCTAGGCCTCTAGCAAAGAAAAAAATGAGAAATAAAGAAAGATAAATTCTAACTCACTTTCACAGAAATCACGGTTCTATTTATCATATACAACAAGGCTTTAAACCCCCAGATTACACTAGAGGACGAGGTGTAGTCTCGTGAGAGTTTACAGTGAATATACCCATAAAATTCGATCAACTTACTAATCTAAAGAAATCAGTATAGAATTAATTCACTTGATATCTTTAAACAAACTAATTAGAGCTAGAATTTACACAATAAAATATTTTTATATAGAACTCTAAAGTAAACTTCTTAGAAAATATTTTCATTGCAATTATAAAACCAAGTTCAACTTAGAGACTTTATTTTAAAATTTTAAAAAGAACATGCTAACTCTTTACTCAATTAATTTCCTAGTCCCTTAATAACTTTTATTTGCCAAGTATGTATATGCGCGCGCGCACACACACACACATTTCTCTTTTCTTTTTATTGGAGATTTTTTTTTTCTACTTTATATGGCTTTCTAATGACCATGTAACGAGTTTTGGGTCAATGGATCCCAACTCGATTAGGCTTAGGTCATTAAGCATAGAGATACTCCTCGAGCTTAATTGCTCAGTCAACTTAGGCTTATTAGATAGAATCACTTTGAAATTTAAAATTTTTTATTGGTGCCCATATTTCTCACTCTTATTTTTTTTTAATATATACCTTGGCATCTATTTGCATCAAAAAGGCTTGAGAAATTATTATCCACCCTAAGTTAAGCATGAAAAAAATTTATTACTTCAAATAAAGTTCTAAATTAGATCTATAGTAAAGTATAACACTTTAAAATTTATTTCTTAAAAATTTATTCAAAGTTATCATAAAAAGGCTAACTTGAGTATAAAACTAACTAAGAACTGGAAAGTTTAAAAACTAATCAAGTAAACCAATTACTAATCAACTCTATCAAGTTGGCAAGTGACACTATTTTTTATTATATTTTATGGAAAAGGAGATAAGCAAAGAAAAGGAAGAAAAATACCAAAAATTTTAAATAGAAAATAAAAGATAACTAATCCCTCTCCCACAACTAAATTTGCATTGTCCGCGATACAAACTAGAATAATGATGCATAATAAAAGATACGAGATGTAAAGCTTACATTCTACATAACTTCTCACCTTGTTGCTGAAAATTCTATATCGAATTTTAAAGAAGTTCAAAAGTACAAACTCTACGATGTCCTTGAGTTATGTTCGCACATTCTCCAAGGTCTTCAATAATTTCTGCAGCATTTGATGGCAAGTTGACGGAGGGTCATCTGTCAAATTAAACTTATTCTGCCTTTGTCTTGAGTTGAAATGGATTCACATAGTATCATGCTTTGATGCTGCTCAACCGAAAAGTCAATGTCAGACTGGGACTTAGGTTCCACATGCCCAAAAGGTTATCCTAACTCTTTTAACAACTTCAACTCATCAGTAAAAATCTCTTCAAAACTAATATTCATCATGTCTAACCCCTCAAAAACTTAAACTCGCCAAAGAAAATGACATGTTGTATCATAAATTTTTTATTTTTTTATTTTTTTACTTTTATTTATTTATTGTTTATAAGAAAACCTAAAGAAAAATCTAAAAGATGAAAAAGTTCTTTTCAAAAAGCCTTAGAAAAAATGTAAAAGATTTTTGAGAAAGAAAAGGAAATCCTAACTAAACAAAATAAAAGACAAAACACTCAATCAACCAATCCCAATTTGTAACCCTAAACTCCACTAGACTAGCTTCTAAATCCTAATCAAAGACTCCTTCATGCCGTACCATATTCTAGTTCACTTAACTAGTTGATCAAGTAAGAGTAAGTTCAAAGGGGTCTCTTTCTTAGCGTGACTCAGGTGCCAATTACATAACATCTTTCTTGCGAAGTCTTTTGCCACCCGAACGCTTACCTTGGACACTAACTAAATTATTTGAAGATCGAATTAGCTCACCTCTCTTAGAATCTTTGTTTCCTAGTGAGCACATTTTCCCTATGAGCTCAAGTCCCTAAGGCTCAATACTTAACCCGATAACCTTTGATACGACTTCAATTAAAAAATTAGCTTAATGAGTTTGCATCTCAGATGCAAATTAACTTTGGGCTTATAATGACAAGCCCATACGAGTGACATAAAAGAACATACTCGGACGGTAGCTATAAAATTTTTGAAATAGTACTACGGTAGCTATAAAGTTTTGTAAAAGACTGCTTGGATAATTAATTCAATACTCTTCGTATTACAGTCAACAAATATTTTATGTAGCCTACTTGCTCAATCCTCCTCACTATTGAATGTGAGGCCTGACACTAGTGACATTTGTTCTGAGGTTAACTTTTAAGCTAGTATTACTTTAAATGACATATATCTTAGGTAGAAGGACCAAAATATTTTCCTCGATAAGATAAAACTAGCTAGGATTTTATTTGGAACTTCCTTGGATTTCACATATATCATTTTTATTTAGAATACTTGGGTTTATAATCCCTTGTTTCCAAACAATATAATTGGAAGCTTTGAGTCCAGATGCCTTTGAAAGCCTTGTTTTTGAAATATTGGTTTTTGAAATACTAACAATCCAATATTTCAAAACCAAGAGACAGGTGCATAATTTTTTTTTTTTTTTTTTTTTGAAGAAAGTCTTATTGGGTTGCCAATAAATAATATTTTCATTCATCTCTGATTGAGAAATCTTGAGTTGATGTTATCATTGCTGGATCTAAGATGCAAGTCTAGATGGAGGGTGAATAGGGCTGCTACCGTTTTTCGTTAAAAACACAGAATATGCAGCATCAAAGATAAAATAAAAGAAATGAACGATAATCAAACAAGAATTGCAACCAACCATGAACAAACAAAATTTAATAGTATCTCGCATAATAATCCTACGTCCATTCTTCTTTCTCGTGAATGGACTTCCTCATCATACAAAGAGTTTTTCTAAATCACAAACCTGATTCAAAAGGCTTACCAGAGCATCCTAGAATTTACCAAAGACCAGTCACCTAACTAGTAGTCAATAAATAATGCAAAGTTGCAAGTGTTAGAAGATAATTTGTAATTCTAGAACACTCTACAATAACCTTGTAATATGGAAAGGTTCTAGAGATAACTAGGATTAGAACTATGACAAAAATAAGATGTATCTAGAATATAGGAATATTATAATATACTCTAGAATGTTTCACGTAAAATATATATCTCTAGATAGTTCTATATATGCCTATAAATAAGCAATGGATATAAGCATTGGGAGCAAACTATGAAGTAATTAAAACAAAGTTTCTTCACGCTAGCATCTTCCCTTCTAACTTTTCATTTCTCTCCTACTTCCTCCATTCTCAATCCTCTAAAAGTAAATCAATTATCCATCTAGTTTCTGCAACTCCAACAGCAAGTGCATAACTATCAATTATAATATAGAAAGATGTCGATCACATAAGAAATGTGTGTAGGAAATATTAATTGGATCCTAGAGTTAATTGTGGATAAAGAGGAGTGAAAGTGTGGAGACATAAAGAGTGTATGATTATTTGTAAATAAAAAATTAGGAGAATAAGGGAGAAAAGGAGTGAACAAATAAAAAAATAAAAAAAACAAGGAGAAGAAATAAGAAAATAGAAAAGAACAAAATAAAAAAGAGAAAAATTCAACCAAAAAGAAAAAAAAAATCACAACAAGTAAAAGATGGTGGAGATCAAGTAGGTAAATGAGGAATCTAGAATTGAATCCACTAGTTAATTTTATTTATGATTTATGAACTACTCTCTTTTTATCATATTTTACTTTAGATTTATTAAGTATAGATTATCAAACTACTAAAAGAAACCATAATCTATTAAATTATCATCCAAATAAAATTACATTCATGAAAAAATAACAACTAGATAGTAACTCTAGAATTCATAAGTATAACCTATAAAACAACTTAATATAAGCATAGATTATCAAATTCTTCTTTTATCAATTAACTCTAGTTGATTATCCTAAACATTATTATTTAATGCACAAAGAGAGCACTTCACAAATTATAAAAAAAAATCAAACTAGTTTCATACAACTCTAGAATTCCTATAATATTTAGTTGTAAACTTTGGAAAATAAAAAAAATAAGAAAATAGAATCTAGGTTAGAAAACATAAAAGAAAGACACTAAAAATAAAAATACTAACTACAAAAAGTAAAAAATAAGAACAAGAAAATAAAGATCTAAACTATGAGCATATAGAAAATCTAACTAACAATAAAAGAGCATAAAAGTAAATATATACTACGAAAGAAAAATACAAGAAAATAAATTCTACAAGGCATAAAAATAAACAACAAAAATAAAAGAATAGGAAAGTAAATCTACACTACAATGTATGAAATAAATCTAATCTACCAACATAAAAATAAAAATAAAATAAAATCATAAAGCATGAATTTCTAAAGCAAAAAAATACATGAGAAATATAAAAATTAGCATTGCAAGGAGTTAGCCCCTTAAAAGCAAATCTTCATCTTTATGAACAAAGAAGACGAAAATAAATTTGAAAGGTAAATTTTTTTTATTAATTGCAAATAAAGTTTATAATTTTAGAAGTTCTTCTTAATTAAGAATAAATCTACTATCCAAATGGAGTTTTTATAAAACTTTTCACACTCAAACCCCTCACCATCTTCCCTTATTTATAGTCTATAACAATCAACAAGAGTCATTGGATTAACCTTAGGCTTTAAGGAATTAATTTCAGTCGTTTATTATTTTTATTATGAACCATTCAGTTGGCTAATCAGTTAGACAATCGGTTGATCGACCGATTGGTTAATTGGTTTGTAAGCCGATTTGTTTCCAACAGAATTGAATCCTTAATTGACTCGTTTTTCTTTATTCCTTGGGCTTTGTGGGCTTGCTCTTGGGTTGATATTGGGCTTCTAGCTGGTAGTAAAATAATAGAATTTAGTTCTTTTGGGCTCTTATTCAATCATTCTTCCTACAATTTAAGAAAAAACCACGTTATTAGTGATATATTTACTCAAATAAAATATATAATAAAGATACAAAAGTGTAATAAAATATAATAATCACTAATCTAACTCTTCATAATGAGTAATACCGAGTCCTAACTAGTCTTAATCCTTAATTAATCTCTGCTTGAGTACACCGTAAAAACAAGTTTAAAGTAAAACTAACACAAACAATTAAAGCTCAGAATATCATAAAGATCGTATAGTACTTTTATTAAACAAACCATCCTCCGATGATAAAAGTGTAGCTCGATGAAGAACGAGTATAGAGAATCAATCCAATGGTAGCTCTCATTGCTAAAATAATCTGAAGCAGCTGTGCGCGATGAGTAAGAGTTTGTTGAGGCTCTGGGGGTCAAATCTTTCATCTCTCACAAAATCAAAATCCTAGAACTCTCCTCTCCTCTCTCTCTCTCTCTCTCTCTCTCTCTCTCTCTCTCTCTCTCTCTCTCCCTCTCTCTCTCTCGCACAATGATATGTAACCTCCAACAGACCAGGAAAGAGATATCCTAAACGTAGTAGAAATATATAGGAGATATTAGAAACGACGAATGACTGAGATTAAATCTAAAAATCTACAAACAACCAACTTTACCATAATAGTGGCTCTTGACCATCGATGATGTCGATGGTTAAGAGGCACATCAATGACATAAAAATCTCTAAAGTAAAAATCATCAATAACATTTGTTGATCATCAATGGGCTATTCATACCATTAATGATCAATCTCTACCACCGATGGTGAGAATGCTGAAATTAGCATTTGAGCTGATTTTTTGGTTGTTTCTACCCGTACACTTCTTATATCTGTGTTTACCTATACTATATCATCTCAAACAAATATTAGTAGCAAATGAGAGTTTGTTATTACTCAAATAAGATTAATTATATCCTAACAATCTCCCCTTTTGATTATAACAAACTTGTAATTTAAAATACTAAAATAGATGAATATTTGAGATATATAAACAGCAATTATACGCACAAATATACTCTCATGAAAAAGAAAATGATATGCAATGCACCCCTACATTTATGCATTCACAATAATTGTAATCAAGCGCAGATATTATAAAACTCGCCCTAAAATAATTTATCGGCTATTTTTAAAAATTCAAAAAGTTAAAACAAATGAAACCACTTTGACAAAAACTCTATTCATACAAAAGTCATCAAATTTCACTCAAAATTCTCTCCCTTTTGTTATTAAAAAAAGTGGAAAACACACCAATGGATATGCTTAATACAAGAGAAAGTCAGATAAACATCATACAAAATGTGCACATAAGAGAAAATCACATTGATCCACATAAAAATTTATAGAAAAATGGCACAAGGGATCAAAATTTCATAAAAATATATGAATAAAAAACATGTAATAAAGCACACACAAAAGATTAAATATCAATGTAAAGTGTGTGAAACAAATAGTGAAAAGACTTATACTGGTTCATTAAATAAATTCAGGTATCTCAAAGTGAATATTTGAGGAAAAATAAGACTTGAACTATCTCAACTTTAGAAACTAGGGACCAAAGTGTCTCCCAGACACCTCAAGCATACTAGATTTAGGAGGAAGAATGATATTGTTTGGCAAGCTATTCATACCATCTCTAAATATAAAATATAGTTAATACGGGATATCTACCTTTTGAAATATGCACAAATACAAAATCACGAGTGTGGGTTGTAGATACTAAAAAATACCATGGAATAAAGCAAGGTTGAACCTCGCTACAAGCATAACAAGGCTCGTTATCATAATGAACCTCATCTCAGCCAACGAAGCCCATCATGATGATGAACATCATTGAAGACGAAGTCCATCCACAGACGAACCTCGTCAAATGGC
Source organism: Asparagus officinalis (assembly GCF_001876935.1). Classification (NCBI taxonomy): domain Eukaryota; kingdom Viridiplantae; phylum Streptophyta; class Magnoliopsida; order Asparagales; family Asparagaceae; genus Asparagus; species Asparagus officinalis. Next base: position 116,144,273 of record NC_033800.1, read on the forward strand.
ACTTCACCCCTCAAAAGACGAACTTCGTTATTGAAGACGAAGTTCGTCTTGAAACTAAGTTTGTCATTGACGACGAAGTTCTCCCAGAAACGAAGTTCGTCATTGAAGATGAAGTTCATCTAGAAACAAAGTTCGTCATTGAAGATGAAGTTCGTCATTGCATTATTGACGAACCTCGTGCATAATCATTATTGACAACCTCGTTTGTCACTATTTCCAGAGGCTACATTTAAGGAGGGTTAATGGCCAATAACTCACCCATTTAAGGAGAGTGAATGACCATTAACTCACCTATTTAAATAGGAGTTAATGACCATAACTCCCTCATGTTAAGAGGAGTTAAAGCCCTTAACTCACTCCATAATGGTCATAAGCCTATAAATAGGCACGATCAACATGAAAGAAGAGGGGGAGATTGAGAGACTAGTCAAAAGCCTATCTCTCCTCCACTCTCATGGATCTTCATAAATCATCGGCTAATCATTTGGTCTTAGAGCGTTGAAGCTCATAACAAGCATGATGATGGTCATTAAAATGACGGACCTCGTCTCAAACAACAAAGCTTGTCGTTGGAAATAAGATGTGAAGCTCGTCATTGGAAACGATGTTCGAAGCTCGTCATTGGAAATGAGACTTGACATCAAAGACGAAGCTCGTCATTGGAAACGAGGTTTGAAGCTCATCATTGGATACGATGTTCGGAGTTCATCATCGGAGGTGAAGTCCGTCAATGAAAACAAAGCTTCTCATCAGACTTAAAGCTCGTCAATGAAGACGAGACTCATCAAAAGGAAAGTCACAAGACTTGCTACACAATTGGACTCCATCAGTTATCAAAGACGAAGTTCGTTAGTGAAAACAAAGCTCGTCAGACGAAGTTAGTGAAGACAGAGTTCGCTATACTGCAAAGCTGGCCTTATAAGATGAACATTGCTGCATATTAAGGCTCGTCCATTCAGATGAACCTCGCCATGTAGCGAGGCTCGTCGTTCGTAAAAAATCCAGATGGTAATGGATTTGAAGACTTAGTCAGCCACGTGGGCTAATCTTCAGGAGCACATTACGATGTGCGCTAATTTGGAGGAGGTAGTTACGCCTCTCTACCCGCGATTGTAGCACGTCGGTTACATGCTTAAACCCTATAAATAGCCATGGATGGCTACAGAGGAAAGGGTTTGGACTTTTAGACTTTTGGCAATCATCAGAAATCAGAGCTCCTGCGTATAGATCTAGAATTCGAACCTCGATTCTAGTATTCTAACGAACATCAGAAGCTCCAGCAATTTTGTTCTGATCATCAACGGGAAGCAATCTCGACTCAAGCATCAAGGAAAATATCCTTTCACCACCAAAAGCCCACGTTAAATAAGGAGAAGCTGAATTAATCTTCTCTTCATCTGTAATAGAGAGAGAGAGAGAGAGAGAGAGAGAGAGAGAGAGAGTGATTGAGGGTTTCATACCAAGTGATCGAACCCAGTTTTCTTAAAACAAGAGAATCAATCTTTAATTTTTTGGCACTACATGGGTCTTTAACCATCTTTTAATGAGTACACTCAATTTTCCATGGATTTTATAAGAGTGTGGATCTGTGATCTTCTTTTAATAAATACACTCTTATTGTTTGGTTGATATAGTAAACAAATGCACTTTGTATCTATAAAGATAAAGAATTGTGCATTGGCCAAGTCCAAAATGAGCTCAAAAACACTTGATATAACTAAAAAAATCTCAATTTCACATTCACAAAACATGATAAATATAGAAATAGGTGTGTAAAATTAGTTATGAAATATCTCGTGTAAACAACGTGTCATGTAATCATCTTTTGGTCATTGTGTGTAAAAAAATATATAAATATAGATTGAAAAACCATATGTGAACCCGTGTGACATAATTAATCATATATACGAAAGTAATAATCTCATCTCAATCAAACTTGTAAAAGCATATACATAGGCATATCCAAAGTTTTTTCAAAGAAAACAAAAGGAAAGAAAGAGATTCTTTTTATAATAAATGGAAAAGAAAAAATCTAAAAAACGTGCCTAAATAGAAAAAGAAGAAATAAAAAGAATCCAAAAATATGTACATACAACAATGAAAGTGAGCATGCAAATATAAGAAACTGATGAGAATCCAAACTTGACTTTATACAACTGACGAATCAAGCAGTATAAAATCTCTCTACAATAACCAACGAGTCAAGCAAATATGTTGCTCAAGAACGCCAAAAACAAATCTTTTCCAAAAATAAGAAACATTAATTTTATTGATAAATTCTCCCAAGTTTTCAATCACCAAAAGCATAATAAAACTCTTATACCTAGCCGGCCTTAAATAACCTCTATTTTGACTTCCTAAAAAAAACTCTATTTGTAAATAAATTCCTACTTCTAAATAATTTCCTACTTCCAAAAGAAATCTTATTTGCCTAAACAAATCCCTACTGCCTAAACAATCTCTACTTCCTAAAACAAATTATATTTGTAATCAAATTAACTCCTACTAAGACTAATATTCCTTCTTTATGCAACTTCTTGTAATTATGTACCATGCCAGCACGATCACTCTTACACATTGATGGATCCAGAATTATATTATTCTCCCCTCCTTCAAGACTACACTTGTCCTAAAATGTAAGATTAGGAAATATCTCCTTGAGCTCATCATAATCCTTTCATGTAGCCTCATCCTTCAGTAAGTCCTCCTAAATCCTCTCTGAAATTAGCAAAGATTGCATTAACACCATTGCATCCCTATGGTCATATTTTATCTTCTGGCACACATCACAATCTACTACTTTTGCCTTCACCGCTGCTTTTAGTTCATCCCAATAAAAAAACGTGCTTCACCCTAACATAAGTCCAATGCCATCCTGAATGACCTCCTTATATGTTCTCATAAAAATGAGATAAAATGCCCTCCCTCAAGCCTAGTACTCTGGGAACATATGCATAGCTTTTTTAGAAAAGTAGCCCATCTTGGAGCTCATGTCTTTGTACCCTAGTCTCCTCACCTAATCCACTCACGAACATCCCTAGCTCGTTCATCCAACTGCACAGCCTGATGAATACAATCTCATGCTCTCCAATCCACATTACTAATGACATTCAAGCTTGCCTTCTTCCCGATACACACCAACTCACACATAGGACCACCCTCCTTCCGACATAATGCATCGGCAACTCTATTCTCTTTCTTGGACTCATATATGATGTTGAAATCAAATTTGAGAAATGTCACCACAAACTTTTGATGTTTGGAAGAAATAATTTTCTACTATAATAAGTGCTTCAAAGCCTGCTGATCCTTCTTAATCTTGATTTTTTTTCCTCCAACAATTATGGCCTCTAAACCTTCACAACATGCATGACTCCTAATATCTCCCGAGCCTAAGTACTCTAAGCCCTCTTCTGTAGTCCCAACATCTTTGAGATATAAGCTATCGGCCTCTTATTCTAAACCAAAACCTCTCTATATGCCTACCATTAACATTGGCATATACCTCAAACTCCTTCAAAAATTTAACAAAGCAAGCACCAGAGTTTGAGACATCGCTCTCTTTAAATCTTCAAAAGATCTGTCATGATGAATATGTCCACTAAAACCCATCATTTGTTAGCATGTTGGTCAATGGCCTAACAACCAGACCATCGTGCTTCATGACCTCCAATAGAATCGCATCAACCTTAAAAGTCCTCGAAAGCTGATGTATCCTTAGATAAAGGCCAATTCATCATAGCTATAATCTTCCACTTATCTACTTTCACTCTCTTAACTAAAATAATAATATGCCCCAAGTATTCCAATTTTGCCTTCACAAAGTCATATGTCCCAAGTATTCTAATTCTGCCTTCACAAAGTCACACTTCAATAATTTAATACTAAAATTATGCTCATCCAATACCAACAACTCCCCCTCCAAATGATGTAAGTGCTCCTCCATGATAGCTGAAGACAACAATATACCATCGAAGAACACCAGCACTAATCTTCTTAGAAAAGGCATGAACATATGTTCATCGTCACCTAAAACATTGAGGGTGCATTGCATAGCCCAAATAGCATCACCACATACTCATAGTTCTCCTAAAAAACATCAATCAACAGCATCAATGACAATAGCATAGTACTCAGCTCTTTCATTACACAACCACTCGAAGACATTAGCCTCACAACTCTTCAATCCTATGGAAATGGCAATCCACGAGTATCATGCATCTCCTTATCAAACAATTTTAGACAAATGATGTTTATCTGCTTCTAAACCTAGCATAACAAGAAAAGATCTACCCTTCGTTGTTTTAGATAGGCGACAAGCGGGCATAATCAAATGGGATAGCCGCCCTCGTTTGAGTACGGGTGTGTAGGTAGACACCCTCACTTTCAATGGGGAGATATTTGAATCCTAGGGAAAAGTCCAGATCTAACGAATCCGAATACTTGGCTTTTCCTTTCCCCGCCATGTTAACAGTGGCAGCCTCGATCTTAGCTTCCAATTCATCAGTAGCCTGTCTCCTCTGGCGATTGCGTCTCTAGCGAGGGAGTCTTGACTCTAGATGCTACTGAGAAAGCCTTTCGAATACCGAAGGTCTTAGTGCCTCGGTACACTGGCAAATTAGCAAGTACTGTTTGGATAAGCCTCTCACAATAGTACTAAGGATTTACCTCATGAATAGTGCACCTGCGAGTCAAATGATCCTTGAGGTCCCCTGTAGGTCGATGGTGACAACCCCTGCCTCAGAAGAGTCAAACTCGCGGTCATGTGACAAGTGCTCAAAAGAGAGCTTTTGAGAACACTTGAAAAGTCCTCCAAGTGTTGAATTCAGGCGAACTCACCTTGCCAGGTGAGGTATGGGGTTCGGGCGAGTTCCAGCTAGCTGGCAAGCTCTAGCCGCTTGGTCGTTCAATCAGGGTTCGCCGGCCTGACCAGCTTTGGCTTTGCCTTTTTGGCTAAGGCTTGTCTTCAAGCGGGCTCAATGGGGTTCACCTGTATGGTGGCTGCTGTCTGCGGGGCGAAGCTCACTTGATGTGCAAGGCTCGCCTGCTTGAGGGCATAGCTCGCCTGAATTATGGAGCTGGCTTGACCTGGGCAGCTCGCCTGATTTAGGCAGTCCACCAAATCTAGAAATGTGGCTTGAAGAGCGAAGCCTGCCTGATTTGGTGGGCTCACCTGAATTGCTTAGTTTGCCCGAATGGGGAACTTTGATGCTGGAGTGAGGCTCACCTGAAATGTCAGGCTCACTTGAAATGCCTAGACTACCAGTTTTTGGAACTTTACTACCAGAGTGAAGCCCTCCTGAGTAGGTGAGCTCGCCTGATTGACGTAGTCCGCCAAAGCTTGGAACTTTACGTTCCTGCTTGGCTCTTTTCAGGCCTAAATAGTAATTTAGGTCGTCATAGGAGATAGAGGCTTGTGCTTCTTGTTGGGTGAGAGCTTATCATCATCGCCGTTAGACTCTCATGGAGAGAGGAGTGTTCATGTCGACAGTAAAGGCGTGGTCGCCAACATGAACTAGGGTCTTCTCTTCCATGAAGGACTGCGTGGACTGCTTGGCAACCCAACGAGTAGCCTCTTAGCTTGCGTTCTTGGCCTTTGGCTAGGCCTTGGCTGGCTTAGGGGAGATAGAACCCCCTGCTGTTGCTCGGGTAGAGCTCTCGGGCATGGTTGCCTCGGCCACTTGGGGCTGGGCCACGTGCACAACTCTGTAGCATCGGCGAGAAGCTTTACCGCTAGAGGAGGAAGAAGATAAGTACTCCTCGTACTTAGCTTGGTCAAACTCAATCACAAGGGACTCGACTGCCGTCCCCTCCACAACTTCGTCGAATTGTGCTACCACCATTTCGGTTGAAGGAATAGTTTCTCCCATTCTGGTCGCCATCTTCTGTAGGTGATATAAAATTAATTTTTTTGAAAAGGAGGAGATTTGTATTTATAAGAATAGCTTATTACAAATCAAGAAACCAAGCTGTAATAGAAGTGAAGAGAATGCTCTTCTTGTTTAACGTGGGTTCTTCGGCAGCGATAGGACACCTCCCTCGAATGCTTGCGTCGAGTTTGTTTCCCTTAGACGATCCGATCGAAATTACAATTGAGCTTCAGTATGCAGTAGAAGCTCCTATGTGATTGAGTTTGATTATACTCGAGCTTAATGAGTATCAAGACCAAAAGCTTGGAGAGGGCTACAATGCAAGAGCTTGTAGAGAGCTAATGAGTCTCAAATTCGAGAGTTTAGATTGAGTCTACTTCAACAATCCAAGCTTATAGCCAAGAATGTTCCACCAAGTAAGCCAATAGAAGTCTCTGCTTGAAGAGCCTAAACACCAGCCAAAAGCAAGACAAGACCTCAACTAGCCTAGACCTATGACCCCTTTCACGTTGGCCAAGGAGGTCTTTAAATAAGCAAAGAGAAAGTCTGGTTCCCCCTTAACTTGTGGGATATGACCACTAATAGGTGAGGAGCATCATGCCCTCCCCTAGCTGTGGGATATGACCATTATAAGGGTGATAGGAGCCATGCATCATCACCCAGGATGTGGGACGTGGGTGGGCCCACTCTCACAAGCAAGCAGCTGCTTGCGCTATTTAGGCAAGGTTGATAGGCTTGTGGGTGAGTTTGGATGTTTTCTGAGTGCTCAGGCGATCTTGCAAGCGAGCTTTGCTACAGGCGAGGTCAGCTGACGAACCCCTTAAGCATTTTGGCAAGCTTAATCCTGTCTGGCAAGCTCAATTCGTGCGGGCGAACCTCCTACAGGCGAGCTTGACTCATGCTGGCGAGACAATCAAACAAATGTGCTTGACTCATGCTGGCGAGCCAAACGAACAGGTGAGCTTAGCTCGTGTTGGCGAGCCAAACGAACAGGCAAGCTTGACTCGTGCTGGCGAATCAAACAAACAGGCGAGCTTGACTCGTGCTAGCGAGTCAAACAAACAGGGGAGCTTGACTCGTGCTGGTGAGTCAAACCATACTGGCGAACTTTGGCTCATGCAGGCGAGCTCTGCTTGGCTTCCCGAATGCAGGCAAGCTTGACTGGGGCAAGCAAGTCAAGATCGCAGGTGAGCTTTGCTTAGTCTTTTGAATGCAGGCGAGCTCAAACAGGCGAGGTTTGAGCTCTCTTGTGTAAAGGTAGTTTTTATTACCAACAGCATGATATCGAGATATTTGACGGCAACATCAGTTTTAGCCTTTGACAAGTTAGGATGATCGTCATATTAACACAGAGTGGATTGAAGAAGGCTTTGTTTGAGAAGTCGAAGAAGCCGGCTACTATGGCGGAGGAAGATTAGAACGATTTGGATGATAAAGCTCTCACAGCGATCCAGTTATGTTTAACAAATGACATTTTGCAAAAAGTTCTCACAGAGAAAACAGCTGCTGATTTGTGGTCTAAATTGAAGAATTTGTATTTTATAAAGTCGCTCACTAATCGCCTCCTCATGAAGTAGTGTTTGTACACACTTCAGATGTCGGAAGGAACACCCATCAAATCTCATAGTGATGAATTTAATTATGTGATTACAGATTTGGGTAAAATTGATGTTAAGATCAATGATGAAGATCAAACCTTGTTGTTATTGTGTTCTTTGTCGCCTTCCTACAAGCACTCCAGGGATAGTATATTTACGGTCGAGATTCTATTGGTATCAAGAACGTCAAAGAGAACTTATTGAATGAAGAGAAAATCAACAAAGAGTTACCACAAGTGAAAGTGTTGATAAAGTTGATGGTTTGTTTTTTTTGAGGAAGATCGAGAGACAGGGGCTTTAGAGGTAACAGGTATAAGTCAAAGCACAGGACTCTGACCTGCAGATATTGCAAGAAGAAAGGGCACATCAAGATCGATTGTTACAGATTGAAGAACAAAAATAAACAAGAAGAATGTGAAGAAAAATTAAAGGAGGACTCTGTTGAAGTTAATATTGCTGAAAATATCATTTTGTTGGTTACAGATGATATAAATAGGAGCATGGATGATTGAATTTTGGATTCGGATTGTTCCTATCATGTGTCCTAATCGGGACTGGCTCACCACTTATGAAGCTATTGATGGTGGAGTTGTTTTTATGGGGAGCAACGCCTCATGTAAGACTATTGGGAAAGGCACAATTTGGATTAAGATGCATGATGGAGTTATCAGGATTTTGACAGATGTTAGGCATGTTCCAGGTTTAAGGAAGAATCTCATCTCTTTGGGTACTCTTGATAGCATTAGGTGTAATTTTTCAGGTGAAGGTAGAGTTCTTAGGATTACAAAAGATTCTTTTGTGGTTATGAAAGGAATGAAGATCGGCAGCTTGTATGTTTTGTAGGGTTCTACCATTACTAGCTCGGCTACAGTTACATCGTCGATGTCAAGAGTTAATACTACCAGATTATGGCATATGAGATTTGATCATATGAGTGAGTGCAAATTGACAGAGTTGAGTAAGAAGGGTCTTTTATGTGGACAGAGTACAGGATAATTGTGATTCTGCGAGCATTGCATCTTTGGAAAGCAGAAAAGAGTCAGCTTCAGTGCAGTAGTGCATCAGACTAAAGGTACTTTGGATTATATCCATCCAAATCTTTGGGAACCTTCTCAAGTTGCCTCGAGGGGTGATAGTTTCAAATATTTATTGACCTTCATTGATGACTACTCCAGGAATGTTTGGGTCTACTTTTTGAGACATAAATATGAGGTGTTTGTGACTTTCAAGCAGTGATAGTCTTTGATTGAGAACGATACTGGAAGGCTGATTAAGAGGCTTAGAACTGATAATGGCATTGATTTTTTTGGAGGAGAATTTAATGAGTTCTATAATAAGAAGGGAATTGTTAGATATCATACAGTCCCTCGCACGCCGCAACAGAGTGGAGTGGCAGAACATATGAACATAACTTTATTAGAGAAAGGTTGTTGTATGATGTTCAATGCAGGTTTAGGCAATGAATACTAGGTGGAAGCAATAAATACGCCTTGTTACTTAGTGAATCGGTCGTCATCTACTGCTATTAGTTGTAAAACTCCAGAGGAGATTTGGTCCGGTAAACCGGCGGATTATTCTAATCTTAGAATATTTGGTTGCCCTACATATGCACATGTTAGTTAAGGGAAACTTGAGCCACGAGTGAAGAAGTGCATATCCCTAGGTTATGCATCAGGTGTTAAGGGTTTTAGGTTGTGATGTCTTGGTTCGAAGTCTCCTAAGATTATTATTATCTGTGATGTTACTTTTGATGAATCTGATATGTTCCACCAGAAACGGTCATCGGTTTTAGTTGTTGATAAGGCGTACACTACAGGAAATAATATGGAGTTAGAAATTCGTGATTTAGCTCTTTAGCAGGATAAGACTACGGGAGTTCAGCAGCCAGATCTCATTCAAGTAGATGAAGCACTTCAGTAGCTGCAGGAAGAGTGGAAATACACTATTGCTAGAGATCGGTCTAGACGAGATATCCGACCACAGCGAAGATATGAAGATACGGTAGCTTATGCATTGTCAGTTGACAGTTTTGTACCCTTTAGCTATTCAAGAGCTACTTCAGGTGATGACTTTACTAATATTTACGGTCATCGTACGGAAAATTCAATCGATTTGTTGAGAAGACCTCTTTCAGTTAGCAAGTTCAAGCCGGGCTTGGACTTGATCGATACATGCCGCACTTAGATGCCCTGCAGGGCTATTGGAGAAGGTGGAGTAAGTTAGCTTATTTTAGAGTGAGGAATCTTCTACACATTTGAGTGAATGTGGCGATTTGTTATAGGTTGCCTCAAATACTCAAATCCATATTGCTTTGGGAGTTTCTTTTTAGCTTCGTTTGTTTTGATCAATAGTCCTACTTACATTAGACTTTGCACAACCAATCATATTTGAGGTTTATTCCTACTTAGACTCTTGTTGGATTTTAGGACATGTGGACTTCTATTCGACTATTCCTATTAGAACTTTTATTCCTTAAACAGCAATGAGTTACGATCTTCAATGCTATATAAGAACAGTCTTTCAAGCCAATTAGAATCATCAATCTTCAGAGCACCAATTAAGAAGAGAGATTTTTTTGTGAAGCCTATTTGATATTCTTCTCTCTTATTTCTTTAGTTGAGAGTTGTATTAGGCTTTTGGGGTGTTATTTAGGATTAAGAGATTCAACTTTGTATTCCTTACAATTAGTAAAGTTTTTCTCCTCCTTCGCCCGTGGACGTAGGCTACAAGCCGAACCACGTATATATTTGTGTTCGTGTGTTCTTGATATTTTCCGTGCTCTCGTGTGGTTGATATTAGCTTATCCTAGGGAATTTGTCATAACAGGATGCACATTGGTTTTGCAATTCTTTGTTCCTGCGGCTTTCTTTTCAAGGTTTATAATTTTGACACTGCGTTATGATTTTGCTTGGAAGCTTGCATAAGGAATCTCATCTCGGACCGTCTGCCCACTCCGTCTACTCGTTTAGTGACTCCCAGAAGAGTTCTTGGATGTTCTGCTGATTTCAAGCTTCACCACATTGTTAACTCATTTACATGGTCGGAGCGAGGAGCTCGTTCCGACGCAAGTAATGGAAGTAAACCTGAGGAAGCTTCTAAGGCTAACATTGCTGATGACACTAGAACACCGTTCCCAAATTTCCTCTTGGAATATAAATATCAATACTGCCAGATGCTTGATGTCTTTTGAAAAATACAATGTTAATATTTTCACCTGATTGAGTAGATGAACGTTTTATTTTTTTTGGCCGTACAAAACAGGTAGATACTACTCAAGTACTATAACTAAGTTCAAATTGTTCAGAGATGAACATGTGTTTGTTAATAACAAATTATAATACTCATGCTTCCTAATTTTCGCTGTTATAAAAAAATATGTATTACATTTCTTATCAAGATTGTCGAGTGTCATGTTTTTGCATAATGTCAGAATTCTTTTCAAGTTCATAATCATTTGGTTAAAATATCTCAAAGAAATTTCCTTACCAATTATTTAACCAGAGTTTGTGTCTTTCGCTTTCTTACGCGGGGGGTATTTTCTAGTAGATGAGAGAGATATAGATCTACATTCTTCCCCCCACTTTACGTCGGGGTATTTTCAGGGTATTTTCTATGCTATTTAAGTAGATTTTGCATAAAATTTCACAGTGATTTTCTTCCTTACAATTCTTAAGTACTTGCAGCACTTTTCACTCCAGGAGATAGTCTTCTTTGGCGATCTCTCACACAAGGTAATACTGATAGTGAGAAGGTTTTACGTTAAGGCTCTGTTTGGTTTGATAGAAAGGGAGAGAAAGGAAAGTAAAATAGAAGAGAAAGTGCGTTTCTACTGTTTGGTTTGAAAGAAAACAAAAAAGAAAAAGGAAATAATTTTCACTGCTGAAAAACCGGCACTCATTTTTTCTTTTCCCCTTTCTCTCCACTGCCCAGGTGAAAATGAGGGAGAGCGACGGAATCGCTCGCTCGTCGCCTCCTAACAACTTTAACTTTGCCTAAACCCTAGTTCGACGTCGACCAAACTCTCGACACCGATCTCAGATTGCGTCGCTCTCGCTCAAACCTAGCTAGCGATGGCGACGACAGCAGCGACGGCGACGTCGATGATTGGAGCGACGAAGGATCCGAAGGTCTAGATCCTCGGGTACGAATTCCGAGGGCTGGGATCGGCCGGATCGATCCCGATCGGGAGATCGGCTAGGGTTTCGCCGGTGCCCTCTTCGTCCTCGAGCGCCATCACCGTTGTTGCCACCGTAAGGTTTTTGATAACTTTGCTTAATTTGGTAATTTTTGTTGTTACTTTATTGAGCGGGCGATTTCATGAATGCGAGCACACAAATTAGTATTCCAATGGAATTTCATAAAGAAGGGGGACTGAGCTTATAGTTTATTCAAAGTCCAGTCAGATTTGCACTTGTTTTAACCCATTGGAATTTGATGAAGAAGGGGGAGGGAGGTTAACAGGTAGTTGCTTGGTTCTATGAAAACTCTCAGAAATTAATTTTATTCAAGTAAAGGGTACGGATTTTTTAGTTTTGGACTGAATACTAACTCTCATTTTGTAAATTTCAATTCGACACTTATCTATTAGTTGGAGGATTACACCAAAATACGTTTCCTCTCAGAAAAGTGAGGGGGGGGGCTATTTTGCCTCTGTTTTGCTGGAAAAAGCACTATTTTGCCTTGTATATGTCAATTTCATTTTGTTGGTTTTTAAATAAATCTTATGTCTTGTCTTGCAATGGAATTCATATAACTATTTAACTTCATGGTCATGTTTAAAGATTCTTTGTCAATCATCTGCTCTTGCAATGGAATTCATATAACTATTTAACTTCATGGTCATGTTTAAAGATTCTTTGTCAATCATCTGCAAAAATATGGCTCTTATTTACTTCATGGTCATGTTTAAAGATTCTTTGTCAATCATCTGCAAAAATATGGCTCTTATTCTTTAATCCAGCAAATAAATATTGCTCTTGTGTCAGTGCTTCTTTGAGTTCTTTCCTTGCTTGAATCTAAAATTTGGAGATTTTGTACTTTGATAATGATATTGGCTTCATGACCAGAACTTTGACCTCAAAGCTTATTGAATATTAGCAAACAATGTGTTCAATCCTCTTATTTAATCCTCAATATTTCAACTAATATTTAGCAGCAGGCTTACAGCTTGAGGAAAGGAAAAGGAAATCCTTATGACTTTGTGTAGAATGTTTGGAAATTTCTATACTATTTAAGTAAATAGTTATTGTAGTAATATGTCCATGTGAGCAACACTGACGAGGAGGAAAAAAATCTGTTTATCTTTCCCCATTGTGAATATGATTCCTTAGATAGTTCTTAAAATAGGTTCTTAAAAGAGGCTATGAAAAGGGATTTAAAATTATGGTTTCATCTGATTATATGTTCTTAGTTATTCATCTTTCAATGAATGTATGTGTGCATGGTGTGTTGTTGTTGATGATGATGATGTTTTTAAATGAGGATTGATAGAAATAAATTGGGGGTTTATAAAGAAATTGGGATATATCTGTTTACTTGCCCAGTTGTGCTTATCGTGCATTTGAAGTGGCACTGATGTGCATTGATTCTTGTTATCTCAGTGATTTTTATGTGATTCTTGTTCATCTTGGATATTCCATGTTTGCTTTAATTTTTTCCATTTGAATTTGTATTTTTGCATATGTAAATTCTGTTGGTTCTTGATTGCATTTCACAATTAGTCTTTTGTTTGAATATTTATGCTTGTATCTTTAGAAACTAGAGAGGTGCAAAATGGATGGAGGAAGGATCTTCGCAGAAGTTTGAGAAAAATGTGCAGGAGAATTAGAATGTACCGCATGTATGAAACCATGTATAGTCTGTGCATGTTGATACAACACAGACTTAAATGGTCATTGGTTCATATTCATCTGTTGGTTGGATTTATTTATTTTACTAGTGTCAACTTTGAATCTAGACTTAAATGGTACATTTACAGTTTGGTTCAAAATGGTGCTCACCAATACTTTCAGTCTAGAATTGAGTTCGGCTTCTAATATGATAATATAAATGTAGGAAAATTGTGGGGACTTAAAATTTTGTTGTTAAGTTATAATTACATTTGAATTTTGTAGGAAAATATTTCAGGTGACCTGATCTTCCGCTTAATTATGTTGAACTAATCATCATTGTGTTAAACATGACAAACTTTCCGCATAATGTTCTTTCTGAATTTTTGGTTATTGTGGTGTTCGATTTAAAAGATGGCTATTTTAATTAGCAAGTATATAGATTTGGGTTGTAAATTTGCAAATATGTTGGTTTTGGGGTATCTATGTAAAAATCCTATATCCATATCAGTATATCACTTTAATAGGGATGAACCAAAGTTCTCTGGGTGTTGATGTTAATGTGGGTAAGTCTTGAAGGATGGCTATTTTAATTGTGGGCTTGGTGTTTTCTCTGGGTGTTGATGTTAATGTGGGTAAGTCTTGAAGGATGGCTATTTTAATTGTGGGCTTGGTGTTTTTTGTTTTATTATAAGAAGTATTATATGTCAAAACATAATTTTATGTAAATGAGATGGCTGATGGAATTGCTTTTTTGGTGTCCATTGTACAGCTTATGATGAGGGTGCCGATGATTTGAATAGAGGATCTTCTCATCAACCTTTGACTCAGGTGAATCTCTCTTTTTCAGCATTCAATGTCATGCTTGCTTTCTAGCTATCTTGTCAAAGTTATTTCATGGACGTCAAAGTTATTTCATGGACATCTTGAAGGATGGCTATTTCATGGATGTTCTGTTGGCCTCAGTGTAATTTGTTTTTGAATAGATAGTATATATTTTTTCCCCTTTTCTTACATTCGATCATCATTTTGATAAACTTCATGCTGTGTGTAAATCATTAGCTGTGATTCATCTTTTGTAAGGTACTGGAAACATGTTACTGTTAAATTGTTGAAAATGGTACCATGATCCATCTTTCTAAAAACATCCACGAATTGATACAACATGCAACAGGACCTCCACGCACACAATGTACACGAACTGAAAATCTCACTATGTTTTATGCACAAACTGAATATCTCACTATATTATTGAAGAAGTGGCTTACCTTAAATTCACAAGCATAGGTATGCATATCAATGTATAGTGAAGAAGTGGCTTACCTTAAATTCAGTATTCACATGCCTTCCCTGGACCTTCCATATATTATCCTCTTCAAAAAGTAGTTTCAGCGATGAATTAAGTTTCTCACACACCAAAGAATCAAGTTCAGTTTGTTTAAATTGCTGCAGATGTTGGTGTTTTATGTTGTTTTGTTTCTCATGCTTGAGAATTTAAGTTTGTACGCTACTTACCTATCATATATCCATCTTGTTGTAGTGTATTTTCAGATAATGATATATTGCCTTTCTTGCTTGGTAGATTTTTCAGCAGTTATTGTATATACAAACTTACCAAAAGAATGTTAAGACTTCATTTTTTAGGTTTTTGATGTTTAAATTTTACTTATTTGAATTTTTTGAATTAATTTCAGGGGATGAAGGATGCGAGATTGATGTTTTGATGGGCTCACTAAAGTTGAAAACCAAGGACTTCGGCATATTTTCCTCTCTCTTTGGTTAAGATTCTCTATATAAAATTGATTGTCATAGACTTTGTTGGTTAAGATATTCTATATGAAATTAATTGTAATGGACTTTGTTGGTTAAGATTTTCTATATGAAATTGATTGTAATAGACTTTGTGACTAGAAATGGATTATACTTTACATGAGGTTATGAATAACTTGCAAGTCCAAGACCATGTAAGATTATACGCAAATTAGAGTCATTGTAAATTTGACTAAATTTTCTTGAGTTAAGATTGTACAAACATGTTCGGTAACTTGTAATTTTTTTGAAAATATGATAGAATCACAATTTAATTTAATTATTTTTTTTACAAATTATTTAAAATCTAAATCTAATTCCAAAAAGTATGAATTAAAATTATGTTGTGATAATTTTCTTTCTCTTTTTCTCATAAAGGTAACCAAACAAGAGAAAACGACTTTCTTATGAAATTTCTTCTAATTTTCCTTACAATATTATTTCTAACCAAACAATAGAAAGAATATCATTTTCTTTTCCTTTTCTTTTCCTTTCTTTTTACTTTCTTTTTCCTTTTCTTTTCTCTCCCTTTCTCTCAAACCAAACACGACCTAAGGGATGATAAGAAGTCGTCTACAAATGAAGATGATAAGAAGTTGCCTACAAATCAAATTTCGCGTGTGACTTATTAATGCAGTAACACTGGTTGTCAATGCAATGTCCTTCGGTGTAGTTTGCCCTGATGCAAGCCTCGTTGCAGTAGCGAAACATTTGGCAAGTACCCAAGTTGTAAGATCCTTCCCCATCGCTCACACCACGGCCTCCACCCGTAACTACGACGAAGAGAGAACATAATTACTTTATCATCAGAGTAGAACTCTGTAAGGTTTCACGCAGCATACCTACCTGCTGTTGAAATTAACAAAGCCAACAGTGTGATGGTAACTGGGAGCTTGAGAAGGGAAGCAGAACGCTTGGCGACCATTTCTTGCTAAACTTCCCCTGCAGTACTTGGCCATGAGAGTATCCCGGGCATTTATAGGGTTAAATTAAGAGATGCAAATTAGTTAGGATCGCATGTCATGTTGCTTAGGTTTGAGTGCACTCAATGCCCTCCTCTGAGATCATTCATCACGCATTTTTGTCAAGCGTCATACAATCTGCATTCCGCGCAGGTTCGCATCTATTAGAATAGCCTTAATAGGATAATATTAGTAACACTGCAATAGTCCTCCGATAATAAAACAAATATCACCCACGAGCACATTATGATCCGCTCCTTACTCCATCACACTATCGAAACCAAATATAATCTAGTTGATATGCAGAGAAACAGATGCATTTACATGTACACGGTACACTACACTGATCTTCCTCCATATTTGCGTTCACTGCTCTGTTTCCTTCTGGTTAACATAAGCAAAATTCTTGAAAGGATGGAGAAATCATAATCGTATTAATCAAAAGCCCGGATGGCTCAGCTAAACATTAGCACAGTTCACAAATTCTTTCAACAAGACCAATATAAAACAGCCACGATACATGCAAAATGAATGAACAAGGAAACTGACAGTAGAAGAAAAATAATCCAAGTATATCCACTAGTAGCACTATGCACTAATAGTCTTAATACTCCCTATCCAATTTGTCTTGGTTGAACTCAGACGGTGTAGGATTGTTGAATTGTTTCAATGTCCAAACCTTTGAGCCTTACAACAGACTCCACATGACCCTTCAGCGTGTGAAGCTCCCTGAGCCTGCACATATAGAAGAGTACAAATTAAGGCAAAAACATCCCCCAACTCAAGTTTGCTTCAGAAACTGCAAACTGCTGGAATCCCAGAGCACAAACCACAAAAGACAACGATCATAGTTTATGTTCAGGAGTGTCACATTCATGCAGTTCACGTGTGGGTTTGGTTAGGAAAGGGATATGAGATGAGAGATTTAACTCTACAATGGAAATACAAGGGTTAAATGTGGATAGACCCCTTGTACTTCTATTCTTGCAGGTAGACCCCCTGAGTGAATTTTTGACTCCCCTGAGTGAATTTTTGACTCTTTTACTCTCAGAAGAGAAAATTGTTTACTGACATATAGACCTCCTGAGGGTAAAAGAGTAAAAAAAATCGCACTCAGGGTGTCTCTCCACAATTGGACAATAGTACAGAGGGTCTATCCGCAATGACAACTCCAGGGGATCTATCCACAATTAGGCGATAGCACATCGTTTTATCCGCAATTAACCACAAAACAATAAGATCGCTAAATGGGTTGAATATGCTTGGACTGTTGACGCAAATAGGGTTAACCCTTCTAATTCAATTCGGGTCCAAGCAGATCAGTCGGTTACTCCTATCCATCTATATTGTGGGCCTTTCCAACTCAACAACTTAACATCTAAAGTTCTGAGGTCTCACCTTGCAATCTCAGCACGTCTTTTGGCCTCTTCAGCCATCTGATTGAGATCAGTGAAATTAGTCCTGTCACTGAACATCTTGGAGTCTGGTGCTTGAAGCCCATGAAGGGTTCTCTGTGCATGTGCCCACTTGAGTTCCCTTGCTTCCTTCCCGAAATCCTTCTGCCTTGTAAATGCAATCTGAGCCATTAAGAAAAAAAAATGAATATTACTTGCATGAACCAAAAAATGTCAACATACAAAATAGCTGATGAATCAATGGTATATATTACTCTTTGTTCGATGACAAGGTCCCATGCCCTTCCACTAAGAGCATATCGGGTTAAGAATTTGATGATATCGAGTGGGAAGTAGAAGATGAGATTGTAAAGCCAAACAACCCCAGCCCAGCCCCATCCAATTCCTTTGATGGCAGCAAACCCCCAATCAGCATAGACAGCTATTAATGTAGCAACCTACACAAATTTCACCACAAATTTAAGTTTTTCAAAAGAAGTTGCGGTATTTTTCATTGTCATAGGGAAAAGTAGATAACTTACAAGTTGAGCAATGAAGAAAGCTGCTACAAGCAAGAGACCGGGCCGTTCGATAAAAGACCAGCTACGAGATCTTGTCACAAAGATAAGAGCCTGACTAATGGTGCTTACTTGTAGATAAACAGCGGAGGCAAGCTTCTGAAAGTCGTCTTGAGCAGTTTTCTCCAAGCTTTCCACACCAAACACTCGCTGATGGCAAGATTCAAGAATCAAATAACATTAAGTGTCAGCAATACTTTATAGCTAATGCAAACCAAGTGGATGCTAAATTTATATGCACAGAAAAATCAACCATAGCAGTAGCAGAAATAGTCCATTAGGTTACAAATGAATAACTGGCTTGACATGATTTGCTTCACAAGGAAGAAGTATATACCGGGAAGAAGTTAGTTTTATATGCAACCCAGAAGAAAATAACTGTCATCACTGCCAAATAACCACCAAGAATGACCCCAGTTGCAAAAATTTCTGAAAGCTTCCAGCTGTCAGGTAACGGAGATGGCTTCACCCTATCCTTTGATATCGTCATGATAGTACCTAATATTGCAAAACGAGAAAAGAGAATTCAATGTAGAGCAAGGTATGCAGAAAAAGTTAAAAAAAACCAAAAGTTCAGACAACCCTGACTGACAATTAAAAATATATATGAGTAATGTAATAACGAAAATACTAGATAAATTTACCATCATTGAGGATGGCGATAATTAGGACCATGAAGGGTGGAAAGTCAAACTTCCATATGAGTGCAAGAAGCATGAACCCAAGCTGTGGAATTGAAACATATATTGTAAGAAGAATGAAATTGAAACTAACCTGATGCCAGCAATCTTTCAATAGAAAAACAATTTTGAAAATGCTTGTCAACGTCTCGGTAGTTCCATAAAGTTAGATAACAACTACCAACTTGCATGAAAGTTGATCGGAAATGACTATGATTTACTTAAAAAGGGTGTCATACTTCAGAGACCAATAAGGCACTTGACGAGTGTCAGCATATAGCTTATCAGGAAGTTGTTCAATTATTTAAGACCAAGTTAGGAAACAGGGACATACCACTATACGGATGGTAATGGAAACTGCATAGATCTGCACAAACATGGAATCACCTTAGCAAAATTAAATAAGATGTGAACATTTATTATAAAGATAATAGTTACCGTATAATTTTTCATCCTCTGGAAAATTGCACGACTGGTCAGGACAGCACTTATTATGACACTTAGACCCGGTTCTGTGAGAACAATATCAGAAGCACTTCGAGCAGCATCTGTAGCATCTGCGACTGCTATTCCAATATCCGCCTTCTTGAGAGCAGGAGCATCATTAACACCATCACCAGTCATACCACAAATATGCTTCCTCGCTTGCAACCTTTTCACAATCTCATACTTGTGCTCTAAAAGATTATACAAAAAGGATTATCAAAGATTGTTAAAACAAGAGCAAAGCTACTAGCATGTGTTACTGAAAAAACAGGTAAGTAGGCGCTATACCAGGAAATACACCAGCAAAACCATCAGCCTTCTCTATTAATTCATCAATAGGCAAAGCAGCAATAGATTCATCCT
This sequence comes from Asparagus officinalis, assembly GCF_001876935.1. NCBI lineage: Eukaryota > Viridiplantae > Streptophyta > Magnoliopsida > Asparagales > Asparagaceae > Asparagus > Asparagus officinalis. The sequence goes on from NC_033800.1 coordinate 116,163,841, forward strand.
TAGTTTGGCCCAACAAAGCTGATGAAGGATACATGTTTGTGCCCATTCCCAAACGACGTCCTGTTTCCTTTCCTATTGCTAGTTGATCGCCTGATGACAAGCAAACAAATATGCGGCTGTCAAGTCAAACTTTGAAGAATGCGAAGAGAACGCTGAATCCAACTTTCAAGAATTAGTTTGAACGCAATGAGTCTCTTAACATGTACCTTTAAGTATCTATAAAATATTAGATAATAGAAAGATTAAAAGGTTAAAAAAACCGTGAAAAAACTCCTACAACTCAATACCTGCGATGTTATCAACATAAAATCAGGAAACTGAGAAGTTTCCATACCCGAAAGACAAGATATAACATCTCACATGGCAAGCAAACCTTTCAAAGTTCATGAAGTGGATAGCCTTTAACATGATAGAACGGGATAATCATAGCAGGGGAAGATTATCCCATCGAAGGAGTTTGCCTTTTCTATTATCACAACAAGAATTTCAATAATATCTTCTGTTATGAATGCAATTGACTCCAGCCCACTGTAAGATTGTTGTTTTAGCAAAGTCAAACTTTCTTTTATGCATTTGCTTGAAAAGTAAATTGCAATAATTGATATGTTTGGCTTTTTTCAGATTCTTCAGAAGTCCTTTGGAAATGCAGGATTATTCAGCTTTAAAAACTTTAAGAACTCACCCTAGTAGGCTCCAAGGCCACATATAAAGCATCAGTAAATTATATTATAGAAACCATTCTTTAAAATGTGAGATCCTACATGGTATCACCTAGGAAGAATTTCCCTTTCACAGTTCTACGAATAAATAAAGAAAATTAAGAAATCAGCAACATATTTGTGGTCTATTTTTCTTCGAGTATCTTCTGCTACCATCAGGGCTTGCACTGGATGGTTCAAATCAAGACATGTTGCTGGCTTGCCCAGCTCACAGTGCAATGATAGCAATAAAGTTAGAAATCAAGCCTTAAGCCACTCATAAAAGAGCGGGTCCAATTCTAAGGTCCCTAATGGCAGCGAAATGCCAACGATAAAGTCAGAGCACAAGGCAGCTCTTTTTCCTCAAGAGCCCCTAACTAGTTCACTTGGCACTAATCAACTATCAAAAGAAAACTAACCTTAACCACCATTAATCTATAACTACAGTAGTCACAAAATTTCCCCTAGTTCACATTTAATATGTGGAATCCTCTTGGATACATAAAATCCCAGTGAATAACCATATTTAAGGTCAAGTCACCATGTCAGATATGCTGATGTCAAGCGGCTTTCCCAGAAGGACCCATCCTGAAAGTGTTCTAGGCCAAGTATGATTAGCTACAAAGTCTTTTCCAGATTCCCCTATTAAGAATGCTAGATTTCTTAGCTAATGATAACTATCATACATCATAGAACTTAGTCTCATCCAATGAAGAATTATTCTCATTTCCTCAGTTACATACCCTATGCATTTTGGTTACAGCATCATCACCATTACTAACATCTCACCAGCTGATATCGAATTTTGAATGCAGCCACTAGAAATTTTAAGGATGAACCCCATGGATTCAAGAGGTACTCATTACATCCCTAAGTGACATGATATCTTGCTCTATTATTCACATTTATTTGCTCTAATACCCAAATAGTGGCACATGGATTTGATGTGAATTAGAGTTAGGGTAGTAGACGTTTGCAGGGATCAAGTAAAAAAGAAAAAAAAAGATAGCTCAAAGGCTTCAAAAGCACAAATGGCTTCCCACAAGAAAATACTTCACACATTAGGATCAGGGTCATAGACAAACAATTCACATGCAGTCATCTTCAAAAATTATCAGATTATTCAGTTTATTAGGAGGAAAACAAAATGATGTAGATGTATAAGTAAAGGAACCCTAACTGAAATAAAACTAGAATTTCTAGTGTCAACTAAACTAAAAGTCAATAAACAAGAAAAAGATAGCTGAAAGGCTTCAAAAGCACAAATGGCTTCCCACAAGAAAATACTTCACACATTAGGATCAGGGTCATAGACAAACAATTCACATGCACAGTCAGTCTTCAAAAATTATCAGATTATTCAGTTTATTAGGAGGTGTTAAGAGTGAGAAAATCAAAGAGTCTACCATTTCATTCATCTCCATGGGTATATATAGGGTTACATATGGGTAATAGGCTAATGGGTTAATAGGCCCTAACCCGATAACCCAAGAACTAATTCTAACACTCCACCTCAAACTGGAGCATATATATCAATCATACCCAGCTTGTTACATAGAATGGAAAACACATTAGGTGAAGTAGCTTTAGTGAGAATGTCAGCTAACTGTTCCGAAGACGAAGTGAACTGAAGAGATATCACTTTCTTTTCTCAAGCATCTCTGACAAAATTACAATCAACTTCAATATGCTTAGTTCTCTCATGAAACACTGGATTCTTTGCAATGTGGATAGCAGATTGATTATCACAATGCATAGGCATAGATCCAGGCTGCGAAAAGCCAAGCTCGGTCAGCAGCTTTTGTAGCCATATCATCTCACAAACAGTGTGAGCCATAGCCCTATATTCTGCTTCTGCACTAGATCGAGATACTACATCTTGTTTCTTGCTCCTCCAAGTAACCAGATTTCCTCCAATAAATGTACAAAATCTAGAAGTAGACTTTTTATCTCCTATATCTCCTGCATACCCCAGCATCAGAATAGGCAGAGATGTGTAAATGTTCATGTTTCTTATACAGTAATCCTTTTCCCGGACAGCTCTTAACATAAGCCAAAATTCTCAAAGCAGCAGTCCAGTGAACCTCTCTAGGTATATGCATAAACCTGCTCAATACTCCCACTATAAAGGTAATATCAGGTCTGGTCACAGTAAGATAGATCAACTTGCCAATCAATCTCCTATATCGGCCTGCATCATCTAGAAGAAGACTATTATCACGCCACAAGTCCACATTCACTTCCATGGGAGTGTTTGCTGACTTACACCCCAAAAGGCCCATTTCTTCAAATAGGTCCAATACATATTTCCTTTGAGATAGAAGTAAACGGTCCTTTTGATATGCAATCTCAATCCCAAGAAAGTATTTGGGTTTTCCCATATCTTTAGTCACAAAGTGACGTGAAAGGTATTCCTTAGTCTCTGCTATGACAACAAGGTCAGTCCCAGTTAGCAGGATGTCATCAACATATACTGTCAGAACACCAGACCAGATGTAGTGCGCCGGATAAAGACGGAGTGATCAGACTGACATCGTTTGAACCCGACACCAGATATAGCAGTACTAAATTTCTCAAACCATGCCCGTGGACTCTGTTTGAGACCATAAATTGCCTTTTTAAGCTTGCAGACAGTATTCTCCCTCTGAGCAACATACCCTGGAGGTTTATCCATATAGACTTCCTCCTGCAAGTCACCATACAGAAAGGCATTTAGCTTAAACATTGTCCAGTCCAGATTAACAGCCATAGAGAAAAGTAGGCGAATAGAATTGAGACGGGCTACGGGAGAGAACGTCTCAAGATAATCGACCACATAGGTTTGAGTATATCCCTTGGTGCGATACTTTAAGGTATAAACCCACCGACAGCCAACTACGGTAGCGCCCGTTGGAGAAGATACAAGATTCCAAGTCCCTCTAGAAATAAGTGCATCCATCTCCTCATCCATAGCATATTTCCAAGCAGGATCCAATACAACCTCCTCATATGACCTGGGTAGAGACATAGAGGACAAGGACAAAGCAAACTGACAAGAAAAGGGAGTAAGACGGTTATATGAAACAAAATCAGATATAAGATGATTAGTACAAGACCGTTTACCTTTTGGATGAGCAATTAGAATATCTAGATCAGAAGGAGTAGAAAGAGACGGACCTGCAACGGGAGATGACTGTTCTGCTGGAGCAGAGAGAGGGACAGGAACTTTTGAATGACGACAATACGTTAGTAGTGGTGGTGGTGCAGATGGCATAGTGGAAGTATTTTGTAGTCCTGGAGAGGATCCATCGGCAGAAGGAACGGAAGCAGGTAGTGGAATAGCAGTAGGAGCAATAGACGGAAGAGGCACGGATGGACTGACAGTTGGGGGTGAACCAGTCAAGGAGAAGTATGAAACCGACTCAAAAAAGGTTACATCTGCAGACACAAAATATGTCCTGGTGGATGGATTATAACACCGATAACTTTTTTAAGTACGCGAGTAGCCTACAAAAACACACTTAATAGACCGTGAAGACAGTTTATCCAGTCCGGAAGATAAATCCTGAACAAAGCAAGTACACCCAAAAACTCGAGGAATCACGGGAAAAAGCCTTTTGTCAGGATAAAGACAGGTGAATGGTATTTTACCATTAAGAACAGGACAGGGCATCCTATTGATCAGGAAACATGCACTGAGAACAGCATCAGATCACAAATACTTTGGTACATTCATATGTACCATCATGGTTCTAGCAACGTCTAAAATGTGTCTATGCTTCCTCTCAGCAACTCCATTCTGTTGTGAAGTATGAGAACATGAAGTTTGGTGGATAATGCCAATAATTACACAAAAACGAGAGAGGTCATGTTTCATGTATTCCAAAGCATTATCGGTTACGAAGGATGCGAATAGAGGTGGAAAATTAGTTTTTGATTTCTTTGTAAAACATTTCGAAAACGGTGGAAACCTCAGATCTCTCTTTTAAAAGATAAAGCCAAGTCATGCGAGAGAAGTCATCAATAAAAACAAGAAAATATCTCTAACCGTTCACAGAAGGTACACGACATGGACCCCAAACATCATAATGGACTAACTCGAATGCAAAGCTGCTGCGTTTATCAATACGACTAGGATATATAGCATGATGGTGCTTACCTAGTTCATAAGACTCACAACCTAAAGAAGAAATAAAAGACTGGATAGAAATGACAGATCTAAGCTTTGATAACGAGGGATGACCAAGTCGTTGATGCCATAATAAAGTATTATCAGATTTATCTGCAATAAGACCAATAGCAGGCATATTATTGTCCAAATAGTACATGCCTTCTCTCTCATGCCCCGAATCAATCTTCATCCCAGTTACTAGGTCCTGAAAAACACAATAAGAGGGAAAGAATGTTACTTTTCAGTTGTTGTGTTTGGTGAACTGACTGATGGACAGTAAACTGACAGGAAATTTCGGAAGATATAAAACATCAGTAAGAGTTAGTGATAAAGTAGCATGGACCATTCCATCACCAAGAACTGAAGAGTATATACCATCAGCAATGCGGACCGATGGAAACTTGTCAGAAAGTTTTAAAGAGACAAAGTGATCCTTTATACCTGTCATATGAGAAGAGGCACCCGAATCTAATACCCATGGTCTGTAAGGAGAGGCAATGTAGGCATCCATACCTGAAGAGGATGCATGAGTAGCAGAATGGATATTCTGAGAGGATTCAAGTTGACGCAATCGGTTATACTCGGCTTGCGAAATCTGAATAGTAGAGGGGGCGGAAGTGGTTGTCTGAGAATCAACAGAAGGAGGTGTAACATCAGCAGTCTGGGCCCAAGTAAGGCGACCAAATTTTTCCTAACATTTTTCAGAGGTATGATTAGTCCGTCCACAATGTCGGCACTGACGCAGAATCTTGTCTGAGTCAACCTGTCTCCTCAGAGGTATGATTAGTCCGTCCACAATGTCGGCACTGACGCAGAATCTTGTCTGAGTCAACCTGTCTCCCAAAGGTGCCTCGTCCTCCTCCCACAATGTCGGCACTGACGCAGAATCTTGTCTGAGTCAACCTGTCTCCCAAAGGTGCCTCGTCCTCCTCCTATGTCGCGGTCACGTCCTCGACCACGACCGCGACCTCAGCCACGCCCAGAGAACATAGCCGATTGATCAAGTGATGGAACGGACAGTGTGGAAGATGCAGTAGTCAATCCAGTAGTTACTTGCATAACTCTGGAAAATGTAGCAGTCAACGATGGGATAGTATCTCCCCCGAGTATTTGGCCCCATATCTGAGACTGTAAGATGGGGCTCAGACCTGACAAGAACTTGGAGACAGCAAGGTCTCTACGATATCCCAACAGTGTTGCGGCATCCGTAACGGCGGGCTGATGCATTTCTAATTCATCGATCAGACTCTTCAACTCACCAAAATATTCGGGTACAGAGCGATCGCCCTGTTGAAGAGAGAAAAGACGTTCATACAACTCGAACACACGGGATGCATTTTTCTCATTCTCGTACATAATTTTTAAATTATCCCACATTTCCTTAACAGTGTTGGAGAACATGACACTACTACTGATCTGGGCTTCCATGCTATTAAGAAGCCAAGTCATCACACAACAGTCAGCAGAAAGCCAGGCGGGATACGTGAGATCTGTTGATGCGGGAGATAGAGCCAGAAGATGAGCCAATTTATTCTGAGCACCAATGAAGATGCGAAAGGCTTGTGCCTAGAGTAGGTAGTTGGTGCCATTTAACTTGACAGTGGTCCCCAAAACAACTTTGGGGGCAGAAGTCTCAGCAATAGTAGGTATAGTAGTGGTAGAGGAAACGTCAGATCCTGACATTGTTATAGAACAGGATAGTACAATATCAGGAGTATAACAATCTCCTTATATAAAGCAGAAACCCGAAGGTGAGGATAGAACCCACCCGAAGGTCAGATTCTGTGTAACCTGGGTTATAACCCGAAGGTCAGAAAAGGGAAAACGAAGGTCATAATAGAAAATCCGAAGGTCATTTGTCAGGAACCCGAAGGTCAGAACCCGGGTGATAACCCGAAGGTTAGAAGAGATAACCCGAAGGTCAGATGGTTAAAAGGAGAGAACCCGAAGGTCAACAGTCAGGAACCCGAAGGTTAAAAAAAGGGAACCCGAAGGTCAGGTTTTTTTTTTGGTTTCTGTTTTTTTTTTAACAAAGGCCCACACTCAAACAGCGGCCCAGCAAGACAAAAAAAAAACAAAGGCCCTCACTCAACAAACTCAGACTAACAGCGGCACTAACCAAAAAAAAGAAAAGGAAAGAAACACAGCAAAAAAAAGGTCGGCGAACTTCGAAGAGGGATCCAAGGGCGGCGATGGCTAGCACGAAGGAGATCTGGGGTCGGCGAGCTTTGAAGGTGAGCACGATCAAAGAAACAGCGAGTGTCGAAGACGATGGTGAGCTTCGAAGGAGATGGCGTCGAAGAGCTTCGAAGGAGATCTGGAGCTGGCGAGCCTGGAAGACAATGACGAGCGAATGGAGTCTAGCTCTGATACCATGTTAAGAGTGAGAAAATCAAAGAGTCTATCATTTCATTCATCTCCATGGGTATATATAGGGTTACATATGGGTAATAGGCTAATAGGTTAATGGGCCCTAACCCGATAACCCAAGAACTAATTCTAACAGGAGGAAAACAAAATGATGCAGATGTATAAGTAAAGGAACCCTAACTGAAATAAAACTAGAATTTCTAGTGTCAACTAAACTAAAAAACAATAAACAAATTCAATCCTACTCGAAGCAAAATTTCTAAACTAAAACTCTCCAATAGGATAAATTGAATACTAAGGTAAGATTAGCTCCAATCCTAACTAATCTAAAATGCTAACTAAATCACGACTCCTAATCTAAAGTTATTGAAATCTCAAAAGATACTTTACAACAAAATTTCTACTAAAACTCTCCAATAGGATAAATTGAATACTAAGGTAAGATTAGCTCCAATCCTAACTAATCTAAAATGCTAACTAAATCACGACTCCTAATCTAAAGTTATTGAAATCTCAAAAGATACTTTACAAAATAAACATGTCCTGAATTCATGAAGAAAACTTTTTGGAAATTAGAATCCTCTAGATGGAAATTTTTTTGGATGTGACCAACTGCAAACTTGCGTGCACATCACTTACGATAATATAATAAACTATTATAGCTATTTCTCATCTATTAATTTATTTTATGATACGATGATATAATAAATGGAAATACATAATGGAAAACTATGTAAGACAAGTATCCAGACACGACAACTTTGATACCAACAAAGCATCACATAAACCTTTAATTATGGACCTATGATAACACTCTTCACCACTTTAGAAGTATGAAACAAGATTTAACATTCTTTTTGCACAACAAATATTCACAAATTAGTTACAACATACTTGTCGCAGTTTAAAAATCAACCAAAAGCTGTTCTATACTTTTATCAGCTTTTGATAGTTGGGACAATCCAATCACCTAGCTTGTCTTAATTTCCCTGTAACCATGCACTTTTCTAGCCATGTATGCATAAGAAAAGCCAATGGCATACTTAAGAAAATCCAACGGAAGATACGCAACTACCAAATATTAGTATGTCAAACCTTACCTTAGTAAAGATCTCTATCATCAAAAACAACATTGTTCCAGTATTCCTTCCATTACACAAGTATACAACTAGTTTTGTATCAGGATGTAATTTTTCACGGCATATACTAAAAATTCTATTCAATAAGTCAAACCTGTGATCATTTTCACATTGACACCCAGGTTAAGTGCCCGGCGGATTGTCTCTGCACTGTCATGTCTTGGAGGATCAAAAAGCGGCATAAGACCCATAAACTGCCATGGACCTCCTGGACTGTCCTTGCTTCGTTCTGGAACTTCCTGCATGAGGACAGACAAAGAAAAACTCCCAAATGTTATACAACTGAAACTATGTATAATAGAACAGAAGGTTTATCTATAGAAAAAAGAAATTGAAATTGTTGTAATCAACAAGGATGTCAACTCTGACAGGGACACGCAGTACTTTACACGATAATTTCCCATAATCCACACATGAAATATGGAAATGCAATTGTTTGTGTATATTTCTTTATATGTAAACATGAATAATGTATGCATCAGACTATCAGATTCTTATTTACATAAGAATAAAAAAATTAATAACGTGATTCACAAACAATTATCTACTGTCAAAACAAGCACAGTAAACTTCATCTACACATATTTATGGTGAATAATAATTTACACATTTGTGAGCATCTGATATACATGTAATATCCACACAGGAATACTCGTGTCTTTAAGGTCAGAACCCGGGTGATAACCCGAAGGTTAGAAGAGATAACCCGAAGGTCAGATGGTTAAAAGGAGAGAACCCGAAGGTCAACAGTCAGGAACCCGAAGGTTAAAAAAAGGGAACCCGAAGGTCAGGTTTTTTTTTTGGTTTCTGTTTTTTTTTTAACAAAGGCCCACACTCAAACAGCGGCCCAGCAAGACAAAAAAAAAACAAAGGCCCTCACTCAACAAACTCAGACTAACAGCGGCACTAACCAAAAAAAAGAAAAGGAAAGAAACACAGCAAAAAAAAGGTCGGCGAACTTCGAAGAGGGATCCAAGGGCGGCGATGGCTAGCACGAAGGAGATCTGGGGTCGGCGAGCTTTGAAGGTGAGCACGATCAAAGAAACAGCGAGTGTCGAAGACGATGGTGAGCTTCGAAGGAGATGGCGTCGAAGAGCTTCGAAGGAGATCTGGAGCTGGCGAGCCTGGAAGACAATGACGAGCGAA
>NC_033800.1:116173353-116186111 GCF_001876935.1 Asparagus officinalis
CGAAGAAGACGACGACGAAGGTGAAGGACCAGGATCGGGATCGAGGAGGAAGACCACCAATGGTAAGGTGGATTAGAGTTTCGTAGAACAGCAGTAGCTTTTTTTTTTTTTTGAGATTGGCGGCTAGGGTTTTGGAGGCGGTAGGGTTAGGGTTTTGGAGTCTAGCTCTGATACCATGTTAAGAGTGAGAAAATCAAAGAGTCTATCATTTCATTCATCTCCATGGGTATATATAGGGTTACATATGGGTAATAGGCTAATAGGTTAATGGGCCCTAACCCGATAACCCAAGAACTAATTCTAACAGGAGGAAAACAAAATGATGCAGATGTATAAGTAAAGGAACCCTAACTGAAATAAAACTAGAATTTCTAGTGTCAACTAAACTAAAAAACAATAAACAAATTCAATCCTACTCGAAGCAAAATTTCTAAACTAAAACTCTCCAATAGGATAAATTGAATACTAAGGTAAGATTAGCTCCAATCCTAACTAATCTAAAATGCTAACTAAATCACGACTCCTAATCTAAAGTTATTGAAATCTCAAAAGATACTTTACAAAATAAACATGTCCTGAATTCATGAAGAAAACTTTTTGGAAATTAGAATCCTCTAGATGGAAATTTTTTTGGATGTGACCAACTGCAAACTTGCGTGCACATCACTTACGATAATATAATAAACTATTATAGCTATTTCTCATCTATTAATTTATTTTATGATACGATGATATAATAAATGGAAATACATAATGGAAAACTATGTAAGACAAGTATCCAGACACGACAACTTTGATACCAACAAAGCATCACATAAACCTTTAATTATGGACCTATGATAACACTCTTCACCACTTTAGAAGTATGAAACAAGATTTAACATTCTTTTTGCACAACAAATATTCACAAATTAGTTACAACATACTTGTCGCAGTTTAAAAATCAACCAAAAGCTGTTCTATACTTTTATCAGCTTTTGATAGTTGGGACAATCCAATCACCTAGCTTGTCTTAATTTCCCTGTAACCATGCACTTTTCTAGCCATGTATGCATAAGAAAAGCCAATGGCATACTTAAGAAAATCCAACGGAAGATACGCAACTACCAAATATTAGTATGTCAAACCTTACCTTAGTAAAGATCTCTATCATCAAAAACAACATTGTTCCAGTATTCCTTCCATTACACAAGTATACAACTAGTTTTGTATCAGGATGTAATTTTTCACGGCATATACTAAAAATTCTATTCAATAAGTCAAACCTGTGATCATTTTCACATTGACACCCAGGTTAAGTGCCCGGCGGATTGTCTCTGCACTGTCATGTCTTGGAGGATCAAAAAGCGGCATAAGACCCATAAACTGCCATGGACCTCCTGGACTGTCCTTGCTTCGTTCTGGAACTTCCTGCATGAGGACAGACAAAGAAAAACTCCCAAATGTTATACAACTGAAACTATGTATAATAGAACAGAAGGTTTATCTATAGAAAAAAGAAATTGAAATTGTTGTAATCAACAAGGATGTCAACTCTGACAGGGACACGCAGTACTTTACACGATAATTTCCCATAATCCACACATGAAATATGGAAATGCAATTGTTTGTGTATATTTCTTTATATGTAAACATGAATAATGTATGCATCAGACTATCAGATTCTTATTTACATAAGAATAAAAAAATTAATAACGTGATTCACAAACAATTATCTACTGTCAAAACAAGCACAGTAAACTTCATCTACACATATTTATGGTGAATAATAATTTACACATTTGTGAGCATCTGATATACATGTAATATCCACACAGGAATACTCGTGTCTTTTTCTGGATATGTCAGATAAGACAAATTTTTGGTTGGAGAGCATCCTACGTACCATGAAAGTTGTCGAGCCAGAGTTTCTTTTACCTGATATGCTACAGCAAGTGATCGAAGTCCACGCTCTGCAAACTTGTCAATAACAGCATGCACCCTGCGCTCTATCTCTGACTTATTGTGTGCAAGATTCAGAATCTGCAAACAAATACAGTTAAAAGATGGATTATTTGTTAACTAAAATAATAAAAGCCACAAAAGAAAGAGTATCACGAAAAAATTTACCTGTTCTGGAGCACCTTTGCTGACACGATGCCATTTTCCATCTGAATCAATGTATGTCAGGGCAGTTCTTTTGTCAGTGGGGTTGAACGGCAAAAAGTGTACTTCTTGGATACCAGCACGAGCCTTTCATAAACAATGCATGTTTTAGAAAGAGCAAATGGTTTTCCCTTTTATATGGAAGGCAGAAGAACCTGGGTGAGACCGCAAGCATTTTATATATATTAGGACTTACCTCTTTTGGGTCAGCAAGCATCCCAACAATAGCAGTATCAATTGCATCTTGATTTTCAACACGTGATGCCCTAGCAGCCATTAGGATAACAGCATCTTGGCTTACACCCTTTACAAAAACCTGAAAACCACGTTACAGCATATCCAGGTGGAATATTCAGTATAATCCTTAAAGAGAGAGTGAGGTAGTGTTTAGTCCCTGAAGAGGAAAAAGAAAGCTGACCTCAATAAGGTTCTTGTCCACTGTAAGCTTGTTCAGAGTAAGAGTTCCTGTTTTGTCACTGCAAAGGACATCCATTCCAGCCATTTCTTCAATAGCAGTCATCCTCTTTGTTATGGCTCCCTGTATTAGCCACAAATTGTTAATTTAATCTGTCAAGGAAAGAAGAATTGCTAGAATTTGAGAACATCATTAAATTCCATTTCACTCACCACTAAGAAATTTAAGTTTTATAATCTAAAATCACATTTCATTTTACAAAATATAACACTTTGATTTATCATGATTCTGACAAATAACAACAACTATACCTGCTGAGACAAGCGATGCGATCCGATTGCCATTGTAACAGATAAAACAGTGGGCATGGCTATGGGAATTCCTCCAATGAGAAGAACCAGAAGATTATCAATTCCAGGACGATAAGCTCGGTGCTGAATGGGATACATGACTATAATCTCTACAAACATTCCAACAGCAATTGAACAGATACAGAAATTCCCAATAGCCGTCAGCACCTATAACCAAATGAAAGTAGAACTCAGTCTGGGATATGCTAAACATCAGCAGAAATCAATAAACTGAACAAAGAGCTTAAAGGGTTCCAACTTGCCTTTTGGAAATGACCAACTTGGTTCGTGGAGTCTACAAGATGTGCTGCCTTGCCAAAAAAGGTATGGACACCCGTTGCAATGACAACGGCCTCTATTTCTCCCTGCTTACAAGTCGAGCCAGAATACACACCATCACCAGGACCTTTTGTTACCGGCAGAGACTCTCCAGTGAGGGCGGACTATGAATATGAATACAACAAAAAGTTGGAGAAAATGGTCAGCTCCGAGAAACAAAAAGATCAAATACAAAACAAAGAAAAAATAGAAATAAGAACCTGATCAATTTTCAAAGGATCTCCATCAAGAAGTCTAGCGTCAGCAGGGACAATATCACCAAGCTTGATGCTGATAATGTCTCCCGGCACGAGAACAGCTGCATCCTCCTCACTCCATCGACCATCCCTCAGCACCTGCAGTTTTTGCATGCATATGGGATTTAAACTAATAACTACGTTGTTCATGAAACAGATTGGAATTGTTGATAAAAAATTAAAAATGAATGGGGTTATGAAAATTCAAAAACCTTGGCTTTGGGAGCAAGACGGGCCATGAGGGCTGCTGCAGCGTTACCGGCGTTGTTTTCCTCTATAAAACTGATTGTTGAGTTGATCACAAGCAAGGTTATGATTCCCACAAAATCTTGCCAATCTGGAGGCTTACCCTGATGAATAACAAAATTAAGAAAATGATAATGAAGCTGACCACGTTTTGAAAAGAACTATATTTTCTATTTCTCTAAAAAAATTCTTTTGTTTAAAGGTCTCTTTCACTGCAACAAACCCCGAAATTGTGATCACGGTTGAGAGTTATAACTTTATACTCAACATTGCCCCGGAGGCTGAAGGTTCTTTTCTATGGACCGAAACATGGACTTATGCAAAAGTTTGTTTCTTTTTCTTTTTATTCCTAAATTATCTTTTAAATGTGTATCTGATGGAGTTGAACCTGGTTGCTTCGATACTATGTTAAATGTCTTGCCCCTACACCAAAACTCCGAAGTTATGGTGATGATTGACGGTTATAATTATATAGCCTAACCCTTTTGTATGGTTTTTCTAGCATATTCTACAAGAATGACTGTAATAATAGTTGCAAACTTAAAATTGAAAATGGTTAAAAAGACTGTCAAGAAGGGCTGAAAACCTTTAATTGAACTTTAATCAATTAAAAATAATTTTAATTTCTTTCCAAAGGGCTAAAAACCTTTAATTGAACTTTAATAAAATGATTTAGTTGCAAAGTTGAAATTGTGATATTTTAGATTGTCAACCCAACAAGTCAACAATTTTTTACACTGTTCTTATAATGTTAGTAACTTTAATCACTCTTTTTTTTTATAACCCAACCCGGAATCGAACCCAAGACCATGGAAGCCATCAGTGGCGGAGCAAGCAATTTTGGCAAGGGGGTCCAGAAAATAATTAAACCCTCACTCATGATAGGAGAAGGCACTTAATCTCTTTTAATAAACCATTCCATAATTGAATCGTCATATTAGTACCTTAAGTCTTTCACATTTTGCAATTAGTCCCTCAAATCATGGAAATTACTATTAGGTCCCCTAATTTTTGACTTATTTGGAAATTAGGCCCTCCACTCGAGAATATACATAGCTATTAGAGGGATTAATTTGAAAAAAAAATAAGACTTGGAGAAGCTAATAGTCCAGAGCAATAGATTTTACTTGGTAATCCCTCCAAATGCTACATCTAGTCTTAATTTTCAGTTTTATATCTCAAATAAACTTTTAAGATACAATAATCTCTTCTTAAAACCTTTTTCATGTTACAAGACATATAAATATATAATAGTCCCTCTTCTTAACTAATCAATGCTTTTTTTTCAAGATAGATGGTTAATAATTCTTATTTGCCCAAGCCAGTAGCCAATAATTCTAATAACATCATATTTACTTAGTAGTTGTCCAAAAGCCAGCTTTAGTCACTATGGGCCTTGATGAGCGACTAAAAGTTTTAGCCTACTTCCATGAAGCATTCAAGCTCAATGAACTAATCGCGGAAACCATTTGAAAATCTCTCTTCAATTTGAAAAAACAAACCTAATCATATAGGGACTATATCATAAAAACCCCAAGATTCAAGGGAGGTTATTAATATGTGAGTATAAACTCACATCGGATAGGATAAGAAATAGTGAAGGGTTTAAAATAAGAGTTGGGGTCAGTACCTAGTAGCTATAGTTTTTGAGTTAAATTGGCTCCTAGCCTCTATTTAAAGCTCACTAACTCTTGATTGGGCCCGATCTCTCCCTAATAAATGGTATCAAAGCTAACGTTATGACCCAAATAAAAAAAAAAAGTGAAGTCCAATGTGAAGCTCAAAGGTCTAGGAAAATGACTAAGGTCAAGTTAGACCATGTCAAGTTAACCCATAGATGTCCGTAGTAGTGATATGGTCTAGTTAGCCCACAAGTGAAGTGGCAGCCACCAGTGAAGTGGCAGAAGATCCTATTGATGTTTGATAGCCATGTGCCGGATGTATGGTTGATAGGTCACACCAAGTTAGTGAATCCCATGAAAGTTTGAAGTATAGCAAAAGATTGAACTATACTCACAAATTAAGAGGGAGGTGTTGAGGTCATTAATATGTGAGTACAATCTTACATTGGATAGGATAATGAAAAGTGAATGGTTTAAAATAGGAGTTCGGACCAAACCCTAGTAGCTAATGCTTTTTGGTTAAAATTGGTTCCTAACCACTATTTAAAAGCCCACAACTCTATATTGAGCCCTATCTCTCCCCCAACAAACCTCCCAAGCGTCTGAGTCATCTGCGATGGGTCAAACTTTAGTCACTAAATATAACTTAACATTGAGCCTATGCAAGATTCAATTATGCCAAAATAGAAAAATAAAGTTAGTGCACTAGCCATCAAAAACTGACAACACAATCTTTATTCAAGCATAAATTAGACTGCAAAACACAAGGAAGATCTTAACAACATAAAAATTTTAAAGATCATTTAGCAATTGAAACAATGAAATCTTTCCCAGTCTGTCTGATTTTAAGCTCTCCACTAAATTCTTTCTTAGTAAAGTTATAAAGCAGAAATGGGTCTTTAGGGAAAAGTTCTAACTTTATGGGGGCAAAAAGCACATGCTTTAATCCCCTTTAACAAAAGAATCAACAAAGAAAAGAAGTTCCACTATCTTCGCTTTACTCTTCTACACGGACGTGGAGTCTTCTTACTTATCCAAACATCCACATTAAAAAAAGATAAAATACTAAATAATGAATAAAAAAGCAAATAGACCAGAAATAAAAATGGTAAGAATAGTAATAAATAAATAAATATTCTCACCCCTCCATTAGCAAGAGCAATGGCCATAATTGCAGCGGCCTCCATGACCCATGAGAGAGGGTTCCACATAAACCCCAAAAACTTGATAAACTTGCTCTCCTGGCAAAATTAAAAAAATAAACAAAAAATCAAAAAAATACCCAAAAAATACATTTCATTCAAGAAAAAGAAAAAGAAATGATAATCTACTTGTTTCTCTTCGAGCTTGTTGTGACCAAAAATACTAAGCCTCTCTTGAGCAGCATCGCTGGTGAGCCCATCTCTGCTGCATCGAAGATTCTCGAACACCTCCTCAATCGGTATATTCTCCTAAAAATCCCCAATTCAAACACAAAATTACACAAACTAATCAATCAAGAACAGAAAAAAGTGGGGGAAATTTTGGGAAACCCAGAAGAAATTGGGATTACCAAATCGACGGCCTCCTTGAGGACGGCATCCAAGACCTCCGACTTGTCCCCCATCGGCGTCCTCCCTCTTCTTTTTTTTTTTTGTCTTTTTTCTTGATTTTTTTGTTGATTTTTTGATGGATTTTAAAGGGTTTTGGGTCGTTTTGTTTTGGCGTTGAGTGAGAGTGGTGAGTGGAGATCCACACAGGAGAAGCTCTGCTGTTATTAGCAGGCGTAACAAAAGAAAGACCCAAAAAAGTACACAATCATTAATGGGAAAATTGTGTCTACATCCAAAAGTAAAAACTTTATGCGTTGCAGCTCCTTTGAAATTTTCTAATGTGTTTTAGCATTTAAATTAGAGATTTATATTACAACTTTTTTTAGCAATTATTACTTGTCAACTAAGTATAGAAAAAAAATAAAAAATAAAAAACCTTAAAATGCTCTTATCTCCTCTATTCTTTCATGTTAAATCTAACAGCAAGTTGAATTAGTCTTAAATAAAAGTCTAATTTCATGTTAAGTTCAATTTAATTCATGTTAAGTTCAATTTAATTCATATTAAGTCTAATTTAAATCATGTTAAATCTAATTTAAATCATGTTATGTCGAATTTAACTTTTTTAAGCCTAATTTAATTCATGTTAAGTCTATTTCAACTTGGTTTAAGTTTAATTTCATGTTAAGTCCAATTTAATTCATGTTAACTCTAATATAATTCCTTTTAAATCTAATTTAAATCATGATATGTCTAATTCAACTTGAATTAAGACTAATTTAATTGGAGTTAACATGAAATTAGACTTAAAAAAAGCTAAATTAGACTTAACATGATTTAAATTAGACAAAAAAGGAATTTAACATGATTGAAATTAAACTAAAATAAGTTAAAATAGACTTAACATGATTCATATTTAGTCTGATTCAACTTGTTTTAAGACTTAAAATAAGTTGAATTATACATAACATGATAAATTAGACTTAAAGAGAATTAAATTAGACTTAACATAAACCGAATTAGACTTAATATGAACCAAATTGGACTTAACATGAATAGAATTAGACTTAATATGAAACTAGACTTAAAACAAGTTGAATTAGACTTAAAGTGATTCATGTTAAGTCTAATTCAACTTGTTTTTAGACTTGAAACAAGTTAAATTAAATATAACATTATTTAAACTAGACTAAAAAGAAATTAAATTAAACTTAACATGAACTAAATTGGATTTAATATGAAAACATGTTAAATTAGACTTAACATGATTTAAATTGGACTTAATATAAACCGAATTGGACTTAACATGAACCAAATTGGATTTAACGTGATTTAAATTGGACTTAACATGAACCGAATTGGACTTAACATGAACTAAATTGAACTTAACATGATTTAAATTGGACTTAACATGAACCGAATTAGACTTAACATGAACTAAATTGGACTTAATATATAATCCATGTTAAGTCTATTTCATTTTATTTTAAGTCTAATTTCATGTTAAGTTCAATTTAAATTAGACTCAAAATGATTTAAATTAGACTTAAAAAGATTTAAATTAAACTTAAAACGATTTAAATTAGACTTAAAATGATTTAAACTGGACTTAACACGAATCAAACTGGACTTAACAAGAACCAAACTAGATTTAACATGAATCAAAATGGACTTAACATGAACCAAATTGGACTTAAGATGAACTAAATTGGACATAAAACTAAACTGGATTAAAATTAGACTTAAAAGGAATTAAATTATATTTAACATGAATCAAATTGGTTTTAACATGAAGTAAAATTGGACTTAACATAAAATTAGACTTAAAATAAGTTGAAATAGACTTAACATGATTCATGTTAAGTCTAATTTAACTTATTTTTGATTTAAAATAAGTTGAATTAGACATAACATAATTTAAATTAGACTTAAAAGGAATTAAATTAGACTTAACATGAATCAAACTAGACTTAATATGAATCAAATTAGACTTAACATAAAATTAGACTTAAAACATGTTAAATTAGACTTAACATGATTCATGTTAACTTTAATTCAACTTATTTTTAGACCTAAAACAAGTTGAATTAGACTTAACTTGATTTAAATTAGACTTAAAAGGAATTAAATTAGACTTGACATGAATCAAACTAGACCTAACATAATAGATCTGCAGAGAATGAAGAGGGAGGAGGAAATGAGGGTAATTTGGGTTTTTATCTTTTTTTTCTCTCTTTGTGCTTAGTTGACATGATAATTACATGAAAAATGGCTGCAGCACATGATGTGACATTTTTTAGGGCTGAACAATATAGGAAAAAATGGAGGGGCTGCAGCACATGAAGATTTTACTTGTGGGGCCTTGACACAATTTTCCCTAAAAAATTATTTGTATTTATTAACTATTAGATATACAGTAAAATTTTATTTATTATTGTAGTTTGTAGAGAGAATAAAGAAATAAATGAATTATGAAAAAAGGGCAAAGGGACGAGAAACGGAAGTTACTACAGGAAAGAGAAATCAGGCATCACCCCCTTAACAAGTGGTTACGGGCACATGGGTCCTTTTTTTTTTTTTCTTCTTTCAGTGTTTTTTAGGATAAATTGCAATATATTTTAGGCGTTTTTAGATATTGGTCCCTTACACCTTATAATTGCATACTAGTTCTTTAAATCCTATAAGGTCTCATAAAATGATCGTTTTGTTAATGTTTCAATTAAGAAAAATCTAAGTAACGTTGGGTTAGTTCCCAACGTAACATCTGTAATCATCAAACTACTGTTCTGTTAATGTTCTATTCTAATTATCGGAGAAGAGGTTAAGTGAGTTTGGGTATTTTTAAGCGGGTATTCGATTTAGACCCATTAAAAATGAGTTTGAAAACAGAAAATGGTCGCCTCTAACCGTTAGATTTAACAGAATATTCCCCTCAAATCTTATGTGGTTAACTAGAATGACTATTTTGCAATTCATGTAAGATTTGAGGCACTAATATGCAATTTTCAAGATGTGAGGGATTAATATGCAATTATTGAAAACTAAGGGACTATTATCTAAAAACCTACTGTAGAAACTACTTGAAACTGCCAAAGATAGTGGGGATTTCTTATTGCTGAGTTTGAATTATCTACCATGAATTTCTACGAAACTAGTATATAGATCAATGCCATCGTTTCTTTTATTTCATTTTTTGAGAAACGATTGTTTCTTCTACGGATTCTATAATTAAAAACTGTTTTAGATAACCCATGGAAACAGAGTTTCTTGCTTGGGATTAGTAATAAAATTTATGTGTTGTTTGAGATAAAATTATATGATTTGTCTACAAAGTAGTGGGATTTATGTTGTTTGAGATAAAAGATTATACGGTTTGTCTATGAAGAAGTATATAGAAGAGTCCTTGTAATGAGTTCAAATAAAAAAGATACAAAATCAAGTAAGCAAATAAATATAAGTCGAACAATAAAAAGAATGAATGTCTCAATTCTGAACAGCAATGTTGCACCAAGGTAGCAATAACATTTGAATCAATACATTAATCTACAAATGTTTTGTAATCGAGGTCAGTGTATTGATTCAAAAGTTATTAGAGAATAATGCATCTACTTTCCTTTATAACTAAAAGAAAATCTTAAGGTGAACAGTAAACTTTTTAATTATCTACGTATTTTCCTCTTAATTCTCCACAACCGTCCATTGTTGAGTTAATTCACCGCAACCAACAATTGTTCTCACAGCTTCCCCCACAACCATCCACTGTAAACGCAATTCCCCACAATCGTCCGTTGTTAACGCAATTCATTCAAATTGGCCATGTTGAGAGAGCTTCAGACACGTTGCTCAACTTTTCCTGCTCAAGATGGCCACGTTTCTCAATTTCCCCCGCTCAAGATGGCCACGTTTCTCAACTTCCCCACAAGCAATTGCCAATTGCTCTGCTTCCATACATTCCTGTTTACAATCTTCTTTTCTCTTCCGCCTAAGGATAGAGAGAACTGAGTTATTCTTCCACCACTAGAGAGAAATTTCTTCTTCAGGTTATAATCAACTGAGTTATGTTTATTTATTTATATTTTTCCTTGCTTAGCGTAGAAATTTAAGACTCAGTAATAGTATCTGAACGAATTCTTCTTCAATTTCCTCTTCTGCATGATAGTTCATGATTTCGTTGAGTGTTTGTTAATTATATTTATACAATTTTCTTCTTCCGCGCGCTTGATACAAATATAATGGTGCTTACTCTCTGTTCTTGACAAATAATGAAATTAAATTAAACATACTTACTCATTATACAATTATGAAAATCCTCGATATGTTTAGATGATTAAACATCACTATAGCATTATACTTTAATTTAGCTTTAGCGGTTTTTTTACATATTTTGTGACTCAACAATTTAAAAGGTTTAATTATATTTATTTATACTTTTCCATGCTTAGCCTAGAAATTTCAGGCTCAGCAATAGTATCTGTATGAATTCTTCTTCAATTTCCTCATCAAAAGAAATTATTAAGATACATATTGGAACCGCCAACAAGAAAATTTGAAGAGTATCTTGGATCTAAAGAGTGCCTAAATACAATTATGAGCTGCTTAACTATTATTGATGAAAGTAGGATGGACTCCCCTGCCCCCCCCCCCCCCCATTTATTAGCGTACATCATTATGTACATGCTTCAATTCCCTCCTCTGTGTTTGGTTCACCTGCATAAAAATCGAAGTAGATAAATGCAAATTGAAACATGTAGCGAGAAAAATGTAGGGTTATCTTGGACTTCAAGAATGGCCACATATTTTGATAATCCTCATCGTTATAACTGATGAAACTAGGATGTTAATGTTTGATCCACTAAAGTTTCTCTTTTGCAATTTTTTTCCCCATATTTGATAATCCTCAATTCATATTTGTTACACCGTGCTTGAAACTGAGTGTTGTTGGCCTCTTTATTTTGATGATATTTAATAAATAATTTATCACTAATATTGTTTGACTAGTATTTGTGTTTTCTTATTTATTATAGACAAACAATAAGTTGGAGGATGGATGGAATCGAGCTTCAACGATCATATCCAATGGAGGTTGGCGGAATATCTGAGTGAAGCTATACAAATTCAAGTTGAAGATCCAAGTTCAAGCTTCATCCGCAAGTTTACCAAGTCGAGCTTATTGAAGACCTTCTAGCTTGGGTAATTTAGTTTTAGGTTTCATATTATGTGTGTTAGTACTTTAAGCTCAATCATATACACACATACATGTTTTGGTTTTGTATATATATAGTTATATATATATATATATATGTTTTGGTTTGATAGTTTTCAAGTTTTAATATGAAATAATTGAATATAATTAGAAAACATATTTCTGTTTCATACTTACATGCACATATATGATTTCATCAATATCAATTTTATTTAGTTCAATGAAATCATATTTGCTTTTGAAATGTTGCAAAATATGAAATTTTGTGAAAATATTGTTTTCTTGGTTCATGAACTTAACAATAATCATATACATCTTTTATTAAGTCTACAAAATTATTTTGTAAAGTTTCAAAACATGGTTTAACCAAAATATCAAAATTCATATGTTTATATTTTCATGTTTTGGACATATTTGTAAAATGATGATATTTTACATATGAGAAATACAAGTTGAAAAATTTCTTTTGTAACATGTTCATTTACATGTTTATATACATTTCCCAAAGTTCCATTATTTTTGGACATCATTTGTTATTTTTAACAAATTTTTAAAAGTCAAAAATCTGCTTTCAAAACTGTCATTTTTCATATATCAGTTTGCGGTCGACCGCCATGGTCGACCGTCTTGAGTCCAAAGACTCAATATGTTTTTTTGATGGCTCGCGATT
>NC_033800.1:116186128-116203609 GCF_001876935.1 Asparagus officinalis
CGGTTAACCGCCACGGTCGACCGGATGATGTCCAGAGCCCAGAATGAGTTTCTGGAGGTGCTCGCGGTCGACCGCGCAAACCTCACGGTCGACCGTCGAACTACCCGTTGGATTCTAATGGCTTGTTTTAGCTCAGTTTTTCTAAGGACTTTTGTTTCTTTTCAGTAGGGTTTTTGCTGAAGTTTTGAGTGGGTATAAATACCCCATTGCATTCAATTCTCCTACTAACAAAAGAAAAGTTTAAACAAGTTTTTAAATGATGTTTAAGTGTGTTTAAATTTGGTTTAAAACTTGTTTGGTTTGTGAAGAAGTTTTCACAAGTGGAGGAGATCATCTACATTGTTTGAGCTTCATTTTAATCCATCTCTCCATCTTGTTTTTCAGAGAAGAATTTCTAAACTCAATATATTTTTGTATTAATTATTTGTTGTTTATCATTTTCATCAAGCTAGGGTTTACATTGAGTTTAAGATTGATTTTCTTATTGCTTACATACACACAACCATTGAGCTTATTATATTTTCATACTTAGTATAATTTGGGTTGTGGGGAGTTATAACAATTGAGAGTAAGCCTACATTGAGTTCTCATCTATTATAGAGAACAAATTTGTTGTTACATTGTGAGTGTTGTAAAGTTTTCGGTGAGCTAGAAAACCGAGTACACCGAGAGGAGTGTGTGGTGAGAGATGGGGTCAAATCCAAGAGGAGTGGCGTCGATTGACGAACCTAGGGAGAGGTTGTATCCGAGCACTTGAGGAATGACACAGGCTAGAGACCAACACTTAGAGGGTGTGGAGTGTAGTTACATTGTGAGATTGTGATCGTTGATCGGTGAGCGTTGAAAACCGATATCGTGTGGTGTAAACGTTATTCGGGTTAGCGTAGAAAATCCGGTTGTGATTGTGGATTTCTCCCTAGGAGTGGGGAGTGGAGACGTAGGACGGAAGGTCCGAACTCCGTGATCATATTGTGTGTTTGCATTGTTTATATTGTCCTATCATAATTGTATCTTTAGTTTAGATTGTTTACCCTTGTGTTGTTTATATATCCTTGCATACATTTCACCATATACAATTCTTTGTTCATATTACATATTCTTGCTCATAACATATTATATATCCATCTTGCAAGAATAATTTATTAATAAGTTTTAATTGGCATAAAATCAGATTAGATTATCATAAGACCCTAATCACCCCCCTTCTAGGGTCTAACAATTGGTATCAGAGCTTGGTGCTCTTTGATTTAAGGTCTAATCGCCTTGAGTTAAAGATCCAAGTTATTATTTTGTGCTAATCTAGTTTTGATTGCATTTGTCTTGCTTGCATACAGTTTCATATAATGGACATGCATTGTGCACCTTGTTTAGGCTATAATCCTAATGTTGCTCCTAGAATAGATAATTTTCCCTATGACAAATGATGCTCTAGTTTTATTATATTTATTAGATCTAGACAATTCGATTTATGTGAAGTTATTGAAGATGCTTATATTGTACTCACTTCGAAAAAATCCAAGTGGAGTAAAAATGATAAAAGAATATTTAATATGAACGAGATTTTGTTAGAATATTTGCTTAATGCTTTTGATTCATCATTTTCTAACAAATTTGTTCATTTTGATAGTGCTTACAATTTATGAAAATTCATAGAAGCGCATCAAGGCAACTTGGAGGAAATCCGATATGGTTTAGAGGATTCTTCTTCAAGTGATATTGGAGCTTCTTCATACATACGGCCACTAGGCGTTAGCCCTAGTGTAGTATGCGGTTCCGAACCCAATAATAATTTATCTAGTGATGAACTTGCTTGTGCTAGTAAAAAATTATTACATGCCTATAACAAATTACATAAAGATTTTATTGATTTAAAAAGAAAGCATGTTAATTTAGAATCCGATCATGAGTTGCTAGGTTCCAAATTTGATATCATTGTAAAAGAAAATACCTTGCTTAAAGAAAACAATGACTTATTAAATTTGAAAAATAAAAAATTAACCTCATCCATTTCTAGCTTAACTCATGAAAGAGATAATGCCATGTTAGTAGTAAAGAACATAAAAAATGATACTGCTTCTTTTATAGAGGACTATATATGTTCTACTTCTAATAAAAATGTATATGTGCCAAATGATGAGTTGAATGTTATTAAAAATCGTATTTCATCTTTAGATTCAACTTTTAAAACATGCATTGTTAATAATAAGAAACTTATAGACTTATGTGCAAAGTCTCGTGTTAATTCTTTCAAATCCAACACTCACTATGCACATATTTATAGCAAAATTTACAAATGCTCAATTTACGGTCGTAAAGGCCACATTGCTAAATTTTGCTATGATGCACAAAAACCTACAATAAATAATAATAATTGTGCATCCCATCAAGTTTCGTCATCATCACATGTACACACACATGCACCTATTGCTCATCATAAGCGTGCTCTTGTGTATAGATGTGATATTTGTGGTCGTTTTGGTCATTTGGACAAGTATTGTTTTGATTTGAAAAAGAAATCTTATTTGCCAAATGTTTCTACTAGACCATATATTTTTTAAATGTGATGTTTGTGGTAGGTTTGGACATCTTGCTAAATTTTATTTTGATGTGCAAAAAGTTCTTATTTTGCAAAATACTCCAAAGAAACCATCTTTGTTTAATGATGTTTCTCATTTACAAAATATTTCTAAAAGATAATTTTTATTTGCAAATGGTTTTCGTGCACGAGCTAATGGTTCACAAAAACAAATGGATCTCTTTCATTGTACAAATTACAATCGGAAGGGTCATTTGAGTGATTATTGCTTTGACCGTGTTAGTGCACCACACGCACCCAAATGGGTTCATAACCTAAGGGCTTTGAGCTTAAATAACAGGGGTCATGTCCCTAAACCTTTTGGTACCAAGAATACTTGGGTATCAAAACAAATTTGATTTTAAACCAAGAATTTTAGTGTTTTTTATTTTTCTTTTTTCTTGGTTTTGAAAATTATGCTTTGAAATTTTTGAATATGAAAACAATTTTTATTGATCAATTCTTTTGTTTTTATGATTATTAGTTTCGATTTTGATGAGAGGTTTGTGTTTATATAACCCCCTAGATTTATAGGGTGTTTAGTCCCAAATCATGTTTACCGAGTGCTAAAGTTTTTATATGGGTTAAAACAAGCTCAAGAGCTTGATATTGTCGCCTCTCTTGCTTTTTATGGTTTGCTTTTATGGATTTAAATTTTGATCTATAATTTCATTTGAATGATTTGTTTTCATTTGAAAATCTTTTTTCATGATTCTCATGTTTTTCTTTTAATTATTTTTATAAATCTATTTTATACATAGTTTATAGGTTTTTACCATGAGACACTATTTCATAATGACATATCTAATTGTGGTCTCATTGTCTTTTTGTATGTGAGTGAATTTTAGCATATTCATCTATGCTTGCTCACATATGATTGCCTTAGCACTTTATTTCATACATTCATGAGGCATTTTGATAGGAGGAGCAATCACTATACTTGTTTTATACTCACACATACTTATAGGTAGGGGGAGCTTTCGCTCTCTTCATTCATGTTGGTTTTCCCTTTTTGATGTTGTCAAATGGAGAGAAATATTATGAGTATATTCTTTTTTGTTTATATGCATGATAATTACAATATTGTATATTCATTTCCTTTCATGCATATATCATTTTTATAAATTGTTTGTCATCATCAAAAAGGGAGAGATTGTTGGCCTCTTTGTTTTAAGATGTTTAACAAACAATTTACCACTAATGTTGTTTGTCTAGTATTTGTGTTTTTTTATTTATTGTAGACAAACAATAAGTTGGAGGATGGATGGTATCGAGCTTCAACGATCATATCCAATGGAGGTTGGCGGAATATCAGAGTGAAGCTATGCAAATTCAAGTTGAAGATCCAAGTTCAAGCTTCATCCGCAAGTTTACCAAGTCAAGCTTATTGAAGACCTTCTAGCTTGGGTAATTTAGTTTTAGGTTTTATATTATGTGTGTTAGTACTTTAAGCTCAATCATATACACACATACACGTTTTGGTTTTGTATATATATAGTTATATATATACATATATGTTTTGGTTTGATAGTTTTCAAGTTTTAATATGAAACAATTGAATATAATTAGAAAGCATATTTTTGTTTCATACTTACATGCATATATATGATTTCATCAATATCAATTTTATTTAGTTCAATGAAATCATATTTTATTTTGAAATATTTGCAAAATACACAATTTTATGAAAATATTATTTTCTTGGTTCATAAACATAACAATAATCATATACATCTTTTATTAAGTCTACAAAATTATTTTGTAAAGTTTTAAAACATGGTTTAGCTAAAATGTTAAAATTCATATGTTTACATTTTGGACATATTTGCAAAATGATGATATTTTACATATGGAAAATGCAAGTTGAAAATTTTCTTTTGTAACATGTTCATTTACATGTTTATATACATTTCCTAAAGTTTTATTATTTTTGGAAATTATTTGTTATTTTTAACAAATTTTTAAAAGTCAAAAATCTGCTTTCAAAACTGTCATTTTTCATATATCAGTTTGCGGTCGACCGCCATGGTCGACCGTCTTGAGTCCAAAGACTCAATATGTTTTTTTGATGGCTGATGCAGTCCAGAGAGTCTTGCGGTCGACCGTCACGGTCGACCGGATGATGTCCAAAGCCCAGAATGAGTTTCTGGAGGTGCTCGCGGTCGACCACGCAAATCTCACGGTCGACCACCGAACTATCCGTTGGATTCTAACGGCTAGTTCCAGCTTAGTTTTTCTGAGGACTTTTATGTCTTTTCAGTGGGGTTTTTGCTGAAGTTTTGAGTGAGTATAAATACCCCATTGCATTCAATTCTCCTACTAACAAAAGAAAAGTTTAAACAAGTTTTTAAAGGCTATTTAAGTGTGTTTAAGTTTGGTTTAAAGCTTGTTTGGTTTGTGAAGAAGTTTTCACAAGTGAAGGAGATCATCTACATTGTTTGAGCTTCATTTTAATCCATCTCTCCATCTTGTTTTTCAGAGAAGAATTTCTAAACTCAATACTAGCTTTCTATTAATTATTTGTTGTTTATTATTTTCATCAAGCTAGGGTTTACATTGAGTTTATGATTGATTTTCTCATTGCTTACACACACACAACCATTGAGCTTATTGTATTTTCATACTTAGTATAATTTGGGTTGTGGAGAGTTGTAACAATTAAGAGTGAGCCTACATTGAGTTCTTATCTATTGTAGAGAACAAATTTGTTGTTACATTGTGAGTGTTATAAAGTTTTTGGTGAGCTAGAAAACCGAGTACACCGAGAGGAGTGTGTGGTAAGATACGGGGTTGAATCCAAGAGGAGTTGCGTCGATTGACGAACCTAAGGAGAGGTTGCATCCGAGCACTTGAGAAAGGACACAGGCTAGAGACCAACACTTAGAGGGTGTAGAGTGTAGTTACATTATAAGATTGTGATCGTTGATCGGTGAGTGTTGAAAACCGATATTGTGTGGTATAAACGTTATTCGGGTTAGCGTAAAAAACCCGATTGTGATAGTGGATTTCTCCCTAAGAGTGGGGAGCGGAGACGTAGGACGGAAGGTCCGAACTCTATGATCATATTATGTGTTTGCATTGTTTATATTACCCTATCACAGTTGTATCTTTAGTTTAGATTGTTTACCCTTGTGTTGTTTATATATCATTGTATACATTTCACCATATAGAATATATCTCTTTGTTCATATTGCATATTCTTGCTTATATCATATTGTATATCCATCTTGTAAGAATAATTTATTAATAAGTTTTAATTAGCATAAAATCAGATTAGATTAGCTTAAGACCCTAATTACCCCTCCTCTAGGATCTAACAAGTGCTAACCAAATATACTGGTACAAACTTTGTTATTTCTAACATGAAGTAAAATAATAATTGTTGACACTTCAAACTGTGACTCTTAGTTGCCAATAGACGGGAATACGAATTTACCTTACTTTGTATCTATTATGCAGTGCAATATCGTATTTTCAAAGTACTGACCAAGATCTCATGGTCTGAGAGGAGGTCATCATTGAAAGTCTATTAGCAAATTCATATTCTATGAATCTTTTTGTGTTGAATTAAGTTGTTATAAGTCCATAAATAATGGATTATGACTCTCTTTTCTTTGTCCATCAATTTTGATTTGGAATCTTCGTGGTTGTTGTTTATTTAATTCATAAATATTTGATTAATTCATAAATTTTGATTATGACTCTTAGTTAACAATAGATGGGAATCAAATTTGATCATAAAGATTATCTGTTCCAATAGGTAAATAGTATGTACAACAGGCGCTTAAGCAACATGAAACAGAAGAAATTAATTGTTTTGGCAAATGAACCACTTCGACAATCAAATTAATATTTCATAGAGCAATCTCTCATTCATCCACTCCTCAGAATCTCACAATTTTGTAACTCAATAATTGATAGTAAATAAAGAGAACAAGCTATTTTCAATTGTACTTTATAGAAAATGGGATAATCTCATTTGATATAAACTAATTGCCTTACTATGTATCTATTCTGCAGTGCAACATCGTGTTTTCAAAGTACTGATCAAGAGCTTGAAGTACGAGAGGAGGTCCTCATTGTAAGTCTATTAGACAAATCATATTCTCTATAACCTATCGTGTTGAATTAAGTTTTTATAATGTCCATAAATACTGATTACGACTCTCTTTTCTTTGTCCATCTGAGTTCAGTGAAATTAAGTTGTTATAATGTCCACAAATACCTATCTGTGTTAAGTTGTTATAATGTCCATAAATATATTTAAAATAAACGTATCGTAACAAAAAAAATAGATGTGGAAAAATTACGCACAAAAATAATCTGTAAGGATGTCGTGCTTAGCACGGGATGAATACTAGTTGATTTGTAACTAAAGAGAAAACTTGGTACTAGTAATCATATATCAATAGTTAATTATTAATTTCTCTCCATAGAAATTGTCCACAATACACTTCTCGTGCAAATTAGAAGTAACATCATATTTAACTATTGTTGGTCAAGGTTATTACTATTTAATAATTCACCTTCGTATCTTTCTTGTCCCTCCATTTATCATTAGTATTTACAATTTTACTCATCTTTACATAATTCTTACCTTACCTTATTCCTACCTCCCTTTGTTTTTCCCCTACATTCTGTTCCGTGATTCTTTGCTTTTGTATGTTTATGTTATTTTTAAATGAGAGCTAAAGAAGTGGTCCTCATCACGGGTCGAACGTTCAATTCGCGAAGACGGCATGAGATTTCATTGTCTGAGAGCGAATGAAGCAAACATCAAATTACTTATAATTGTTAAAGAACCGGTCAATTTCAAGAACTTGTTACGGAAATTGAGTCTTTTTTTAGTTTCAACGTCCCTGTCAATTTTAATTCTACTTTTCTAATGCTCCATGTGGTAAGGAAATGCTTTGGTTTCTTTTCGTTTATTCCTTTGTAAGGGTTAATTTCATAAAACCCTCTTGAAACTTTGGGGGTTTTTCACATAACTCTCTTAAACTTTGTCAATCTCACATGAACCCTAAACTCTTGGACGTCTCATAAAAACCCCATAAGCTTTGAAGTTTGAACTTTTCACCTTGGACCCTCTACATATAATTTGCAAGTAAATAACATATTTATGAGCAAAAAAACTAAAACTTTGAGGAAAGGTGTGTGTTGCATGTAAATGACATGTGATAAGATTTGTATTTTTCCCCCTCTACAGGATATTTTAGCTAGTTACAAATTATAGGTAGGATGTCCAATAAAATAAGATTACAGTCGGGGGCAATTCTATGAGATACCCCAAAAATTTAGGGGAACTATATGAATAAATAAAGTTGAAGGGTTATGCTCAAATTTTAAAGGAGATATGTGAAATTAAGTTTTGTTTTTCTTTCTTTTCTTTTCAATTCAATACTTGCTTCATAACTAGTGCCCAGCAGCGCAAACGGATCAAACTGGAAGGACTATTATCTTCGGATCAGCTTATTTGTCACCAATTTTCAGATAAACCCCTTACACTTTAAAATTTTCACTTAACCCCTAATCTATGGGGCTTCTCATAAGGCCCTACAAAATGGTTGAATTTTTTTACTTAACCCAACAGCAGTGTCAACCCCAACACGCCCAAAAATGTGTAGAAAAGAAAAGGTCACATTTTGACTCTAAATTTACTCAATTACGAAAAATGATACCCGGTATTTCATTCTTTAACTATTAACATCTCATATTAAAAATGATTTTGAAAGTGAATAATTTATCTTACTCTTTACCGGATAATGTTAATAAAAAAAAGATTACACTTCAACATCTTTCATCTCCTACTAACATGTAATAATCAGGAGTAGGTGAGCGGATGAGGAACCGTGAGTCAATAAGAAACCTGCATGTGCTCATAATTTCTCATTTTGTTTGTTTGCATGAGCTGTGGCACTTGACAGCTTACAGGAGCACTAAAATTTTTGGCACATAGAATACTAATATATAATCTTTACATCGTGACTACGATAATGCCTTAACGTCCTTGTCTCCTTGTCACTGCGGAAGGCCGCGAAATTTTCGGATTTGCTCGCATTGTGGCTCGACGGCAGCAAAAGATAACTTTAGAGGGTTTAAAAGGTAGTAGTGAGGATTTTTAAAGTTCCAAATTAGGGTTGGGCGTGGGACACTCCCAATATACTAGGGTCATAGGAGGCTGGGCAAGGTCCAGCCCTAGATCCGAGGTCAGAGAATTAGGCACGACCCACGTACGCTTACCCAACCCGGCCCGATCCGTCTTGTCCCATGGTATATTTTTTAGTTAGGCTAGCTGTTCCTTTAGCCATTTGAGTCTGCAGGTAGCTGCCAACAAAGCCAAAAGACCATAAGTTTTTAGCTCAAAGCAATGATCTTTAAACTCGTTGATGTCTACTTGGAAGGATTAAAAAGTTTAATGGAAGTTTAAAAATGGTTTAATACAAGCTTAAGTTACTAAAAAATAAATTAGAAATGTTATAATTATATATACAAGTTTAATATAATTAGAAAGGTAAAAAAAAGGAAAAAAAATTGGATGAAAAACCCATGGGTCGGCCCACGACCCATGGGGCGTGGGCTAGGTCAGACCAGGCCCGCACCTAGGCGGGTCATGGGTCGGGCTGGGTTCAGTCCCAGACACAGGATCAGAGAAGTAGGTTTACCCCACTCTGACCCTGTTGGGCCCTGTTCGCGGGAAAAATTGTTGTTTTCTTCATTGACGTCATTGTTCTCTCAAGTAATTGCTTTTTGATTACAAAAGATCCGGTCTTTTTATAAGATCCGGTTACAACAAAATCAAAGAAAAAACAAAAAGATTACAACTTTCCTTTCGAACGAATCACGAGCTCCTGTTTTGTGGTCACTCACTTTTGTGGGTTCTCTGCCAACGCCGGGGTTAATCCGTGGACCACCGCGCGATCTAGATCCGGTCGGACCTACACGATTTGACGGGTGTTATCTCACTAAGGAAATAACAGTCGGGGGGTACTATTTCACCAAGGAAATAATAGCCTTTAGTTCTCGGGATCAAAGGCCAAGCTTTGATCTGGAGTATTACTTCGTGTAGATCTCAGATCTGATTTCTCTCTCTCGAACTCCTACCTTTTATGACGTGGATGCTCACCAAGAACCAGATCTGAATGTCCAAGTCTTTAAGTCTTCAAAACTCCAAGCTCAGTTCTCAATTCGGCAGAGTTTCGGCTCCAAAAGTTCCAACCCCTTTCAAATGAGCAAAGGGGGTCTATTTATAGGCTCTCAAATCTGTGCCGGCCACCTATAGGTGGTGGCTCGGCCACCGAGCCACCTAGAGGTGGCTCGGTTTTGGCCGAGTCCCCTTGGTGTTTGGGTTTTTCCATTTTTTCCGGTCTCGTGGTTGATTTGGAATTTGATTTGTTGATCTGAATCCTGATTTGGCAGTAAACCCGCTTCGTTGTTGATCTGGACTCTAATTTGACAGTCTGAATCCCAATATGGTAGTAAATCCGCCTCGGTGTTTGAGTTCAAATCCGTTCTATGGTTGGATGACTCGTTGACTCACCGAACTGTTAGCTTGATTCCGCATGTGAATAGATGTATTCTATTGTTTGCGTGCGGTTCGTTAGCCTCGTCGCCTCGTTAATCCGCTTCGTTGCGTGTCACTTGGCTTTGGCGTTGTGGACTGACGCTCGTGTTTGGATGCGTCGCCCGATGGTTCGTCGGTTTGTGCCGAGCTGTGCTAAGGGACCTATAAGCAATTTTATACGCCTACAGGCCCGGGTCAGGCCCGACCCGACATTGAACTTGGCAGGCCAGGTCACAGGCCTGAATAAGCCCGACCCACTCCCACCCCTATTCTAGATGGTGAGGAAATAGATTCAGACATGCAATTAGAGATGTATTTAGAGTTGGTAAACTATCTATAAGTAGTGTTCTAGGTTCGACTTTCCTAGGAAGCATCTAGAGGATTTTAATTTTTTAGAATACCTGAGACCATGCGTTAGGGTGCCCCTTATGTTGGACCTGAGATGCAAGCTTAGAAGGGGTTGGATAGGATTACAACGGTTTTCCAACCAAAATACGGAAGATGTAGCAGAATATATAAAATAAAAACGATAAAGGATACAAAACTATATAATTAAACACAAAGAGCAACCAAATAGGAACACAAGATTTTACAGTGGCTTCGATAACAATCTTACGTCTACTCTTCCTTCTCGTGAAAGGGCTTCCTCATTATGTAAAGATTTAACCTAAATAAAAAATCCGATTTAGTAGGCTTACAAGACAATATGCACCCTGGAATCTACCTAAAGCCAGTCATGTAACCTAAGTCCTACAATGAGTAACTCCTAGCCCTAGCTAGTCTCAACCCTCAATTCAGTCAGGTTGAGTACATCATCGAAGAATTTCAAAGCAAAACCAACCCAAACAATTAAAGTTTAGAAATTCAAGAAAGATCTTACATGTCTTTTGTTAAATAAACTGTCCCTTGAATAATATAAGCGCAGCTCAATAAAGAATGGTGAAAAAGATCAATCCAATTGCAACTCTCCTCGTTGAAACAATTTGAAAATGTTATGCACTATGAGTGAGAGTTTAACAAGGCTCCAGGGGTCAAAATCTTCGACTTGATCCCTGACAAATTAAAATCCTAGAACTCTCTTCTTCTTCTTCTTCTCTCTCTCTCTCTCCCCCCTTCTCTGTCAATGATATAAACTCCCCCAATCAGTTAGGAAATAGATATTCTGAACTTGTTAGAGATTGAAGACATTAGAAATGATAAACGACTGAGATAAACTTGTTAGACATTGGAGACATTAGAAACAATAAACGACTGAGATTAAACCTGAAAAACTACAATCTGCCATGTTTACCATCGATGGTGGTTCTCAACCATCGATACTGGTGACGCTCCATTAATGGTTGAGAGGCCTATTGATGACAAGAACATGTCTAGAGTAAAAATCATCGATGAGATTGATTGACCAACAATGAGCTCTTCTCACCATCGATGGTCGATGCTTACAATCGATGGTGAGAAGGCTGAAACCAGATATTGAGCTCATTGTCATATTGTTT
Source organism: Asparagus officinalis (assembly GCF_001876935.1). NCBI lineage: Eukaryota > Viridiplantae > Streptophyta > Magnoliopsida > Asparagales > Asparagaceae > Asparagus > Asparagus officinalis. The sequence continues at coordinate 116,197,761 of NC_033800.1, forward strand.
TTCATACGCCACTTATACCTATTTTTATATGTAATATGTCATCTCAAATAAATATTAGTACCAAATAAGAGTTTGTTATTATTCAAACAAGAGATATTGTATGGACTACATCCTAACAATCTCCTCTTTTGGTAATAACAAACGTAAGATTTGAAATACTGAAAGACATGAATATTTGAGATATCTAAACAGTAACAATAAGTAGAAGTTCATTCTCATGCAAAAGAAAAGGATATGCAATACTTCATCTACATTTATGCATTCACGAAAAATGTAATCAAGCACAGGTATTGTAAACACTCCCCACCTCCCCCCTAAAACAATGCAAAAAGTGTTTGAAATTTTTCAAAAAGAATTAAAACATGAAAGCTTCACTCATGCAAATATTCATCAAATTTCACCAAATTTTCCCATTGTTATTACGAGAAAAAGTGGAAAACATACCAATGGATACACTTAACACAAGAGAAATTCAGATTAAAATCATCCAAAAGATGTACGGGAGAGAAAAGCACACTAGTTCATATAAAAATTTATAGAAAAATAACACAGGATAAAAATTTAATGACAAAATACATGAACACTAGAGAAAACACATTAAAAAGCACACTCAAAAGATAAAATACCAGTGTAAAGTGTGTGAAACAAATAGTGAAAAGACTTATACTAGGCCATTGGACAAATTCAGGTATATCAAGGTGAATTTTGACTAATAATAAAACTTGAACTATCTCAACCTTAGACTAAGAATCCATGTGCCACCTTACCATATCAACCATATAGGACTTAGAAGGAAGAACGATATTATTTAGCGAGCGATTCACACCATCTCTAAGATATGCATAAACACAAATCCATAAGTGTGGGTCTTTAACCACTTTCAACAAATACACACAAGTTTTCCATGGATTTCATAAGAGTGTGGATCTTTGATCATCTTTTAATAAATACATTCTTCTTGTTTGATTGATATTTGAAATAAATGCACTTTAGCACATATAGCGATAAAAGATTGTGCATTAGCCAACTCAAAAATAAACTCAAGAATACTTGATATAACAAAAAAACTATAAACCAAATATAACACTCTCTACCACTATTTCACATCACGAAATATAAGTACAGAAATATGTGTGTGAAATTACTGCATAAAATATCTCGTGTAAACAACGTGTAATGTAATCATCTTTTAATTGTTGTGTGAAAAAACACATACATATAGATTGAAAAACTATACGTGAACCTGTGGGAAATAATCAAGCCAATATACTAAAAGAATAATCTCATCAGAATTAAACTTGAAGTCTTTAACAATTTGATCTATATTGTTATCTTTCTCACTCTTAGAACTCAAGCTCACACCCATGTTTGCCGTAGCCTTTGATTTTTCTCTTTTTACTTTCAAAGCTAATGACTTCTTCTTATACTAATTTCTTGAATTGCTTTCTCTTTCTTTTAAATGCACCTCATATATAAGAAGATTCCTTATAAGATTCTGAAGAGGTAGTCCAAAAAAGTTTACAATTCTTCGATACCATTACCTTTGGCTCCCAATCCCTAGAAAAAGAATAAAGTATTTTTCTCACAATCTCATTTTCCCAAAGCCTTTGAGTTGTTTATAATGTTCGTAAATCAAGAGACCATATTCTGCTTACCCTCCAAGGCCTTCATCTTGAAATTATTATACTTGTTCACAAGCATTTTAAGTTTTGCCTCTTTTACCTGTTATAGACGATCAAAATATACAAGCTCTCTCCTAGACAACTACTTAGCATAGATAACACAAATATGATACTTGAGCCCAACATGAGCTCAAGAAGTAAACGCTCATGGGCTAAACACTTAATCTGATCAAAATATCACAAATATAAGTCGTAGCAAAGCTCACTCAAGTCATAATGAAGCTTGCTTTCAAGGCCAAGTCAAAGTGAAGCTTCAAGCTCAGTTGGCCCAGAATAAGCTTTGTCAAATAGCCTATGTGGGCCACATCGCCTACATTTAGGCGAAGTTCGCTAGAGTAAACTTCGCCTATGGTCGTTATAGTTGAACCTCACCCGAAACTATTTCAAGTGCTATTTTTAAGGAAATGGTTCAACTCATTATCTCCTATGTTAGTTGTCACTAATCCATATTTAGTGGCCACTAATTCTCTCTCTTAGACTATAAAAGGAGGGGAGATTGCTCATTTATTTATCATCATCGAAAGACATAGATCAGAGATAGGATTTTGGCTAATTTTGGGAAACTTGAAATTTTGTGATTCCTTTGTCAAAGAAAGAAGACTTGGACAATCTTTTGAAACTAGCACAAGGCTCGTAGTCTTGGTTGAATCATCAACGAAGCACAAGAACGACACTTCATTGGTACACAGAAAAGACCTTAGCTCTGCATAATTTTTTTCTTGTACTCTTTAAATTTGTAATCCTTATTTATTTATAAATTTAAAGACCCAAAAATAGGATGGCGATACATCCAGGGATTACTTTCTCAACTGATGAGAATATCGTGTCGCAGTTCGACAATAAATCCTTAGTATATATTGCTAAAACCTCAGTCATCGAATTTGACCAAGAAAAGTACAAGGAATTCATCCCCTCTGAGAAGTCACTTACGGCCACTGTTAGGAGTTGTCGTAAGATCTGTCACAATGCAAAGATGGGGTTAGATCACCCACAACAATGTTAGCTTCACTGAAAATAGTATTGGCTTTGCTCGAAGCTAGACAAACTTTGCCCAGAGTGAAGAACTAACTACCCTCGCTCCGAGTGAAGGTCAAGATGTTCATACATCACTTTATTTTGGACTTCAGTCCATAGCCCCTCCAAGGTTTGCTTCAAAGCGTCTCGTAATGCTGAAACATGCTTCTCTAAAAGAAATCAAGAATGGGGGTCATCCTCCATCTAAAATCCTGCAAGGTGAAAATTATCATAATTGGTGATGCTTCGTCTCAATCGCAAGAACTAACTTATGATGAAGACTCAATTGACCATAGGTCAAAATAAAATCTTCATGGGTGATGTTCACTTGCCGAAAAGTCAAGTAGGAAAAGTTGCTCTCACGAAGAGCGACCACTATTTTAGCTAAAATGAGAATTCCTCTAATGTAAGAGAGTTCCTTTCTCTAAAGAGGGTGCATCAATGTCAGTATTAAACAACCCTAAACGAGATTGTCACAACTATTCAAACGAATTGCCAACATAAGTCTCTGCCAGCAAAAGAATTATCCTTTAGCCATCTCAGTTCCAAAGCCTTTAGAGGTTAGGAATAAACAGTGATGACTCTCTCAAAAGAACAAAACCGGTCTTTAAGAGTTTACGAATATGACCAAGGAGGAAGGCAAAGAAGAGGATAATAGTCCTTCCAATCCAAGGTTCTCTTGGCATAGAGTGAAAGTACCCTAGGGGGGGGGGGGTGAATAGGTTATTTGCTAATCTAATTTAATTTCAATACTAATTTAAAACTTATTAACAATATATATCCTAACAATGTGATATACAATGAAATATGCAAGAATATACAATGGGCAATAGGCGATATAAACAATGAGACAATAAAAATACGTCAAAGCCAAACACAAACAAGCAATATAATCATGGAGTTCGGTTAACCCTCGACCTACGTCTCCGCTCCTCACCTCGAGGAGATTCTCCACTATCAATCAACACAACTACACAATTGGTTTCCAAAGCTTACCGAAAACTTTTGTAACTCACACGTTGACAACCACATAATACACTTCTCTAAGTGTTGGTCGACCCGTGTCACATTCCTCAAGTGCTTGGAATTACTATACTTTCCTAGGCTTTTACAACCAAGCCACTCATCTTGGAATTGACCCTATTCTTCTCCTAACCACTCCTCTAAGTATCCTTGTGTAATACAATGTGTTCTCTCAATGAAAGTACAACTACAAGATTTGTTCTCTAATATAAATGACGAGAATGAAAATTAAGCTCTCTCTCAATGAACTATACTCACAACCCAAATATACAATATGTGGTATACTAAAGCTCAAAAGGTTGTGTGTGTAATCAATGAATAATAACAAAAAATTAAACTCAATTAAATCTAGCTTAGGGATATGATAATCAATAATATCGATCAGCTAGAGATTGAGTTTAGAAAACTTCTCCAATAACAAGATAGATGGAGATTTGAAGATTGATGCTCAAAACCGAAATTATCTCCTCCTCTTGTAAACTCTTTTGCATAAACCAAAAAACACTCTTTAAAACCTTGAAACAAACTGTTGAAAACTTGGTTAAAAACCCTTAAGAAAAACTAAGTCTTAAGACATATATATAGCCTCTCAAAACAACAAGTCAAAACTAGCCGTTATGCAGATTTTCGATGGTCAGCCGACTGGTCGAAATGGATCAGTCGACTGATGAACTAGCCGTTGGCTAAGTTTTGGAAAATCAGCACCATCGGTCGACTGGTGATCTTCCATCAGTCGGCTGATGGCTTGTCTTCGGTCGATTGGTATGGGAGCACCGGTCGACTGATGACTGGTTATCGAAGGTTGAAAAGACACTGATCAGTCGACTAATAATGCTCAGTCAGTCGATTGATTGACGGCAACCAGTTGACTGGTTTGAGGCAACCGGACGACTAATGAGTGACATTTCAGACACTTAAATATCTAGTAAGCCTAATTTGTAAAATTAATTAAAAATAACAAAACAATTCCAAAACTAATAAAATTTTGGGAAATGTTTGTATATACGAAGATGAATATGTTAGAGAATAAAATTTTCAAATTGCATTTTCTAATTGTGAAAAATCATGTATTTTACAAACTGTTCAAGAATACGAAATCGCCAAAACTTGATTTTGATGAAACCTTTCCAAATAAGTTTTGATATACTTTTCAATAGATTAATAGACTTGATGAAAGATATAAAATAGTGTAAACAAGTTTTCAATCCTTAAACACATTATTTTCCAAATAAAGATGATAAATATGAAACAAGTATATATGTATATGGATATAACTATTTGTTTCATATTATATACGATTTAACTTGAAAGCTATAAAATAAAAATGTGTATGTATGTAATATTTGAGCTTTTTTTTAAGTATAATTACACAAAGTATAAAAACTAAACTAGAAACTATATACCCAAGCTAAAAAGTCTTCGTTAAGCTTGTTCTTGGTAGAGGGATGAAGCGCGATATTGGATCTATGACTTGAATGCGTAAAGAGCTTCAATCCAAATTCTGCCAACCTCCATTAGATATCATCGTGAAGACGCAATTCCATCCAACCTCCAAGCTAGGATCTTTGTGTAGGATTCCTAATAAGTAAATACAAACACTCGACAAACAATATTAGGAATTGTTTGTTAATCATCAAAACTAGATTAGACAGTAGGCTCATAAACATGAGACCGAACAATCTCTCCTTTTTTGATGATGTCAAACAATCTACATAAAGAGTATATAAACATGCATGAAACAAATGAATGTACAATTTATAACTCATGCATGAAACCATAGAAAGCAAACAAATGAAATAATCACAATAGACTTGTTTCTTCCCATTTGTCAACATCAAAATAGGAAAAACAACAAGAAAGAAAGAGAGCGTTAAGCTCCCCCTACATATAAACATGGATGAGTATGAACATAGAAAGAGATAGGGAAGGCTCCCCCTATCAAAAAACCATAAAGCATATAAAAAAAATATAATAATGCATATATGTGAGTAAACATAGATATAAAAACACGCTAATCACAATTCACATACAAAGTGACAAGAGAACACATATAGATATATCATTATGAAAATGGTGTCTTTATACATAGATTTATAACAAAACATAAATAAAAAGTAATATATATATATA
>NC_033800.1:116205001-116218343 GCF_001876935.1 Asparagus officinalis
CTCAATATAAAACACTTTATCAATAAAGCCATTTAAAAAACATAATATGTAATGAAAATAAAAGTATTGATCAATATAAACAATTATTTTGGTAAAATTCGATCAATATATATATTTTCAAAAAAAAAAAAAAACAAGAAAATGAAAAAAACGAAAACACTAAAAAATCTTGATTTTAAAGTCAAAAGGATTTTGGCACCCAAATACTCTTGGTGCCGGAGAGTTTAGGGACATGATCCCTATCAATATAGCTCAATGTCCTTGGGTTATGACCCCATTTGGGCATATTTAGTGCACGAGTTCGGTCATAACAATAAATGACCCATTCTATTGCAATAAGTGCAATGGAACGAATGCATTTATTTTTGTTGACCATAAGAAACAATGGTGGTCTTTTTGGAACATTTTGCAAATTTGAATCTTTTTAAAAATCAAAACAAAATTTTGCTAAATGTTCAAATCTACCACAAACCATGTATTTGAACACATTAATATGCTTATGATGAACTATGGGTGCATGTATGTGTGTGTGTGGTGAAGAAACTTTATGAGATGCACAAGGGACAATGATATTGGTAATTTTGGGTTTTTATGCATCATAACAAAATTTAGCAAGATAGCTTTTACGACCACAAATAGAGCATTTGTAAATTTTGCTATACATGCGTGCATAGTGAATAGGTGATTTGGAACCATTTTCACGTGACTTTGCACACAAGTCCATAAGTTTCTTGTTATTGTCAATGCATGTGGTTAGAGTTGAATTTAAAGAAATAATGTAATTTTTAATATTATTATACTTACTATTTGGCATAATATCATTGACAATGGAAGTAGAGCAAACATGATTATTTTTAAAAGATGTAAATTCATTTCTAATAGTCTCTACTTCTAACATGACATTATTCTTTTCATGAGTTAAACTAGTAACTTTAGAGGTCAAGGCAATATGATCCAATTTTAATTTTTATTGTTTTCTTTGAGAATCACATTTTATTTAGCAATAGCATCAAATTTAGATGCTAGTATCTCATGATCGGATTTCAAAACAACATGCTTGTTTTTTAAGTCTACAAAGTTATGGTGTAATTTTTATAGTCATGTATTATTTTTTCATAAGTAAAAGTGAGTTTATCAATAGATAAATTATTATCGGAAGCAGACTCGCATACCTCACTAGGGCAATCACCTAGTGGTCGTGGGTATGATGAAGCTCCAATATCACTTGAAATGGAATCTGCTGGAATTCATTGGATCTCCTCCAAGTTATCATGATGTGCTTCTATATGTTTCCACAATTTGTAAGCACTATTAAAATGAGCAAGTTTGTTAGAAATAGATGTGTCAAACGCGTTTAGCAAAAATTCTAATAATAACTTGTTCATAATAAACATTTTCTTATCATTTATGCTCCACTTGGATTTCTCCAATGTGGGCACAACATAAACATAATCAATGATTTCCTATAATGTGATATTTTAGATCTAACAAATAGTTTAAATCTAAAACATCATTGAGCAAAAGTGAAATTATTGAACTTTGGAGCAATATTAATGTCATAATCTAAACTAGGTGCACCATGCATGTCCATGATAAATATACAAGCAAAAATAACAAAAATAGATTTGCAAGATATAAAAACTTGGATATTTGACTCTAGGTAGTTAAGCCACAAATCAAGAGCACTAAGCTCTGATACCAAATGAAAGTACCCTAGAGGGGGGGGGGGTTGAATAGGGTATTTGCTAATCTAATCCAATTTTGATGCTAATTTAAAACTTATTAACAATATATATCCTAACAGTGTGATATACAATGAAATATGCAAGGATATACAATGAGAAATAGGCGATATAAATAATAAGACAATAAAAATACATCAAATCCAAACACAAACAAGTAATATGATCACGGAGTTCGGTCAACCCTCGATCTACATCTTCGCTCCTCACCTCAAACAGATTCTCCACTATTAATTAACACAACTACACAATTGATTTTCAAAGCTCACTGAAAACTTTTACAACTCACACGTTGATAATCACACAATACACTTCTCTAAGTGTTAGCCGACTCGTGCCACCTTCCTCAAGTGCTTGGAATTACTACCTCTCCTAGGCTTTTACAACCAAGTCACTCCTCTTAGAATTGACCCCGTTTTTCTCCCAACCACTCCTCTAAGTGTCCTTATGTAATATAACGTGTTCTCTTAATAAAAGTGCAAATACAAGATTTATTCTCTAATATAAATGACAAGAATGAAAATTAAGCTCTCTCTCAATGAACTATACCCACAACCCAAATATATGATATGTGATATACTAAAGATCAAAAGGTTGCGTGTGTAATCAATGAATAAAAAAAAATTAAACTCAATTAAATCTAGCTTAGAGATATGATAATAAAAAATATAGATCAGCTAGAGATTGAGTTTAGAAAACTTCTCGAAGAACAAGATAGATGATGCTAAAAATCAAAATTATCTCCTCCTCTTGTAAAATCTATTGCATAAACCAAAAAACACTCTTTAAAACATTGAAACAAACTGTTGAAAACTTGGTTAAAAACCCTTAAGAAAAACTAAGTCTTAAGACCTATATATAGCCTCTCAAAACAACAAGTCAAAACTAGCAGTTATGCAGATTTTCGATGACCAGTCGACTGGTCAAAATGGATCGGTCGACTGATGAACTAGCCGTTGGATAAGTTCTAGAAAATCAACATAGTCGGTCGACTGATGATCTTCCGTCAGTCGACTGATGATCTTCCGTCGGTCGACTGATGATCTTCCATCAGTAGACTGATGGCTTGTCTTCGGTCGACTGGTATGGGAGCACCGGTCGACTGATGACTGGTTATCAAAGGTTGAAAAAGACACTGATCAGTCGACTAATGATACTCGGTTGGTCGACTAATTGAAGGCAACTGGTCGACTGGTTTGAGGCAACCGGTCGATTGATGGCTGACATTTCAGACACTTAAATATCTAGTAAACTTGATTTGTAAAATTAATTAAAAATAACAAAACAACTCAAAAATTAATGAAATTCGGAAAAATGTTTGTATTTACGAAGATGAATATGCTAGAGAAGAAAATTTTTAAATTACATTTCCTAATTATGAAAACTCATGTATTTTGCAAACTGTTCAAGAATACGAAATCGTCAAAACTTGATTTTGATGAAACCATTCCAAACAAGTTTTAAAATATTTTTTAATAGATTAATAGAATTAAGGAAAGATATAAAATAGTGCAAATAAGTTTTTAATCCATAAATACATTATTTTCTAAATAAAGATGATAAATATGAAACAAGTATATATGTATATGGATATAACTATTTGTTTCATATTTTATACAATTTAACTTGAAAGCTATAAAATGAAAACGTGTATGTGTCTAATATTTGAGCTTTTAAGTATAATTACACAAAGTATAAAAACTAAACTAGAAACTATATACTAAGCTAAAAAGTCTTTATTAAGCTTGTTCATGGTAGAGGGATGAAGCGTGATATTGAATCTATGACTTGAATGTGTAAAGTGCTTCAATCCAAATTTTACCAACCTCCATTAGATATCATCGTTAAGGCGCAATTCCATCCAACCTCCAAGCTAGGATCTTTGTGTAGGATTCCTAACAAGTAAATACAAATACTCAATAAATGATGTTAGGAATTGTTAGTTAATCATCAAAACTAGATTAGACAGTAAGCTCATAAACTTGAGACCTAACATAGAGTGTATACTTCCAGAGACTGACTGTGTTTTTCATCATGCCAGGTCAAGGAAAAGGGAGACAATCCCCTTTGATTATTTCCTTCCGGGGATGCATACTCCACGAGTTTCCTCACAAGTAGACCAACCTTCTGCTAGTGATGCCAATTTTGTCTTAGCGTTGAATGTGAGTCCTAGCTCCAGTGAAGAGCAAGGGTGGAAAATAGACATGGCTGATAGAGAGGCCCACAACAACCTTATTCGATGAGTTGAAGCCTAAAAATAGACATTTAATGAGCGCTTCAAGGGACTAAAAAATATGATTCAATAGTTGTTGTTTGCTTCTCAGCCCCCCATGAGCTCTTCAAAAGGGAAGCGACCACTTGTTGAGAAGGAGTCAACGCATCAAGAAGATGCCCTCTCATCTTAGTCAAAATCCGAAATGTCAGCTCCACCAAAGATGAAACATGAAGCGGAGGTCCTCGAAGACCTCCAAAACTAGCTTAATACTCTTGCGTAGGGAACATACCTGAAAAAGATTAGGATTACTTGACCTTATCCTATTGAGTAGGATTTTGTTCCTTATCTAATGAAGTTTAAGCCACTGACATTACCGAATGACAATGGATCTCCCAACCAATGCATCTGCTACTTCCATCAACAAACATGAAATGTAGTAGGAAATGAACCCATCAATGTGCGACTCTTCATTGCCCCTTAAGGGAGTAGCCTTTGCTTTGTTCCACAATCTCGCTGAAGGTTCCATAAAATCCTAGGCCAATTTGGAATCACAATTCATTCTTAATTCCATAAAGAGTATTCTGATGTGACCATGGCCAAGCTCGTATCTAAGAAGCAAAAAGATAAAAACCCAGTCAAAGATTAAATCAAACGGTATCGTAATTTAACATTACAATGTTGCGATATACCACTGGTGATGTTACTTTAAACTTATTGGTACAATTTTCTGAGTTAGATTGAAGCTCATATGAGTGCTGTCAAAGTCAACTTATGGAAAGATTTGATGGAGTGGGTGGAAATTACTAAGAAATTCATCGAATGTTTCAACAAATTTGATCCCTGCTCTAATCGAAAAGGGGATAATAATACCCAAGGATAGTATTCTCAATCAAAAATGAAGGAAATATCTACTATCGAGGTTGAGAAACTCGATGAACAGAAAAAATTCTCAAAAGGGTACCCAATGGAGTTGCATTTTCAAAGATGAGCACACAATTGCTATCTTCCATGTGCTCAACAAGGGAAATATGCTGAAGCTCCTAAAGGCTCGACACCTTTAAAAAGTCGAGAAGATTAATGATTCTAATTGTTACCTCTATCAAGAATGTTGGGGTACCCGATGAAAAACTATTTTATCCTTAAGGATAAAATACAGATGTTTGTCGATTCTGTGATCCTCAAGCTTCAACTAGTAGAAACTCCTATAAGTTAGGAGTAGACAGAGACATTGAGAAATGAAGATAAAGAAAATAGGAAATGAAATAGCTATTTATAAGTCTTTCAACAAACTTTTCCCAAAAGAACGTTACGAGAAGTCATCGGACTACTCAAGGGCTAAAAGATACCCTAATTGTAGACTTTTAACGAATCTAGCCCAAAATTTGACCACCAAGAGTGATCTTAGCTGCAAAACAAAGCACTAATCTAAAGAGCAACAGCCTCAGTGACCCTCGCCAATAAGCAAACCTTGCTCAACACTCATACTTGAGTGAACCCTGCAAAAATTCATGGTCAGACGAACATCACTTAATATAAGTTGCTATCTGATCTTCGCCTTAATTCAAAGGAAGTGAATTTCATCTCGAACCTAGAATCGGATGAACTCTCTACGAAAAGCACATGAATGCAACTAAGTATTAAACCAAGATGAATCCATAATAAAAGAAGTCACATTCAATAGTATACCTCAAGCAACCAAGTAGTCAAACAGAGATAGATCCAGTCTAAACATGATAACTTAAACTACATTCAACATTACACCTTTCACTATTACCTAAAGTATTTTGGTCCCTACTACAAGTCAAATGCAAGATCTTAAAAACTTTAGGCCAGGGGGGTCTTGTAGATAATCAAAATGTACTAGCTCTCTCCTGGATCAATACTCAATATAGATAAACAAATATGATACTTGAGCCCAACATGAGCTTAAGAAGTGAACGTCCATACGGGCTAAACACTTAATCAGATCAAAATAGCTCAAATACAAGTAATAGCAAAGCTCGCCTAAGTCATAGCGAAGCTCACCCAAGTTATAAAGAAGCTCACTCACAAACCAAGTCAAAGTGAGCTTTAAGTGAAGTTCGCCCAAAATGAGCTTCACCCTAATAGCCCACATGGGCCATGTCAATCATTTTCACGCAAAGTTCACTAAAATGAACGTCTCCCATGAGCATTATATGTGAACCTCGGTCAAAGCCATTTCAAGTGCTATTTTTAAGGAAACGGTTGCCATTATCTCCCAAGTTGATGACTACTAACCCATATTTAGTGGCCACTAATTCTCTCCCTTAGCCTATATGAGAAGGGAAGATTACTGATTTTTTATCATCATTGAAAGATATACACCAGAAATAGAATTCCAGCTAATTTTGGAAAATTTAGAATTTTGCATTTCTTTGTCAAAGAAAGAAGACTTCGACAATCTTCTGAAATCAACATGAGACTCATTGTCTTATTGGAAACATCAATGGAGCTCAAGAATGACACTCCATCGACACACAAAAAAGAACCCAGATCTCTATAAATTTGTCTTTTCTCTTGTACTCTTTCAATTTAGAATCCTTATTTATTTATAAATTTAAAGACCTGAAAACATCTGTGAAATTCCTTCGTGTGTAACTTGAAATTGCCCTAGAGGGGGGGGGGGGTGAATATGGTAATATGCTAATCTAATCCGATATTAATGCCAATTAAAAACTTGTTAACTAATTATCCTATCAAGAATGATATTCAAAAGATTATATGCAAGGATATTAAACTAAGGGCAAAATAAACATGAGCAATGGCAAAATAGAATGAAATAAATAATGAGCACATATGTAAAGCCAAGGCAAACTCAAACATATAGTATAATCACAGAGTTTGATCCTTCCGACCTACATCTCCGCTTCCCACTCTCACGGAGAATCCACTAACACAACGGGTTTTCAACGTTCACCCAAAACGTTTACATCTCACAATCTCGATTTTCTAGCTCACCGAAAACTTTTACAACTCACACTCTTGCAATCACACTCTACACCCTCTAAGTGTAGGCCTAGCCCATGTCGCCTTCCTCAAGTGCTCAAAATTACCACCTCTCTCTAGGCTTTACTATTAACCCCACTCCTCTTAGAATCAATCCCGTCTCTCACCACATACTTCTCTCGGTGTACAAATATATTACAAAATGTATCACACAATGAAAGCTCAATATAAGGTTTATTCTCTATAATAGATGACAATTCAATGTAAGCTCATACTCAATGATACAATCTCACACCACAAACAAATTATATTTAATGTGAAATACTGAAAGCTCAAGGTGGTGTGTGTGATCAATGAGGAATAACAAAACTAAACTCAATATAAAATCTAGCTTAATGAAATGGATAATCTGTGATCAATGAGGAATAACAAAACTAAACTCAATATAAAATCTAGCTTAATGAAATGGATAATCAACAAATATAAACATATAATAACAAAACTAAACTCAATATAAAATCTAGCTTAATGAAATGGATAATCAACAAATATAAACATATAAAGTTACAAATTGAGTTTAGAGAAAACTTCTCTGAAAACAAGAGTGAGAGAGACGAGAGATTGAAGCTCAAACACCAAAGAATTGATCTCCTCCTTTTATGTAAACTTCTTCACATAAACCAACTTGAAAACTAAACTTAAACACACTTGAAACAAACTCTTTTAAAACTCCCTTAAACATTCATGACAAAAGATTGAGAGAAGAAGGCTTTTTATAGCCTCCTAAACTAGCCAAAAAACCCCAAAAACCAACAAAAATTGTAACTAGCCGTTTACTAGCTATTATAGATTGAAAAGACACTATAAGTCGACTTATTACAGGTGTAAGTCGACTTATAAAGTTGATAGTTTCAGGTTTTGGTAGTTTCTGAAATTTTGCGTATCTAGCTTTCTAAAATCAATTAAAAATATTAAATCAACTCCAAAAATCATAAACTTTTGTGAAAAGTTTCTAAACATGTAGTTAAACATATTAGAGAAAGAATTTATAAAATATCACTAACCATTTGTGAGAAAGCACTGTTTTAAAACAGATATTATAGATTCTAAAAACTGTTAAAACACTCGATTTTGTAAAATCAACTTGACATAGTAAATCAACTCCAAAAATGATAAAAGTTTTAGAAATGGTTATAAACATATAATAAAACATGTTAGAAAAAGAAATTTTGAAATTTCATTCCCCATTTGTGAGAAACTCATTTACTTTGCAAACCGGTTGAAAATACGAAAACATCTAACACTTAGTTTTTAATGAAACGATTTCAAACAAGCTTGAAAATTCTTTTGAACGGATTTATAGACTTATGAGAAGATGTAAAATAGTATCACTAAGTCAATAATCTATAAACACGTTATTTTCTCAAATATATTATTTTCTTAAAACGAAAACAATGAAACGAAAGCAAAGAAACCAAATCAATGTGTGTGTATAATTTGAGCTTTAAGTATAACTACACAAAGTATATGTTAGACCCTAGAGGAGGGGTGATTAGGGTCTTATGCTAATCTAATTCCAATTAAAAGCTAATTAAAATTATATTGATTAATTTGATCTTGCAAGATATGAATATGAACAATAAAGATGAATAAGAATACGCTAAGCAAAACACAAACACACAATATGTTTACGAGGTTCGGTCACCACGACCTACGTCCCCGCTCCTCACCTCGAGGAGATATCCACTATCACAATCTGGTTTGGAAGCCGGAACTTCTACACATTCGTTTTACAAGATCATCGAAAACTCTCACACTATACAAATACTATGCAATCACACTTTACACACTAAGTGTAGGAACCTACCCCGTGTCCTCCTCCTCAAGTGCTCGATTACAACCTCTCCCTAGGTTCGTCAATCGACGCCACTCCTATTGGATTTTTGACCCCGTATCTCGTCTCACACTTCTCTCGGTGTACAAGTGTATTACAAGTGATTCTCACAAATAAAAGTTAAATACAATGATTTGTTCTTAAATAACAAGTGAGAACACAATGAAGCTCATACTCACTAAATCACACCCCACACCCCACACTATATGGTATGAAAATATTAAGCTCAATAAGTGTGTGTGATAACAGTGAATGAAACTCAATAAATATAGCTAAATGAAATAAAAAAGAAATAATAAGCTATATAAGAGTTTAGAAGACTTCTCAAACAAGAAGAACAGTAGAGATGATTCCAATAGGATTTGAATGCCACTTCTTGTTGTAGAAAAACTTCTCTTGAAAAACTGATTGATGAAATCAACTATTAAACAACTCTTAAACCGGTGCGGTCGACCGCGAGCATGAGCTCAAAAAACCACTGTCGGTCGACCGGATCGGTCGACCGAAAACTGATATTGGCAAACTGACAGGTTTAGGGGCAGTTTTGAAAATTCGTTAAAAATATCAAATCATATCCAAAAATAGTGAAACTTTGGGGAAAGTTTCTAAATGATAAAATAAACATGTTTAAAAAGGAAATTTTGGAAAATCAATTTTTGTTTGTGAAAACTAACTATTTTTGAAAAATATTCAGAAAACCTGTTTTTCGTGAACATGAAAATTGACATAGAGCTTGTAAACATGTATATATATATTGTGCATATATTATATGTATATAATGAAGTATGAAAGAGCTGTAAACATGAGATAAAAGTTATTGTAACAACGTTTGATGATAAAATCACTTATATGATAGAAAACGTCAAAAACCGTGTTAAGTGTACATATATTGAGCTTAGATATAATCATACAATATATGTAAGTAAACTAAACATATACCTAGGTAAATCCACACAAATGAACTTGAATCTTTAACGCTTGATTGACGTGTGTTGAAATACCTGAAAAGAGAACATAAACACAAAACACTAGAGAACTTATTAGTAATAAATTGTTTGCCAAATCATCATCAAAACTATAGGGTCAACAGTATAAACCTAAAATACTATACCCAAGCAATCTTGCAATCTTAATCTTCAATTAAGCTCGTCTTGGTAAACATGGATGAAACTTGAAATTTAATATTTGACTTGAATTGTGAATTGCTTCATTCTGATATTCCTTCCATCCTCCAATAGATATGATCATGTAGGCGCAATCCAGCCAACCTCCAACTATGTTGTTTGTCTTGAATACCTAATAGGCAAATACAAACACTAGACAAATAATATTAAGAATTGTTTGTAAATCATCATCAAAATAAAGGTACTAACAATCTCCCCCTTTTTAATGATGACAAACAATCTACACAAAGAGTATATATAAAATATGCAATAAAATAAAATACTCATAAATACTCACAAACCACTTGTTTCTCCCCCTTTGTTAACATCAAAATGGGGAAAACAATAAGAATAAGAGAGCAAAAGCTCCTCCTACAAATTAGCATAGATGAGTATAAAAACAAATATAGGGAAAAACTCCCCCTATCAAAATGCCTTAATACATATATTAAAAAAATATAAAGCATCAAAATGTGAGTATATATAAAAAAATTATGAAAGACTCACATTCAAAAAGGTCATGAGAACACATATTTATATGTCACTATAAAAATTGTGTCTCAAAGCATAGGTTTAAAAAACAAAATAAAAAAGCAATATATAGATTTAAGAAATCAAGAGAATGGAAAAACACGAGAATCATGAAAATATTTTCATCAAATGAAACCAAATCATTAGAACCATAAAAATAATGATGAAAGTCCAAATGAAAATCAAATCAATCAAATGAAATCACAAATCAATCAAACAAAATCACATATGTAATTACGAATCATGATAAAAAAAACTATGAGTCATGATCTAAACCTTAATAATATTAAGACATGCTTAATCAACAAATCATCATTTTTAAAGAACAAGTGATCAAGCAACTAATAAAACTATTTAAATGTTTTATCCATAAAGGTTAAAAGAGATATGATTATGATAAAACTTTTACAAGTCATTTTCAACAAGAAAACAATAAAAGTTTGTTTCAACTCATATTTACATCACAAAAGAATATATAAGCATGATAACTTTGTGAGCAAACATAAAACACTAATTACATAAAGGTACATTATAAAGCACAAATGATGATCCATAAGCTCAAACACATAAATATCATCATAAAAGTGTTTTATAATGATCTCATAAGTACAAACCAAAAACTGCATAGTTCAAAGCAAGATTACAAACCATATAAGAATCATGAACTATGGTTTTGTTTAAAAATCCACAAATAAATCATTTTAAAATTTTCAACAATGTAAATGTATATATATATATATATAGAAAATATAAGTGGTTTTAAAAATCTTATCAATTTACATCATTATATAAAAATATGAAACGAAAAAAATAATTCAAAAATACAAAAATAAACACAATCAATTTAGTTTTGACACCCAACCAATTTTGGTGCTGGAAAATTTAGGGACATGACCGCTATCATTTAAGCTCAATGCCCTTGGGTTAGAGCAAGTGCATCAAGCTCCCAGTTGGGAGTCCTAGTCAGCAAGCTCTCAAGAGCTTTCAAGCATTTTGAAATAAAAAATTATAAAAATAGGCCTTGGGAGCACCTCCTTAATTTATGGAGCTCCAACAAGCTCCTAGTTAGGAGCTCCAACAATATCAAAAAAATCCCTCTTCTATCAAAAAAACCTCACTTCTATTGCAAAGATACAAAGGCCAAGGATTTTTTCGTAAAAAAAATATTTCTTTAAGGCTTGGGAGCTCCGTGGCATAAAGCCCTAGGCTTGTGTGCCACGGAAGCTCTCAGAGCTCCCTTGGGAGCTTGCTGGAGCAAGTCCAGCAAGCTCCCACCGCCACCTCAGCCTTAGGAGGTGTGGTGGGAGCTTGATGGACTTGCTCTTATGATCCTATCTGGGTGCATTTAGTGCACTAACATGGTCAAAGCAATAGTTATGCAAGTGACCCTTCCGATTGTAATATGTGCAATAAAAAGGTTAAAATGAATTGTGTTAACCTAGTGGTGGTGCAAGAAAATCATTTGCAAATATAAATGGTCTTTTAAATTTATTTTTAATGAGAAACTCCTTTCAAATCAAAACAAAATTTGGTCAAATAACCAAGTCTACCACAAAAATCATATTTAAACACATGGGCATGATTATGATTAACAATAGGTGCATGTGCATGTGTGTGATGATGATGAAGAAACTTTATGAGATACACAAGGAGCATTAATATTTTTATGTTTGTGTGCATCATAGCAAAATTTAGCTAAATGGTCTTTTCGGCCGTAAATAGAATATTTGTAAACTTTGTTATATATGTGTGCATGGTGTATGAGATGTTTAGAAGTAGTAGCATGAGACTTAGCACACATATTCATAAGCTTCTTTTGTTTATCAATGCATGAATTAAGGGTTGAATCTAGAGAAGATATATGGTTTTTCATTTGATTCAACTCATCATTAGGCATATTAGCATTGACATTAGAAGTAGAGCAAACATACTTATTTATAAATGAATTAAATTCATTTCTAGTGGTTTCTACTTCTAATATGACATTATTTTTCTCATGAGTTAAGCTAGCAATATTTGAAGTCAAGGAAACATGGTCCAATTTTAATTTTATTGTTTTCTTTGAGGATCACATTTTCATTAGAAATAGTATCAAACTTAGATGCTAATAACTCATGATCAGATTTAAGTTCTATATACTTATTTTTCAAGTCAATAAAATTTTTATGCAACTTAGTGAAAGTATACATTAACCTATCATATGCATATGCGAGTTCCTTAATAGAAAGTTTACTTTCAAAATCTGAATCGCATACCACACTAGGGCTATTGCCTAGTAGCCGAGTGCATGATGATGATGCTCTAATAGAACTTGAAGAGGAAGCCGCCAAATCTGGTCGAATCGCCTCCAAGTTCTCTTGATGTGCTTCTATGAATTTCCACAATATGTAAGCACTATCAAATGAATCAAGCTTGTTAGAAAAAGATGAGTCAAAAGCGTTAAGTAAAAATTCTAACAAAATCTCATTCATTGTAAACATATCCTTATCATGTTTGCTCCACTTGGATTTCTCCAATGTGGGCACAATATAAACACAATCGATAATTTTCCATAAATCAAAATGTCTACATCTAACAAATAATTTAAATCTAACACACCATTGAGCATAAGGGAAACCATCTAATCTAGGAGCAATATTAATAACATAACCTAAACTAGGTGCACCATGCATATCCATGATATAAATGCTCCATAAATCAAAATGTCTACATCTAACAAATAATTTAAATCTAACACACCATTGAGCATAAGGGAAACCATCTAATCTAGGAGCAATATTAATAACATAACCTAAACTAGGTGCACCATGCATATCCATGATATAAATGC
>NC_033800.1:116219743-116222510 GCF_001876935.1 Asparagus officinalis
TAAGCAATATGAACAATGAGATATATCCTATATGATAGAGATATATGCAAGGATATATAAACAACACATGGGTAAATAATGTAAACAAAGAGGTGGACAAACTAACTAATGAGACTAAGGCGATATGAGCAATGAGCACAAATATAAATGAACGCAAAAGCACACACAAACACAATCAAATGATCACAGAGTTCGGACCTTCCGTCCTACGTCTCCGCTCCCCACTCCCGGGGAGAAATCCACTAACACAACCGGGAACTCATGGAATAAGTGGCAAATGTCCAACACGAGGACTGAAATAGATTATAGTCCAACACGAGGACTTCTATGGATTATAGTCCAACACGAGGACTGTGAAATTGTGAAAATGTCGCTGAGATACATAGTGAAATCTACTTATATCAATTCACACTCAAATCAGTGTGTAAATCCCCAATTGGTACCCTCAGGTCATCTATCATGCATGGATACATGGTAAGACTACAAACCAGAGTTAGGCAAACTCTCGAACATGAATAAAATATACAAAACGCGGTCGACCGCAGACGATTCTTGCCCCTTCTGCGCGCCCAGCGGTCGACCGCCGCGGTCGACCGCAAAGCAGACAGAAGCCCAAATCTGGGTTTCTGTCAGCTTCAAAACCTGAAATAAAATTTGTGATTTTATGATAACAAAAGTTCTAACTTCTCTAAAATCATACAGTAGAAGAACAAGGAATTTTTAAGCATGTAAACCACCTCCCCAAAATTCTAAAAACAAAAGAAACATGTTAAAAACGTTTTGATAACAGTAAAATGATTTAACTCTTGTTTAAGCAAATTCCAGATCTATATCTTCACTAAACAGAACATTGGTGAACTTTTATAAACTAAAATCTTTGATTCTTGCAATCCATATTATAGAGAACTCATTTTTTATACAAAAATACCTTTTGGGCTCATCAAAACTCATGAAAAATCAAAAGAAATTTGTAGAAAATATAGGTGAGGGATTAGGCGAGATGATACTCGCCTCAGGTGCTGCCGAATCCCCTGAAGATGATTCTCCTTCAACCTGAACTGCGAAATCCCACCGCAAACCTTCGAACTTCCCAAAAATGTCAGATCTAGCTAGGGTTTAGAGAGGGGAGAGAAGGGGGCTAGGGTTTTAGGTCTCAGATGAAAAGAGGTCCTCTTGGGTTTGATTAGTATATATACTAATCCCATAACCCGACCCGAAACCCGATAAGACCCAAACAACCCGTTAAAACCCAAACCCAGACGACGTCTCTGTCCGTTGCGCGGTCGACCGCCGCGATCGACCGCACAACAGGAAAAGAGTTCCTGTTGTTGCTGGACTATCCATTTGATTACTCTCACTTATAAATACCTGTTAGGTTCCCAAACACTGATAAACACATTCATCTTATATATATATGATTATTTATCACAAAAGAAATATTTATTACTATTAATTCACACATTTTCATTATAAAAATTTTGGGGTTTTACAATGTTGATATCCGTGGACCACCGTCGATCAGATCTGATTGCTAAAAAAAATCGGGCAGAGCTTCGTTGATTCGCGAAGGAATCAAGAAACTGTAGCGCTTATCTCGGTAACGACGAGATAATTGCTCTTCTTAAGATTATCGCAACGGGATAATCTTAAAGAATCGACCTGGGGAACTGTAGATCTGACGAGCTCCTCTTCTTTATGCTGACGAACTCGATCTGATCTCTCCTCCTCCTCTCTGAAATTCGTGCACCTTTAATCTTCAGTCCGGCAGGGCTTCGCCGATTCTCAAAAATTCCCGATCTGAAAAAATGAAGACCCTGGGGCTGTATTTATAGGCTCTGGGGAATCCAGGAGGTTAAAACCGCATAACCAGCGAAAAAAATAGCTTTTAGGGCCCCAGGACACCCTTGGGCGTCTTAGCGAGGCCGAGACACCCTTGGGCATCTCGGCTTGGGCCAAGACACCCTTGGGTGTCTCGGCCTTAGCCGAGACACCTTAGGGTGTCTCAGCCTTGGCCGAGACACCTTGGGGTGTCTCGGTTGGGCCGAGACACCTCGGGGTGTCTTAGCTTAGGCTGAGACAGTCTGTTTTGCGCGCTTGTCCATTTCCACCGTAACTTCTTCACCCGAACTCAGATTTGAGTGATTCAAAGTGCGTTGGAAAGTCGGCGAGGAGATCTATAAGCTCCCATGATTGAATCATTATGGACTAAACTGGGATACGAGCAGCATTTCACCTTTTGTAAGCGATGCGGGGCTCCCAATCAGTTCGTATCCTTGTTATTCTGAAACTCCGTTGCTTCACGTAGTTCGTCGATTCACTTTAAGCGTTCGTCGACATCAATCAAGCTTCTGTGACTTGGATAGTGACGTTCATCGTCTTCTCTTGGCTTCGAGCTGTTCTTGGAGACCTATAGGCAATTTTCGACGCCTACAATCAATTCAATGTATATTTGTGAATATATGAGTGAAAATGCACAAAACATGCACGAAAAGAAAACAGGAAAAATAACCAGTTAAGAGTTTATATATTGTACACATCGATACAATTTGAATCTGGAAAAACTTAAACAACCAAAGTTATAGGTTTCTTCAATATCTTTCCAACAGATCTTAAATCACCTTATTCTGAGATCGGATGAGAAAGTTACAGACAAAATACCGAAGGTTATTTTTCTAGTCACACTAGGTTTCCTGGTTCGGGTAAAACGAGTTTATTTTGAGTTTGCATATATATATATATATATATATATATATATGTATATATATAT
>NC_033800.1:116222809-116224263 GCF_001876935.1 Asparagus officinalis
AGTTTTCATGTTAATTAATCATGCTTAAACCCTAGGTTTATGATACCTAAGTAAGATAAACATGTTTAAATGAATTTTACCTTCGTTCATGAGTAGTTTTTATCATGTGTTGATAATCACTTTGTTTACATATGTGATAATTGAAAAAATTATTTAATTAGGACGTTAAACCCTAATTTAGAAGATATAATAATTTAATTTGATGATTCAGATAATTCCTGTTGCATATGCTAACTATAAAATCTTATTTTAACATCATGATATGTACAATTAACATAAGCTCTGTTTGTACACGAAAGAATGAGTGTCTTGACAGAGTAGTCGACTACTAAGCTTAGTAGTCGGCTACTTGTGCCCAGTTAAGTATAACAGAAACTGTGTGTTTGTAGAGTAGTCGACTAATGTTCTTAATAGTCGACTAATGATACTGATATATGTTATTACAGAGTCTGGATGGACTCAGTTTAGTCGACTACTGAACCTAGTAGTCGACTACTAAGGCTGTTGCCTAAATTTTTATTTTACATATGTTTGAGATATGTTTGTGGTTTTTGAGCCGTACTTCTTTATACGTAAATTCATGAATAGTGTAATAGCAGACACATGGGTATGCTGAAAGGAATTATGATGGGTTTTGACCAGATTACTTTGAGAAAAGTTTAGTACATATTATACACACATCTTCTGGATATCGTTGATGAGCTCAGTTTAGTACTACAGGGGTAGTACGTCAATATTCTATTTGTACAGGCCATTGAGTCAGATTTAGATGCTTTATCTAGCAGTCCGTCCTCACGAGGGTGCGATGAGGCTTGTGACCTGTACTTCTAGGATACCTAAATGGTAGGTCGTTTCGCACTCATGTTACGTACTGAGATCGCGCTGAGACTAATGAGTCGTGTACATTGATTAGGATACCTACAGAGTAGTCCGTTGCACATGATAATTCTAAGTATCAAAATCTTACACAAAGTTACATTGAGATAGTTAAATGATAGCCCGAGTCGTTGGCAGATGCAAGTTATGTTTTGACTCACTGTTGAAATATATGACCCAAAGTACTTTGCATTTGAAAGTATACGGGATTTGTGTCGGTAATCATTCTATCTTCTCAGTGATAGTGGAAGATATTATGAATACGGTATGTTGATATCTTTACTTTCTTTTACTGCTTTTCTTTGTTTTCTTATTTGGGATCAATAATTAACGATTCACAATTTGAGACATATGGTATATACATGAGGGTTTCCTTGTTTAGATTATTTCGCTCGACGTACCAACCTAGTGTTGTGGATTTCTAATTGTTAATTTCATTTAGATTATTTATATTTAGTTCAATATTAATGTTTAGATGTTTATAATTCAAGACATATGGTATATACATAAGGGTTTTCTTGTTTGGATTATTTTGCTCGACGTACTACGTCTCGTATTGTAGGTGTCTAAATATTAAT
>NC_033800.1:116225263-116251515 GCF_001876935.1 Asparagus officinalis
ATGAAGGTAAAATTGAAAAGGAAAAGCATTAATTTAAGCACTAACCTAATATCTTGCACTAATTTTGAATGAAATTAAAAGAGAGAGGAGTACATGCTTCTCACGTGCTGCTTTGATTAGTCCTAGTCACCAAAATAACTACACTTTAATACACTCAACATCGACGATTCGCTGGTTTTTTTCGGTGATGACCTACTACTTTGGATTTATTTGCACAATGATCCAGAGGGAAAAGTTAAAATAACGTCGGAGCAAGTAAAAACTATCAAAGTTATAAAAGGGATAAGAAAAGGTACCAATTTGATGATTTTGCCGATCAGAAAAGAGTATAAGAGCACGACACGTCTGACATGCGTCCATCTACCCCCATTTAATTATCATTCTTTGGCGGGGGCACCCAACAGCTTAAAACATTATCAGGTGACTCCTCTGACTCTGTTCATGTACCAACGGGAGGCTTGATTCCCAAGATCAGCTGCTAGTGTCTGATGAACAAGATTGTGAGAGACAAGATCCTCCTGAAGCTCGATCGTCTGTGCGTATGAATTCGGGTAATTTTAAATGTTGATGGTAGCCTCTTGGAGCTCTTGAGCGTGGGTTCTGGCTGTCCGAGCAATGTGAGAAGAGAAAGGATTTTCAAGTTTTTACGGTTTGAAACTTGTGCTGATATGTGAAGATATCCACCGCAGATTAAGGCAACGTCTCCGAGATGGAGAATAAGGCCAATTCTGTAGTAGATGTCTTAAAGAAAAACTCCAGAAAGTATCAAAATTACAAAGATAAGAACTCTAAAAACTCAAGTAGAAACTAAGAGGCTAACTGCAGCCCAAAAAGAAATCACGGCTACCCGAAAGATGCTAGAAAACCAGCAGGAAGACAGCTTCGGGTCATGGCATCTGATTGCTGTCCTCACTCGACTCTAGGATATCAGGAAGTCCTACATCTTGAATAAGCTTCTAAAAAAATTGATTTCAATTATACCACTAAAATATTTTACTTTAAAATTTTATTATATTTTTAAAATTATTCTAATTCTGATGAAAGAATTGCAATTGACTGACACCCCCCAGAGAACAAGAGAAATTATTCTCCTACTCCAATTTCTTGAACCGACATGCCAAGAGTACATAAGATTGGAAGAGATTTGCGGAAACCATCAAATTATCTAATTATCTGAGGATTTTTTCACTTTAATTTCCGAAAATAACATTGTTAATTTCAACATGACACTTTCTAAGCACCTGATTAAAAAAAAGGCAAAGCTACCTCTCGCGCGGCATAAAAAATTAGTGAAAGTTATAAAATGATATAATGGTGATTTTTTAGAGGAAGGGGCCCATTTCTGCCTTTTTATCTTTCTAAGACATGTGACACATTAGCCTCCATAATGATACTTTGGGGGATTAAAGTGAAAAATTATAAAGGTGTTTAATGGGAAAAGAATAAGAATTTGAGGGAGTTATGTGCAAAACAGCTCAAAGTTTAGGGATTTCGTAGAATTAAAAAGTTAAGGAGGTTATCTGCAAAACTCTCAGCGATGAGAGGTTTTTCTGAACTAACCCATTTTTTTAATCATATGTTAACTAGTCAAGTTTTAAAAGCTCTCTAGCTTCATGAATCCATTAATTGAATATAACTTCTGAATTTCGGTCTATGCGCCTAGCTAGTTTACTATTCCACTCATCTCTCTCTTCTCGTGTATCTTCTCATTCTCTCATCTCTACTTGTATCGTGTTTGGCTCCATATTTACATTGGAACTAGTATAGTGCACATGCGTTGCACGTGGACATATTTGTTTTATGTTCTAATACTTTACACAATTTATTATTTAATTAATAGAAGAGTTTCATTTTGAATGTAATTATAACAACATTTGAGGACTTATTTGTAATTTTCTTACAATTTAGATCATATACTTCTTTTAATCTTCTTAAGATTTAAGTTTTGAACTATATAGGGGTTTATCTATAAAATATTATGAAGTTTCAGTATTTTTCTATAAATATAAGAAATTTCAATGGTCTTTGTGAAAATTATGAAGATCCATGGTTATTTGTGAAAAAATTCAGGGTTATTTTGTGAACATTGGCAAATCATGGAATACCCAAAAGATACAATTTTTTTTAATCTTAAAAGACATAGTTCTATTTACTTTATAATTTAAGATAATGAATGACATTTAATAACTACTGATAGTTTTATGTGCAAATTTAGAATATAGTTTTAACATTAGGGAGGTTATAATATACTTATTATATAAAAAATTTACCCAAAAGACAAAAATTCCAAGTTTGTTCTTTATTTTTATGTTAAGTGTGTCATGCTAATCCAATTTATATTAATTATCTTTATTTTTGCTAATCCATTATAACAAAATAAAATTCTCACTTTCACCTTCCCTCTCTTCTATTCATATAATTAGTAACATGCTGAAAAAATGTATCTACTAAGTTCTTGGATAATACAATATTTCTCTCAAATCACAATTCAGTACATAGTAATGATTATAGAAATAGAAAAAAAGTTCATTAAAACCCTCCCAAATTAGACCTTAAACTTTAGCCTCAATCCGAATTCTCCACATTTCCTTGTATCAATCGTATCCTCAATCTACATATAGCTGTCAGTCTAACAATCACATCAGTATAAAGTATAATCCGAGTAAAGCTTAGTACTTCCTCAGCACAACTTCAATTGTCTTCAACCCCCCCCTTGTCGTTATCTTTTCTGAAGGGATAATGATTTTACTAGCGAGCTTGTATCATCCAAATAATATCATAGTAAAGCCATGGGGTGAGTATAGGATGCTGTTATTGTAAGAGGTGAGTGTAAATTTAAATCATCAAATAAGTGAATTTATATTGGTTGCAAGTAAGGGCTATTATGATAAAAAAAAAGCAGGCTCTTCGGATTCCGTAACAGTCAAATGTAATTGCCACTTAAATAAAAACTACAATTAAAAATTTAACTCACATTTCAAGTATGCATGCATGCACTAATGGCATTTTAAGTTGACACTTTGTTTGCAAATTAAAACGTATATTATTAGAAGTTAATATTAGTGGATGGGTTACAAAATATAGAAGTTAATATTAGTGAATAATTAATAGGAGAGCCATTATTAAGAATGTATGCATGTAAGCATTTTAAGTTGGTACTTTGTTTGCAAATTAAAACGTATATTATTATTTTGTCATATGTGTGTGCATTCAATTCTCAGCTATTATGTCAAATACAACTTACAATCTTAAAAATTTTTATGATAAAATTAATATTGGATTAGTGGAGGGGTTACAAAAAATAGAAGTTAATATTAGTGGACAATTAATATGAGAGTTATGCAATTATTAAGAATGTATGCATGTATATGTATGTGTTTATATGTATGCAAGTATGTGTTTTATGCATGCATGTATGTGGTTTGGAGGATATTTTTGGAAGAAATGTTTTAACATACCAACACACTTTTATAATAGTATTAGATTTATTAAAATAAAGAAGTTTAGGGGGCCATGTACGTGCACAAAACCTCTTAAGCTCTGGGGGTTTTGTGTAAATAAAACAGTTAAGGATAGTGGTGGGCGTGGGCCGGGCCGAAAACCTCTTAAGCTCTGGGGGTTTTGTGTAAATAAAACAGTTAAGGATAGTGGTGGGCGTCGGGCAGCTTTAGGTTCATGACCCGGCTCGTCGGCTCAAGGTCGGGTCGGGTCCGACTCAGTCCCACTAGGATCAGAGTGGACGGGGCCTATTTTTATGCTCCCGAGCCTAGGACCGGACCCTGCTCAGTCCACGACCCGCCTAGGGGCAGGTCGAATCGGGTCCAACCTATGGCCCACGGATTGTAGGCCCCCTATGGGTTTTTTTATTTTTTTTCTAATTTTTTATTTTTAATTTCTAAACTATATTAACTTTGTATTACTATCTATTAAATTATATTTAAATTAAATTTTCTATTTTACTCTTTATTAATGATATATACATACACATTGTATAAAGTTAAATATCATAAAGAAAAACATCGTAAACATAAAGATATCGCTGGTAAGAATCTTGTAACAATCTCTCTTTCTCAAGTATAGAAGAGGAGAAGGTTGATTTGACTTCTCCTTTGTTTAACGTGGGTTCTGGGTGGCGGTGAGATGCCTGGTCGATGCTTGACTCAAACTTACTTCTCATTGACGATAAGAACAAGATCACCCTAACTCGGGAGGAGAATCAATCTTTGTTGATGGCTTAGATCATAAGAACCGAGGTTCGGATCTAAAAGGATCGCCTCTCTAGTTGGCTTCTGAACTCTCTCTTGTTCTCTATGTGCGTCCATGCGTGCTCATGGCCTCTTCATAGCTGCTTGTAGCTATTTATAAGCCTTTTAGCGCGTAACTGACGCATTAATCGTGCGGTTGAGGAGCGTAACTGACTCCTAGAATTTAGTCCACATGGGCTGACTAGGTCTTCAAGGCCATATCAGTTGAACTTCACTTGGTTAGACGAGCCTCACTGCGTGGCGAGGTTCGACAGATAAGACGAGCCTTGATTCGCAGCGAGGTTCATCTGACAAAGCGAGTTTTGCTATATAGTGAGCTTCGTAGCAAGTTTGTGGACTTCTTCTGACGAACTTCGTCTTCACTGACGAGTTTCGTCTTTAATAATAAGCTTCATCTTCACTGATGTTTGTGAAAAATTTGCAGTAAAAAGACAGTAAAAGAAAAATTGATTTGTATTCTCTCAAAATCGATTACAATTGGATTCCGATTACAAAAGAGAGGAGAATGAATTTGATTCTCCCCTTTGTTTAAAACTGGGTTCTTATTGGTAGCGATGGAGTGCCTCCTTCGAGTGCTTACGTCGAACTTGCTCTCTGTTGACGATCCGACCGTACTATCTCACGAGAATGATTGACTTGTTTGATGAATTCGGTTTAGAACTCTTAACGAGTGTAAAGAAATCAGAACGAGTTGAAAACTTTGAAAAGAGTTGTTGAGGACCGAATAATTGATTAATGTAATTAACTCGCGTTGCAAGTTTAATTACGAACTCTTAAACGAGTTTCAGAACTCAGAGCGAGTTGAAACTCTGTAACAGAGTTGTTAGAACCAAAGATTCGGTTGATAGCCAAGTTGATTTGCCGTTGATGAAGGGATCTCCTCCGATTTAATTTGCTAACTACTGAGTAGTTTGTTGATCTCCAGAGAAAAAATCCTCCTCCGTGCGGTTTAGCTGCCGAGATCTGCTAACCTTAAGCGGTTTTAATGCCAGCACACGTCAACCCCTTACTCAGTTGAGTAAGTCGGTTATTTATAGGGGGATTAGGGGTATAACTAACCCCTAAATCCGCTCCTAAGTGGGCGAAAATCCCTCAGAATGTAAGATAACGGTTTTGAGGCCGTTCGGCTTGTGTTTGAACAAGTCAAATGCCTAATTTGGCATTCTGGACCTTAACTCTGCGTCTAAGGCCTGAGATGCAGAGTTAAACCTTTGTCAAAGGTTTGAAACGCACAGGCCGCATGCGTTCCGGAATTGGAGACGCACATGTCACTTGTGCGTTGAAATTCAACTCTGCATCAAAAGTTTGGGACGCATGGTTGATTTTGTTGAAGAACGCACGTTATGTGTGCGTTTGTGCTTTAACTCTGCGTCACAGAGTTAGATGTCTGCTGGAGAACGCACAGTCCGTGTGCGTTTTGTGTTTGGGAAACGCAGAGGTGGGTTCTGCATGGACTCTGCGCTTTGAGTCCACGAACTCTGCATTTGGACTCTGGAATGTAGCCACGGCCTCTGCGTTTTGAATCTGGAACGCAGTCACGACCTCTGCGTTTTGAATTTTAAATGAGGTCACAACCTCTGCGTTTTGAATCTCAAATGAGGTCACGACCTCTGCATTTTGAGTTTAGAACGCGGGCATGACCTCTGCGTTTTGAATCTTGGATGCAGAGGTGATCCTTAGGTGGGCTCGACGAACTTCATGCTAAGTCCAATGCTCAGGCAAAGTGCAGTCTCACAGACGGACTTCAGAACATAACTTACTGCGAAGAACAGGTCATAACTTTCAAACCGTAAGTCGGAATTGGACGAATTATATATAAAAATCGGCTATCTTCTCGACGAGACGGAGCCGACCAAACCAACCCCATAGGGTTCGATTTGCTCCGTTAGTTTTGCCAAATTCCTTACGGTTTGAGAGATATCTATGTTTTAATATGAAGAGACCGTCAATTTGTAGTCTCTTTTGCTAGAGCGTTGCAAAGATCGTCACCTTGTAACCTTCGTCTTGGCTCCTTGAAAATATGAGAGTCATCAGATTGTAACTCCCGATGTTAATTGTGAAGGCTGTTGAATTAGAGCTTTCATCGGTTGTCGTGAAGGTCGTCAAATTGTAACCTCCAGCGATCTACGTGAAAGTCTTCAAATTATGGCCTTCTGGAAGTCGTCAGATTGTAACTTTCATCATTAGTATTTGATGGGGGATAAGCTATCTATTGTGATTTTTAGACAGCCTACAGAACCCCCTCCAAAGTTTTTGAAAATTCACGATTGACTGAGACAAATTTTCGGAATACTTTGGATCTCAACTCTGATCCTGGAGCTGTTGATTCCTTGTCATAAGGAGTTGTCCTTTGCACCCGCTTCAAAGGCATCTTGGTTGAAGAGATTTGACACGCAGGACCTATGAAAGGATGAGCTTCGAATAGAAACTGTTGCGACGATACAAGCCACTCATGAGCAGAAACTCTCAAACGCCACTATTAAGCTGATGGGCCTGCAAATGTGCGTAGGATTTTTGGCAAACCCTCAGCCATCAACGGATTTGATAAGCCTTTACCGACTACCGTTTGAGTCGGGCTAGCATGTGAATTATCTAGGTGCGTTCCACATGTAACGTTGTGCTAAGAGAATGAACTCTCTTAGTCTTGATGCTATGATTTTGAATACATAGACTTTGTCATTATTACGGGAATCGGCTACCCGGCAATATGTGTTAGATGCAGACTTATCTCTGTTTAGGGGTCGAGATAAATTCCCCCAGGGATGAATCCTGGTGTCTTTTTCACGGTGAAAGATTAACCGGCAACGCGTGTTAGACGTAGACTTATCTCTAATTAGGGATCGAGATAAAGTCCCCCATGCGTGTAAGGCATGGATTCTGGTGTTATTAATAACAACCTACTACGATGTTGAATACGTAGACTTTGCCATTATTGCAGGAATAGGCTACCTGGCAACATATGTTAGATGCAGACTTATCTCTGTTTAGGGGTCGAGATAAATTCCCCCAGGGATGAATCCTGGTGTCTTTTTCACGATGAAAGATTAACCGGCAACGCGTGTTAGACGTAGACTTATCTCTAATTAGGGATCGAGATAAAGTCCCCCATGCGTACAAGGCATGGATTTTTGGTGCTGTTTCTTTTCGTGTTACTTGAAACACTGAAAGAAAGTTGGAAGTGCCAGAGGTGTAGTATTAACTTGGCATGATTTTTTACTTAGAGTGAAATTTAGAAATTTTCTTCACTATCACTAGGATAATTCCAGAAAATCTTTAATCCACTGGGGATTTAATAATAAAAACTTGCTATTCTTATTGAAAAAGAATTAACAAGTTTATTGGGGGTTTGGCTGTTAGAGGTGTGATGTTAACCTAACAGTATTTTATGGACCTATCGCTCTAGTGAAGAGAGTCGATAAGTCGGTTTGGTCGTCAGAGGTGTGATGTTAACTTGACTGGTTTGTGGACCTATCGCTCTATTGAGAAGAGTCGATAAGTGGATTGTATCGTCAGAGGTGTGATGTTAACTTGACGGGAAAGATATTGCGATCGGGGTTATTTTGTGGACTTATCGCTCTATTAAAGAGAGTCGATAAGTGGATTTTTGTCAGAGGTGTAGTGTTAACGTGATAAGAAGAATATTGCGATCGTAGCAATTTTGGGGACTTATCATCCCGTTGAAGAGGATTGATAAGTTGATTGTCAGAGGTGTAGTGTTAACATGACGAGAATTTATTACGATTGGAGAAACTTTGGGGACTTATCATCCTGTTGAAGAGGATTAATAAGTTGATTGTCAGAGGTGTAGTGTTAACATGACGAGAATTTTTTGCGATTGGAGCAACTTTGGGGACTTATCATCCTGTTGAAGAGGATTGATAAGTTGATTGTCAGAGGTGTAATGTTAACTTGACAGGAATGTGTTGCGATTGGAGCAACTTTGGGGACTTATCATCCTGTTGAAGAGGATTGATAAGTTAATTGTCAGAGGTGTAATGTTAACTTGACAGGAATGTGTTGCGATTGGAGCAACTTTGGGGACTTATCATCCTATTGACGAGGATTGATAAGTGGGTTTTGTCAGAGGTGTATTATTAACGTGACAAGAATTTGGGGTGTACTTGTGACTTGCACAAGATTTTGGGGATTAGCGTCTCGCTGGGGAGACTTGCTAGGTGAGTTTATCATCAGAAGCGATAGTATTTTGAAGACTTAGTGTCTTGCTGGGGAAGATTACGATTTGAGCAATTTTGAGAACTTATCATCCTATTGTCAAGGATTGATAAATTGATTGTCAGAGGTGTATTGTTAACGTGACAAATTGGGAGTGATGCAAACTGAATGCATACTCTGTGGGGATGATGATCGTCAGAAGTGTAATGTTAACTCGTCGATGAAAGATTCATTACTCTTAATCCAGTGGATTCCAAGTAATCAACCCCCAGTCTTGATTAAGACTTAGCAGGGGAATAAAAAAAGAGGTAGATAAGAAGTCGGAATAGAGTCACATCACCAGGTAGGCTATTATCTGATGAGTTTGACTATCAGAGGTAACTGTTAACGTGATAGTTTTTTAGACATGCCATCCTATTGAAGAAGATTGGCAAGTTGATGGACTATCAGAGGTAACTGTTAACATGATAGTTTTGTGGACCTGTCATCCTATTGAAGAGGATTGGCAAGTTGAGGGACTATCAGAGGTAACTGTTAACATAATGATAGTTTTGTGGATTTTATGGTTGACAAAGGTATTCCATTGAACATGATAACTCAGAAAATTTATTATTCATAATCCAATGAACTATAAATAAACCAACCCCCAGTCTTGAACAAGTGCAGGGGGGAAAAGGAGTAGACATAACACATCGCCTAGTAGGCCACTATCTAACGAGTTAGACTATCAGAGGTAATTGTTAACGTGATAGTTATTGGAGACCCGGCATCCTACTGAAGAGGATTAGCTTCAGTGGCCGTAGTATCTTTCTCTTCTGACTGAGGAGATTGGGCTTGGTCCGATTGCTCAGGTTGATCCTGCCTACTTTGTTCTTCAGCTTCGATCCTGGCAATAATCTTTTGAGCCTGTTCGCCTTGAGAGATTAGTTGTCTCCAGGAATGGCATTCTGCAACTCTTATTTGCGCTAGGAGGTCGGTTTGCAAATTGTGTCGACAGGTCTCTACTAAAGTAGACTGTGTCATACCTGAAGAACACCGGAGAGCTATGGTTCGGAACCTTTTGACGAAGGCTTTGACGGATTCTCTCTTCTTCTGCTTAGTGGTGAGAAGGGTATGGATGAAGACTTCTGTATCCTCTTCAAAAAATCTTGACAAGAAGAGTCTCTCTAAATCTGCCCACCTTTGGATACATCCGACAGGTAGTTTCCTGAACCATTCAAAGGCAACTCCTTTAAGGTTGCCAATGAACAATCGAACCAGTATGGCATCGTTTGATATTACATTCCCAGTCTGTAACTTGAAATGATAAATATGTTGGTTCGGTGATCCCGTGCCGTTAAAAGTTTGTAGCGTCGGGACTTCAAATTTTGGAGGATAAGGGGCTGCATCCCATTCGGCAGGATAGGGTCTGACAACTCCCTCATTTTGGAGCTCGCTTCTGTTAGCCATGGCGTTGAGACAGGTTTCCAATTCTTCCATTTTGGCAGATTAGAGATTTTGCTCGTTCTCCGTCTCTCTTCCTTCATCAGAGGAAGATTCCTGGTTATGAGCTTCTTTGTCAGAAGCAGCGTCATCAATCACTTTTTCCTTCGCTTTGCTTGTGTGAAGTCGGGATGAAGACGTTTTTCCCCTCCGGGAAGATTCTTTCCTAAGCGGCGAATCTGTCTCCTGAGATTTGGCCTTGTCTGCGACGATTTGAGTCAACATGGCCATGAGTTCATTGATGGCCTCCTGTTGAGATTTGAGCATGGCCTCCTGTTCATCAAGTCTCTTCGCGAGATCTTCATGGTTCCCCGTCATATAAGCGAAGCTCTCATGTTCAACAAAAGAACTTGATGACTGGGACTCTGTAATGACTAGTGTTCGTCATCGGAATTAGTTCCTCTGGCTAAACTCCGATAGTTGATAGGAGGAATGGCTCCTGTTCGAGTCCGAGTGCGTTGGTAGACTCCTGCAAACTTGTTAGCGATTTCTCTGACGGTCGGTGAACGACTTGTCTCAGAGTCATCAGAACTAGGACCCAAGGCTTTCCCTCTCCCTATCACATTGATAGTGACCCCAGGATATTCGGTCTCTGGAGACTTCTTCCTGTGAGAACGTCGTCGTTGGTTGGGCAAAGCAACGTTCGTAAATTGGTCGAACACCAACAGTTTGGCTGCATATGTGCAGCATTGACATCCCAAGAGGACCGTAGGAATCAGTCGTTCACATTAGAATGAACGAATGACTTGTTGCATCGGTCTTTCTCTCGATATGAACTCTCTCAAGTCTATTGTAAAGACTCGAGAATTACTCACTGATCGTGAGGTTTGAATTGGAACCCTCAGTCTATGATTGGACATGACTGGCTCCTGGTGAACATGGATCTTGAATCCACGTTGATCTTTTTGAACACGACGAATCGCATCGTGTTCTGAAGAAGAAACACGAGGGTCGTGTTCTGTTTTACTAATGCTAGACCGAAGTCTGTGTTTTGTTGATGAAACGCACATTTGTTGGTTGCATTTTTGTCGGTTAACGCAGTTCATAAGTCTGCGTTTTGGATCTTGAACGCACTCCTGAGAGTTGCGTTTTGGTTCTAAAACGCACTCCTGAAAGTTGTGTTCAGTTTGTGGAACACGGCCCTGAAGGCTATGTTTTGATTCCGGGATGCACTCTTGAGAGTTGCGTTCTGCCAGATCAACGCAGTTTTGAGGTCTGCGTTTTGATGTTGAAACGCACCTCTGAAGGCTGCGTTTTGATTGCACAACACGCCCCTGAGGGGTGTGTTTGGCATAAACCGAGCCCACTCCTTCGGAGGAGGGGCTGCTCGAGCAATCTCGGCTAAAGGAAAGGGTTTCCTTTGGCATAGGAGCAACCATTGGAGCTTTAGTCTCCTTGGAGACTTTGTAGATCTTGCGCATAGCCTTGAGGCTAAGGGATCCGGAGGAGAGGGCCTCCTCGTACTTGGCTTGATCAAACTCGATAATCAGAGTTTCAACGGTCGTTCCAGTGAGATGAACATCAGATTGCGCCACCACTTCTTTGTCAGAGAAGCTAGTCCCCAGCAGAGTCGTCATCTTTTGTTTGTGGAAAATTTACAGTAAAAAGACAGTGAAAGAAAAATTAATTTGTATTCTCTCAAAATCGATTACAATTAGATTCCGATTACAAAAGAGAGAAGAATGAATTTGATTCTCCCCTTTGTTTAAAACTGGGTTCTTCTTGATAGCGATGGAGTGCCTCCTTCGAGTGCTTGCGTCGAACTTGCTCTCCGTTGGCGATCCGACCATACTATCTCACGAGAACGATTGACTTGTTTGATGAATTCAGTTTAAAACTCTTAACGAGTGTAAAGAACTCAGAACGAGTTGAAAACTCTGAAAAGAGTTGTTGAGGACCGAATAATTGATTAATGCAATTAACTCGTGTTGCAAGTTTAATTACGAACTCTTAAACGAGTTTCAGAACTCAGAGCGAGTTGAAACTCTGTAACAGAGTTGTTAGAACCGAAGATTCGGTTGATAGCCAAGTTGATTTGCCGTTGATGAAGGGATCTCCTCCGATTCAATTTGCTAACTACTGAGTAGTTTGTTGATCTCCAGAGAAAAAATCCTCCTCTGTGCGATTTAGCTGCCGAGATCTGCTAACCTTAAGCAGTTTTAATGCCAGCACACGTCAACCCCTTACTCAGTTGAGTAAGTCGGTTATTTATAGGGGGATTAGGGGTATAACTAACCCCTAAATCCGCTCCTAAGTGGGCGAAAATCCCTCAGAACGTGGGATAAACGGTTTTGAGGCCTTCGGCTTGTGTTTGAACAAGTCAAACGCCTAATTTGGCGTTCTGGGCCTTAACTCTGCGTCTAAGGCCTGAGACGCAGAGTTAAACCTTTGTCAAAGGTTTGAAACGCACAGGCCGCATGCGTTTTGGAATTGGAGATACACAGGTCACTTGTGCGTTGAAATTCAACTCTGCATCAAGAGTTTGGGATGCATGGTTGAGTTTGTTGAAGAACGCACATTATGTGTGCGTTTGTGCTTTAACTCTGCGTCACAGAGTTAGATGTCTGCTGGAGAACGCACAGTCCGTGTGCGTTTTGTGTTTGGGAAACGCAGAGGTGGGTTCTGCATGGACTCTATGCTTTGAGTCCACGAACTCTGCGTTTGGACTCTGGAATGTAGCCACGGCCTCTGCGTTTTGAATCTGGAACGCAGTCACGACCTCTGCATTTTGAATTTCAAATGAGGTCACGGCCTCTGCGTTTTGAATCTCAAATGAGGTCACGACCTCTGCGTTTTGAGTTTAGAACGTGGGCATGACCTCTGCATTTTGAATCTTGGATGCAGAGGTGATCCTTAGGTGGGCTCGACGAACTTCATGCTAAGTCCAATGCTCAGGTGAAGTGCAGTCTCACAGACGGACTTCAGAACATAACTTGCTGCGAAGAATAGGTCATAACTTTCAAACCGTAAGTCAGAATTGGACGAATTATATATGAAAATCGGCTATCTCGACGAGACGGAGCCATCCAAACCTAGCCAAAGGCTTCGGTTCGCTTCCTCTGTTTCGTCAAATTCCTTACGGTTTGAGAGATATCTGTGTTTTAATATGAAGAGACTATCAATTTGTAGTGTCTTTTGCTAGAGCGTTGCAAAGATCGTCACCTTGTAACCTTCGTCTTGGCTCCTTGAAAATATGAGAGTCATCAGATTGTAACTCCCGATGTTGATTGTGAAGGCTGTTGAATTAGAGCTTTCACCGGTTGTCGTGAAGGTCGTCAGATTGTAACCTCCAATGATCTACGTGAAAGTCTTCAAATTATGGCATTCTGGAAGTCTTCAGATTGTAACTTTCATCATCGGTATTTGATGGGGGATAAGCTATCTATTATGATTTTTAGACAGCCTACAACTGACGAGCTTCACTTGCTAAAGGATAAGGTGTTGAGAGCCTTGTTTCCAGGCGAACTTCATCTTTAATGACGAGCTTCATTCTCTGATAGGTAAGACACTGTTTGATAAGATTCGTCTATAGATGGACTTCGTGTCATGAATGGGCTTCATCTTCTAGAGGATTTTTGTCTCTAGATGAACTTCGTCTTTAAAGGTAAACTTCATCTTCAATAACAAACTTCATTTTCGATGATGAGCTTCGTCTCCAATGACGAGCTTCGCTGGCTAAGACGAGGTTCGTCATGATGACGACCTATGTCGTGCTTGCAGCGAGATTCGACCCTGCTTTATTTCTTGGCATTGTTAGTGCCTACAAGACCC
Organism: Asparagus officinalis; assembly: GCF_001876935.1. Classification (NCBI taxonomy): domain Eukaryota; kingdom Viridiplantae; phylum Streptophyta; class Magnoliopsida; order Asparagales; family Asparagaceae; genus Asparagus; species Asparagus officinalis. The sequence goes on from NC_033800.1 coordinate 116,238,955, forward strand.
CCTTCAAAGTTTTTAGTCTTGAATTGGGTTGTATTGGGTCTAAAATACTTTGAACCTTCTTAGCTACGACGAGCTTGGCCTCTTGGCGGGCTTGTCCTCTGGGGGTGAACTTCGTGGTTCGAAGCAAAATTTGTCATTTCTGAGCGAGCTCTGATGCTTCAAGATGAGGCTCAGCTGTTTGTTGAGTCTTTTCACTCTATATGAGCTTCATCAGACCCATGTGGAACTGTAAGTCAGTTCTTGTCAGCATTAAATGCTGTACACCTCCATCATCGCGCTTTTTCAGGCCCGATAAATGATTATCAGTTGGGGTCTCGAGATCCGCAGAGCGGATCTCAGCCGCTGATTTGATTTCACGCCTTTAAATAGGCGAATGCCTCTGACGAAGTTGATTCATCTTCTTCAAGCCTTCAAAGCCTTAGGAATTTTTGTCTTCACAGAGCACCTGCCTCCAATTTTCTTAACCTATTTTCTTCAAACTTTGAACCCATGGCCCTAAAAACTACCGTCGGCAAAGAGAAGGGCAGGAAACCTACTAGTTCTTCAGGTGAGGCTGTCGCCTTTCCTGCCATCTCAGGTAGTGCACTTGAACGTGAGATTTGCATTTAGAACAGTTGAACTTTGCCTATTTTGGGCTTCATTTTCATAGGAGACGAACAATTTCTCCTTTTAAGATGAGGTTCGTCTGTTTTACAAAGTTCGTCTGTTTGGCAAGGTTCGTTTGGTAGATGAAGCTCGTCTGTTGGACGAGGCTCCTCTATTAGACGAGGTTCGTTTGGTAGACGAAGTTTGTCTATTGCATGAGGCTTGTCTATTGGACGAGGTTCGTCTGTCTGACGAGGTTCGTCTCTCTGACGAGGCTCATGCTATTTCTTGGGTGAGGTTTATCTTTTGGCTAAGGTTTACCCTATTTAGTTAACTTTGTTATTTTGCTTCTTGTAGTTCTGCTTTCTTTTGCTTCGATTCCTTCGCGTGGCGACATCGAATCAGTTACCACTCAAAAGATGAACCTCGAGCCTTCCTATTTTTCAGAACCGAAGTTGGGCAGTGTTTCGTCAACTCTCTAAGCCTTCGAGTCCCACACTAAGGCGTTTGATCACCGACGCCTCCTTAGAGACAACTAACCAAAGCAAGATCCCAAAGCCTGCTTTTTTTTGGTGATGCCACAGACAACCCCGATATGTTGGATCTGGGAACATATCGGTGGCTCATAACAGTGGGTGAATGATGCCTCTTTACGCCTCCCATGCCACATGACTATTCCTTCACCCCCATCAGAGCGACTTCAAAGCCTGCTTTTTTTTGGTGATGCCACAGACAACCCCTATATGTTGGATCTGGGAACATATCGGTGGCTCATAACAGTGGGTGAATGATGCCTCTTTACGCCTCCCATGCCACATGACTATTCCCTCACCCCCATCAGAGCGACTTCAGTCTCCCTAAAGATGGAATGGGAGTTGACCCTAATACATGATGGAGTTATATGTGGTCACTTCTTTAAGGGCGACGGTGGAGTAAAAAGTGGTGGCCATCACATTACTGGTTTACACCCCGGGCTGGTTCATAGAGAACTACCTGCTGGTGAGATGGCCGTAGAAGCAAACACTTTTGGCTGCTCTGTCTTCATGGCAGAGGGGCAGTTTCCAGCTAAGAACTTTAGAACTCCTGGATGGTCACATTGGAGACCTGGATGGTGGTGGCCCCGGATGACTAATTTTATCTTGCAGGAGAACTACGATGACCTACAAGAAGTACGACCTTCTCGCACCGATCAGTGCTACTCAATTTAGGCTTAAGAATAATGCCCAACAGTTCTTCAGTGTGTTAGAGCTGTACAATCCTGACACACACACATTCTTCACGTCTAACAGAGAGTTGAGGATTGCACTACACAAGATGGTAGAAGTCTCGAGGCTGCCGTTAGGAGGATACCTCTATGAAGAATATATCCCACGGCATAGGGAGTTGGTAGATCTAGAGAAGGACCACCCCCAAGTCATTGCAACTTTTTAGGACCCGATGTACCATTACCATATGTGCTTGAGCATTGAGGGCTGCGTAGAGAAGAAGGGCGCCACGTATCTCAGCCATAGCACTTGGGCAAATTATCTATTTCAGAACTTGGACAAGAAGAAGGTCCCCATCATGCCACTGAACCCCTGTGACGAGATCGAGTCAGCGCGGCATATCTTTGCCCATCCCCCTATTTCCTACATGACCGCCTGAGACAAATGTGGTTATGCGGCTGACGTGGAGTTCGAGAGCTTCTTCCACCAAGCCGAGGAGAAGATTTCCCACAAGGCATTGCTGGCTAGGTTCCTCATGTGGTTGTTGAAACATATTGCCGTATCCTCTCATATCTTCGACACCCCGCTAATAGAAGTGATATTCCTAGCTATTCATTTGGCTTATGGCCACTCATATGCTCTCCTCCCAGCCATGATCACTTGCATTCATGGAGGATTGTGGCGGTTGTGTGACCAGTTTTGCCGAGGCATTGAGAGTCCTCGTGTGGAGCTCCCTTATGCATTTCTCATGAAGTGGTTTGTGATGCACTACCCGACCCTCATGACTGCACCTTCCACTCGAGATGAAGACCATGCTACCCCTTTCATCCTGAGGTTGGAGAACTCTTCTTAGACTAGGTGGTATATAACGACGATGAGGAATGCTCTAAGAGATCACATCAAATTTGATTTCTATAGGTGCTTTCCTCATTTTCCCCGGACTAGTTACGGCCAAACACTTGTGGATGAGTCGAACAGACAAGGCTATACTTCTTTATCTATTGGCTGCTTCAGATGGCTCGTGAATATATATCCCGGGTACCTGATCTATTGCTTTGGTCCGATGTGTCAATTAGTACCATATCTGCCTTGTTGTTTTTCTCGTCAATTCGACTATGATCAGTTGTATGTCGGCAACCCTAACACCCATCTACAGTCTGAGGGTAGTCTAATTGATAGAGCGAGGGGTGGTTTTGGACAATCCCATAATGCACAGGTGCTCGCTTTTCGCTTCCGCATCAGAGTCCTCTACTCCGGATGACACTTGCCTATTATAAGTGGCACTGCATTACTAATGCGACACTTCCAGGATTTAATGCCAACTCCTTGGGATTACGCCATATTAGAGGCCGTTTAAGATCCGGGGATGCTTCAAAAAGGACCCGCATGCCAGGCTTCAAGGAGTTCCAGCTAGGGGTGGAAACGAAGCGAATCTAAATGAACAATGTCTTATTCGAATTCGAATTCGGCTTAATTAGCGATATTCGTATTCATGTTCGAATTCGACTCAAATAATATTCAGAATTCGAATTCACTTCGTTTAGTTGTTTTCGTGTTTGATAACTATTTGCAAACATTCGATTAACAATATTTCGTATTTAGGTATAAAATTATTCATTAACTAAGTTGTTAAACTAAATGAATATGGAAATGCAGACTCAAAAAAGTACACAGATTAATTGAAAATGGGTTTTTTACCTTTCCAGTGAAAAAAAAATCAAAGAATCACAACACAAAATCTCTAAGATCTACGGAGATCGAGGGAAGTGGGCGTCATCGAAGAGGGAGGAGGACATTGTCATAGGGAGGGATGAGGGTGTCGTAAGAGCAGGAGGAGGGTGTCGTCGCAGGGAGGAGGGCCTCGGAGAGGGAGGAGCACAGGTCATTAGAGAGCATGTTGCGCGGGTAGGGAGGGTGTCGACGGAATGGGAGGAGGGCCTCGTCATGGGTAGGGAGGAGCACATGTCGTCAAGAAATAGAGATGTGAGATAGGGACTTGGGGAGTTTGGCTGTCTAATCTAGGGTTTATGAGATAGCAGAAAGCTATTTATATTGGGTCATGAGGTGCTGGAAATAAATCTAAACCGCCCGTTGATAATCCAAAGGAGATAGATATGTGAAACCCTAGGTCCCTTAACATGTCTATTTATATATGTGTAGAAGTTGTAATAAAATTTTTGATGGGTAATATTTACAACAAGTTTAATTAATAGGATTAACATATAAAAAGTTATCGAATAGTTAATAATCAGCCGAATCGAATATGACTTTAGTTAAATTCTATTCGTTTATAAGCTGAATCTTGAAAAATATTCATTTAGTATTAAATGAACTGTCGTATCTGTTAGGAATCTTGACCCCAAGATTAGTTTATTTTGATGATAACAAATATTATATGTTATGTGTATTATGTGCTAACATTTGTTTTGTAGTATCAGAGCTATATCAACAATTATATTCAAAGAGATACTCAAGACATAGATGAGTTCAAGGCAAAATGAAGCAAAGAAGAAGATATACTTTATTGTCAAAATATAATTTTATATTTTCTTTGCTTAGAAATTTGTACAAGCCTTGATCACTCACACACATGCACACACATAGTGTTAGAACACACAAACACATGATTAGTGTGTTGATTAACAATAGAAATCCCTATGTTAGTCATTAGAGTTTATAGATATTGAATGAGTCTTAAAACATTTCATTTATACCCCTTATTAATTAGAATCTGGAAAAACTCAAAAGATCAAAGTTGTAGGTCTCTTCAAGAGCTTTCCAACAAATTTTAAATCACCTCATTCCGATATCGGATGAGAAAGTTACAGTCAAAATACTAAAAAGAAAAATTCCAGAATCTGAGTTTACAGTGTAGTCGACTACTATGCCTTGTAGTCGACTACTAAGCAATTTTCTGACTTCACAGAGTCTGTTTAGACTCAGTGTAGTCGACTACTATAACTTGTAGTCGACTACAGATGCAGTTTTTCCAGATTTTAGGTTTTAAATAAGTGACTGTTTATTGCCATTTTGTGGATGTTAATTGGGTTTAAAATTATGTAATTTCAGAGGCTATAAATAGGTTTAAACATCAGAAAACAAACCCCAAGTTTTGCACTTATAAGATTCACATATTGTGCAAATTAACTCTCTAAACTTTTAGTTTTTCAATCTATTTTTCTATAAAAGAGAGTTTCTGATATTGCCTTTGTTCCTATCATACTTAGAGCTTGTTTAGGCAATATTCAGAGAGTTAAAAAGATTGATAAGCCACTGTTATACATTCACATCTATATCAAGGCTTATAGGATTAGAATTGTACATTGCTTCAAAGAAAGGTTCTCTCGGTTTATGAGATGGGTTGATCTATTGGTCTAGAGATCGGTGTGACGATTGACATGGTCTTGTCAATTGAGTTTGCAATTTGCATGGTCTTGCAAATTGGTCAAGTTTGCTTTTGGCTTTGTAAGGTTTCAAAATCATAGTGGAAACTCTCAAGCGAGATTTGCTTGGGGACTAGATGTACACCGGGGAGGTGGAACCAGTATACATGCTTGTGTTTGTGATGTTTATTTTCTGAGATTGCCATTCTTTCTTTGCAATTTATAATCTACTTTGCAAACTCACACTCTAGTGTTTAAGTGTAAAGCTTCCGCAGATTTTTATAAGAGCGCACTCTATTCTTAAGGGTCACGATCCTACACTTGGTATACATAAGCAAAATCAGACCCTACAGTATCGAATATGACCGAATATTTGGACGAATATTAGCCAAACTGTTTATTAAATATTTGGTTCACTTCCACCCCTAGTTCCAGCATGCTGAGGAGGCTAAAGAAGAAGAAGAGGCTTAGCCTTTAAGTCCTCACGAGACTCATCAAGAAGTACTTGTGACACTTGGTGAGAGCACACTTCAGGGGTCTCCTCGTATTGAAGAGTATGGGAGTCACATGCCCACCGTTGTTAGAGATAGCGTGGCTTTCGAGGCTGAGGCTACTACAAGTGAATCAGTGGAGCTTACTCGTGTCGATGAGTCGCTTGAGACTCATCGCATGACATTATCAAGGGTATACCCACACTTGTTGGTGCTGCTATAGAAGCCTTTCCTCAGCCACTAACTGGAGTTCTAAACATCCCAAGCTGTCCTTAAGGAAGCACTTCCAGCTATGGGATCCATCGATACGTTAGCCTTAATTCATTATCTTGAACTTTGAGTTATCATCTCCTTACACTTGTTTTTTGACATTTTCACAGAACAATCCAAAGAAGCTGGAGCCTCATGGCAAGTGGGACAAAAGTCCAAGAGGTAAGAACCAATTAGGAAGTCGAAGCATCTTGTCTCAAGGAGACCACGTGGAGAAGCTCAAGTGGTTATTGCTCCTCTACCGGAACATGTCGCGGTTGAAGCAGAATCGAAACCTGAGGATGATGTTTCTTTGGTTCATCGTAGTGTCAGGCCACACCATGAACCCAGCGTGAGCTCCGAGGATGCTCCTCGCGCTCTAGGTAAAATAGTTTCATCTCTGTCATTATTTTTTTGATTATGCTGACGGGGTTTTTATGGGGCAAACGTCTTTTCTGTTGTTTCAGCTGAAGGTTTGGTCATTCTTGTCACGGTTGTTGAAGCTGAAGCAGTGATGACTGCTATCCTAACTAGCCCTACTCCCTCGATGGAAACTCAAGCTCTAGTTTTGATGATGGTCACTACTGCCTCTGCTGCTACCGTTGTGACCGCTGTTTTCACTCCATCGTTGGTCTCCACCCAATCGACAACTTCATATGCTGGTCAGCTTGAGACAGTTTCCCCCAGTACCGTATCATCTTCCTCCTTTACTCGAGGGAAAGATTACGAGGTGTCAAAGATTTGGGTTAACTTCCTTACCATATTGGAGGAATCCTCCTCTCGGGTATTGGATCATGGTGATGACTTTGCCGAGATCAAAGTGGTGCTGGAAGCTCTTATAAACTTGATGCAGAGCTTGACCAGTGACATAGCTGTGATGCCACATAGAATCACTATGGCGAAGGTGGAAGACCTCTTTAGAAGGTGGCATGATCTCCGTGATCGACCTCTTCTCCCTCAAGCTGATGAGCGAGCTATGTAATATTTGAGGCAGAGGGATGACTCTGTGTTTGAGCTTAAACTCCAAGTGATTAAGAAGAAACAAAGAGTCGAAGAGCTAGAAGGGATTGGTGAAAAGTTATCCAGCGAGCATAAAAAGGTTGCTTACGCTGAGCGAAACCATCAGGTTTTGATTGAATCTTATAAGGCTGCCCTTGCTGAGATTTAAGCTAAGCTAGCGGTAGCGGAAAATGACTTGAGGATAATGGTAGAGGCGCAGCAGGCACTGGCAACTAAGCAGGAGGTGCAGCAGTAGGTTGAGCTTAATGAATTGAAGAAGGTAGAGTATGCCGTAAGTAGCGTGGATATGCCTTCTGATGTGGAGCTGCGTAAGAAAGCATTGGTAGAAGTCGAAGCGGAGCACCAAAAGTCACTGGATGAACTTGCAGAAGAACTTTGCAAGGCTGTTCAATCTCTTTGAGCTTGATTTTTGCAACTTTACCTCTGTCACAATAGCTTCTCTTTAATAAACTTATTATTTTATCCATCATCTTTTTGTTCTTCTGACAAAGTTCGTATGCTGGATGAAGTTTGTCCGATGGACGCAATCCGTGTGATAGACGAGGTTCGTCTACTTTGATGAGACTCACTTCATTGAGCCTCGATGCAAACTAAACCTTGACATTTTGAGGCGAGATTCGACACTTCGTCGTCTTGGCGCTTTGTGTATTATCTTCGACAAGCCTTGTCGCTTTGGGGCGAGGTTCAACAGCTTGTTGGGCTTCAGTGCTCAAGCTTTGAGACTCATCTGAGCTTCTTCACCTTGAGGTGAGCTTTGACAACATATTAGGCCTCGACACTTGGGCTTTGGGACTCATCTAGGCCTCATTGCTTGAGCAGCAGACAAATCCACGTAGGACTATCATTCACGGTGTGATCGCATTGAATACTACACCTTTAGACAACACACCCCTCTTTTTTTTAGGTTAGTTGAAAGGTCACTAGTTGGAGCCTTGAGATCTGCAGAATAGATCTTGGCTACTGATTTGATGGCCTTGCCTATAAATAGCAACTGCCTCTTGAGAAGATGAATCATCTTCTTTTCTTCCAGTTCTTAAGTCAGAATGACTGTGAGAAGTCTTCGTTGTTAAGCTCCTCTTCTTCTCTTTCCAAAGCTTCGAGCTTTTTCCATCTTGTTGAGATTGATGACCCTAAATTTTTCACCAGCAAGGGCCTGGCGAATTCTTCTGGTGAGGCCGTCGTGCTTCTACCGATCAAATTAGGTAAAGTTCTATTAGAACAGTTGTTTGAACTGCTCATTGCAGTTTAATTCTCCCAAGAAGATGAATAGTCATTCCTTTAACTGCCCAATGTGGTTCTTTTGAGACAAATTTCATCAGATGGGTGAAACTCACTTGATGGATGAGTTTTGTCAGTTTTGACAAAGTTCGTTTGTCGAACGAGACTCGTTTGTTTGACGAGGTCCATCTATTTGACGAGACTCATTTGGCTGACAAGGTTCGCCCATTCCATGAAGTTCATCTTATTGATGAGGTTTATCTAATGGACGAAGCTCGCACCATTTCTTAGGTGAGGCTCATCCTGTAGCCTAGTTTGGCTCGTTTGAGCTAACTTTATCATCTTGCTCTTTGCAGCTCTTCATTCATCTGCTCCTGTTTCTTCCTGTAGTAATATTGGTTTAGATGTAGCCTAGACTAGGACGGATCAACCTCACTACGCCATTCTTGAGAATCTTCCAATCTTTCAGAACCGAAGTCAGGAAGTGCTTCAGCAACTTGCTGGGCTTTCGAATACAACCCCGAGGAAGTATTCTAGGTCCAATCCTGTTTGCCTCTTCAACATACTTAGCATCTACAAGTATGTAAACCTTCATCTTGGGACTTTGAATATATGACAGCTTCACAGACCCACCGAAACACTTATCCTTCTGAGGGTCATAGTTTTTCGTACCAATCTGAAGTTCAATTGTTTCGGTAAACTTGCATTTCTTCCCACGAGCAAGTTGAAATTAAAGATTTTTTTCCAAGAAATGGGAAATGGAATTTTAACAATAAGAAACTGAAGAATTAGGGGAGGTGAGGCTTGATGATGTCGTGAGAAACCCGGTGATGTTCGCACAAGAAGGCGTTGGAAGAAACTTAAGCAGAGCATAAGAGGTCATTAGACGAACTTGTGGACAAACTTTGCAACGTTGTTCGATTTCTTTGAGTTTAGTTCATGTAATTCGACTTTTGTAACTATAGCTTCAATCATCTTGAGAATAAAGTTATCATTTTATCCATCAATTATTCTCTTCTTTGCGCAATCAATACTTAGGATTTTTAGCAAACCCTCAGTTATCAACGAACTTGATGGGTCTTTACCAACTGCCGTTTGAGTTGGACTAGCCATGCTTTTTCCCTTTGCATAGTAAGTTATTGAGGAGTTTCTCTTAAGCTTAATGCTAAGATTTCTCTTCTGTCCTTAGCTATTCTGGGCTTTGGATTAAGAGTTCAGTATGATTACAATGCTTAAGTCATAATCAAGTTTGGTTATGCCGTTTAGCGTAAAAGTTCAACTTAGGGGTTTGAAAGCGAGGATCATTGCATGGTAAGCCTCCTATTTTAAGAAGTGGTCATTTTCAAAAATGACCGATGGAGTGTGATGATATCATTAATGCGATAACGATCTCAAATTTGAATAGTGACTCATTACCGTGTAGGTCACTATTACGGAATAAGGGGCTAGATAGGGGTGCATCACCTAGTAAGCCACTATCAGTGAACAACGTTATTTGTAGGAATGACGGTGTGGAAATAATCAAGTCGTTCAGTGACATGGGTGTATAACGACTGTGATTGGAATAGAGGTGCATCACATGGTAGGCTATTATCTTCGATCGCTCTAAGGAGATAGAACGTTCGAAAAAGAAAAATTAGATGGTGAATCATCACATGGTAGATCACTATACCGATTGAATGATTAGTAAAAGCTCATCGCATGGTAGGTCACTACTTGGAATATTTTCAACTGAGGTTTAAAAAGTTAACTATCAGAGGTAATCATTAACGTGATAGTATTTTGTGGATCCGCCATCCTGTTACATAGGATTGGTGGGAGAATTTGTAGATCCATTATCCTGTTGGATGGGGGAATTTAGAGTTTATCGACTATTAGAGGTAATCATTAACGTGATAGTTTTGTGGACCCGTCATCTTATTAGAGAAGATTGGTGGGAGAGTTTGGAGGGCAGTAAGGGATGAAATTTTTTCCTTGGTTGACCTCGTGGGGGTTGAAATAGAAGTTTTGGTCTTAATCACGCTGAGGATCATGTTCCTCGATATTGTTAAGTGTATGTGCGAGAAATTGCGAGAAATTTGAGAATTGAATCTGTATTATTCTCTCTAAATGACTTAAAAAAAGAATGATTACCATCCTCTCAATATATCTTCTCTCTAACTGACTTAGAAAAAAAAACTATAATTCTCTTTATTGGTTTCTCGATTTACAAAAGAGGGAAGGATGAAACCCTTCATTTATTTGAAACCGGGTTCTTTCTTTGTGGTGATGGGAGTTTGAATCTTGTATCCCGTTGATAATCCGAACACTTCAACTTCACGGGACGTCAGTCCTCTCTCCTTGACTTGACGTCTTGGGAGAGCTTGCAAGGTAAGTTTATAACTCTAGCCGAATTTTGAGAACTCTCTGTAAGAGAGCTAAGAACTTGCATGCCAAGTTTGGAGTTCTTCCTGAGTTTTGGGGGAACTTGCTGGGCAAGTTGTGAACTCTAGGCGAGTTTGAACTCCAAAGAAGAATTGAACCTTCAAGAGAACTAAAAGAAATGTGTTTAAAGACCAAGCCAATAGATCCAAGAATGCTTTAAGAAGACTCTCCAAGAAGCCCAAAATCTCCAAGAAACTCAAGCTCTCCAAGAAGCTCCTACTCTCTCTCTTCTTCTTCCCTTTTTTTCTTATTTTTTACCCCTCTCTCTTGCTTGAGATCCAGCCCTATATATGTGGCAATTAGGAGGTAAGGTACCCCTTAACAGGCCCTTAACTGTACCCATACTTTGACATGATAGTTTTGAAAACTGTTCCCAAGTCAAAACGCAGGGGACACATTCTACAGAGAAAACATAGGGTGAACTCTGCGTTTGAGTTCTAAAAACACAAGGTGACCTCTGCGTTTTGTCTTAGCAACACAGAGTGACCTCTACATTTGATTTCTGAAAACACAAGGTAAACTCTACGTTTTGTCTTGGCAAAGCAGAGTGACCTCTGCGTTTGAGTTCTGAAAACGCAGGGTGAACTTTATGTTTTGTCTTGGCAACACAGAGTGACCTCTGCGTTTGAGTTCTGAAAATGCAGGGTGAACTTTGCGTTTTGTCTTAGCAACATAGAGTGACATCTGCATTTGAGTTCTGAAAACACAGGGTGAACTCTGCGTTTTGAGTTTTGGGGTGTGGAAGGGTGCTCCGTGTTTCAATTTGTAGAGATCGTCAATTTGTAATCTCCTTTCTTCGACTTTCATGAAGATTGTCATCTTGTAATCTTTACACTTGGCCCTTGTGGAATGTGAGAGTCATCAATTTGTTACTCTCGCACGTTGATATGAAAGTCTTCACATTGTAACTTTCATCGACTGTTGCGGGGTCATTAATTTGTAACTTTTGCTTGTTGATGTGAAGGACGTCAGATTGTTTCTTTCATCATCTGTTGTTTTGTAAGGATCGACTATTTTCAGTAATTTTTAGATAGCCTACAAAACCCCCTCCAAAGTTTTCGAAAGTTTGCGGTTCACTGGAACAAATTTTCAAAACACTTTGGATATCAAGTTTGGTCTTGGAGCTATTGCTCTCTTTTCATAAAGGAACTGTTCACTGCGTCCGCTTCGAATGCATCATGAACTCGGTTGGAAGGATTTGCCTTTCCAGACCCGTGTGAGGGTGGGCGTTTGGCTCTTGGAACGCAGGTTTGACATTAGCATTTTTTTATCGCCTAGTGGGGAAAAGCGATAAATCGATTATCAGAGGTGTATTGTTAACATGATAGGATCTTTGTTGTGATTTGAAGAACTTTGTCGACCTATCATCCTATTGGAGAGGATTGATAAGTTGACTCTCAGAGGTGTAGTATTAACATGATAGAAATTTTATTGTGATTTGAATAACTTTGTGGACCTATCATCCTTTTGGAGAGGATTGATAAGTTGACTATCAGAGGTGTAGTGTTAACATGATAGAAATTTTGTTATGATTCGAACAACTTTGTGGACCTATCATCCTATTGGACAGGATTGATAAGTTAACTGTCAGAGGTGTAGTGTGTAGGCATCAAAAATTACATATAGGTTCCTGCATGTAGGTCGAGATGTAGAGAAGATGATGAATATCATTATCTGAGTCAAGGAGGATTATCTGATATCGATAAGCGAATGAAGCGAGTCGACAAAACGTACGAATCAACGGGATGATAAAATAATGAAGAAACGAACCGATTGAAATTATGTTTCACTCACGAAAGGTGAAGCACCACTCATGTCTCATATATTCCACATATGATTCACCCATGGAAAGTTGTAGATATCTTCCCTGGCTTTCTGACGCACTTTGAATCGTGTCATTCCGAGATCACACGAGAAAACTATAGCAAAAACAATCAAGGTGCACAAAACGGCGCCTCGATCAAAAACCGAGACACAAGGAGTTTC